>NW_006921606.1:17851853-17859228 GCF_000298275.1 Orycteropus afer afer
CTTATCAGAGAGTTCCACTGCTGCTTCTTCCTCAGGGATGTGTTCTGGGTCTGTATCCTGCTTCCTTGTTTCTATCACTTTATCCTTCTTCTTTGTGTGAACTGTGATGGTCTGTTGTCTCTGAGGCATTGTGGCATTGTTGTATTTAGATCTTTGTTAACTGTTTGTGAAGAGCAGCCAAGGGTGATTCAGGCTCTTGGTGGTTTTTTATCATTGGCCCATTGGTGAAGAAGGAGTTAGTGGCTCTCTCTCAGTACGTGAAGTTGCAGGAGGTGTGAGTGTAATTTTGTCTCATGTGGATTGTTGTTGTCTCTCACTCAGTTAGCACAAATTACAATTCAATAGCCATCAAAAAACTAAAAGCCCATAGATGAAAAACACACCATGTAATCACACAGGAATAGTAACCAAAAAAAGAAAAAAGGGGAAAAAAGGAGTAAAAAACAAGAAAATCTGCAATATCTGGGGATAGGGCACTAAGAAAAAAATGTAGAGAAGGAGACTAATAAATGAAGAAAAAATGGGAAAAATTCAAAAAGAAAACAAGGAATGGGGTTAATCATGAGAAAAAAGGGGGAAAGGAAAAAAGAACCTGAAAAAAAAAAAAAAAAACAGAAAATAAAGTTTCAACTAAACACAGGAAAAAGAAAAAATGCTGAAAACTAGTTCCTGGTAGGGAAAGATTAATTATAATAATAAAAAGGACAAAAGTGTTAATGATATTAGTTGTTTTAAAACAAACAAATACAAGCAAACTAATCATTAGAAAAAAGAAAGCAAAAAACAAAAAAAAATAAAAATAAAAAATGAGAAAGAAAAAAACAAAATTGGTGGAGGACAGGGCAGGGCATTCAGGCTCCGTCTGAGCACACACATTGTGATGGGGTTCCTGTGGGCCCAGAACATAAGTGGGAGTGGGGGGTGGCCACACCTTCGTTCACCAAGCAGGTGTGGGGTATAAGAATAACAAGAGGAATGTTGTACCTTTTTCAGTCTTGCAGGTCCTAAGTGTCCTTGGGGTTGCTAGAAAGCAGAACGTGTTGTTAAGTCCCAGGAATGTGCAAGAGCACTGTCTCTTTAAATATCCAAAATAGTCAAGCCGCTTTTTAAACCTTCAAAATGGCGGCATCCTCCAGACCGGCAAAAGTTCACAGCTCAGCCTGCCTTTCTCTTTACCTTCTCCGTTTATTCTCCAGCTATCATGCACAGTCCTCTCTGCAGTCCCTGGATAGCAGGGTGATTTTAAGTTAATTCTTAGGTACTACCACCACTAGGGAATATCCAAGCTGTCTGTGCTGTCAGGATCACTCAGGATCGCTGCCAGACCACAGCTCTGTCTGTCTCCTTTTTTAGTATTTTCACGCAAATTCTTCTGCTAGTTAGGGTTTAGTCTACTTCTATATCCTTCCCCTCAAGGCTCAGGGGTCCAAGATTATCTTCTGTGTCTGTGTTTATTGGTTTTCCTTTTCTTTGTTGGAGAGGGTCTGTGCAGTCTTTCTGCCTAGTCTGCCATCTTGCCAGAACTCTCAGATTCCAGGATCTTAGGAACAGGCTCCACTTGCCAGGAACCAGAACAGCATTTCAGAATGTCACAAAGGTGCAACATTCCCCTTGTTATTCTCATACCTCACACTCTCTTGGTGAATGGAGGTGTAGCCATCCCTCACTCCCAACCACCTTCTAGTCTGCCAGGAATTCCATCCCTGTCTGTGTGCTCAGACAGAGCCAGGGTTCCCTGTCCCAACCTGCCCTGATTTTTTTCCTTTTTTTTTAGTTTGTTTTTGTCTATTTTAAAACTACTATTATTACTATTACTTTAGCAGTTTTTATTATTATTCTTTATTCTCCCCTTCTCAGGTTCTAGTCTTCAGGTTTTTCTCTTTTTCCTGTTCCTGGTTCCAATTTTTTTTCTTTCTCATGCTTGACCCAATCCTTACTTTTCTTTTTGCATTTTTCTGATGTTTTTCTTCATTATTAACCTTCTCTAGCTTTTTACTCTTATTGCCCTTTCCCCAGATATTGTGCTATGGTTTTTTTTTTTTTTTTCTATACCTTTTTTCTATTTTTGGTTATTATTCTTATATGATTACATGGTGTGTTTTTTATCCATTTGCTTTTACTTTTTTGATGGTTATTCAATTGTTATTTATGTCTAATTGAGTGGGAGACAGAAACAGTCCCCATATGACACAACTACACCCACAACTCCTGCAGCTTCTCTTACTGAATGAGGGACACCACGTCCTTCCCAACCAAAAGGCCAACAGTAAACAACCTCCAAGAAGAGCCTAACTCACCTTTAGCTGCTCTTTACAAACAATTAACAGAGATAGAAATACAACAACATCAAAATGTCTCAGAGACAACAGACCATCACAGTCCACACAAAGAAGCAAGATAAAGTGGTAGAAACAAGGGTGCAGGATACAGACACAGAACATGTCCCTAAGGAAGAAGCAACACTGGAACTCTCTGATAAGGAGTTCAAAAGAATTATATTTAGGTATCATCAAAGGACTGAGAGACAGATCAAACAAACACAGACAAAACCCTGGAACAATTTCACAAGAAAATACAAAATAAAATGGCAAAATAAATGAAAAATTAGAAATGATTCTAAATCTAGAGATAGAAATCCAGAAGATTAATACTAAATTGTCAGAAATAGATAACACATTGAAAAGGCAAAGGAATAGAATTGATGCAATAGAAGGCATAATTAATGAGATTAAAGACAAAAACCTGAATACTTCTTTGGAAAGGGATCAATTAGAAAAAAAAAAAAAAAAAGATCAATACAAAATGAAAAAGTCTAAGATTCATGTGGGATACCATCAAAAGGAATAATGTGTCATTGGAATTCCAGAACAGGAAGAGAAAAACAAAACCACTGAGAAAATTATCCAAGATTTGATGGAAGAGAACTTCTTTGATATGACGAAAGATGAGAATATATCCATTCAGGAAGTCCAATGAACCCCAAACAGGATAGACCTCAAAAGAAAATCACCAAGACATAACATTATCAAACTCATCAAAACCAAAGACAAAGAAAGACTCCTGAAAGCAACATGGGAAAAACAAAAAATTACTTATAAAGGACAACCAGTAAGAATAACCTCTGATTTCTCAGCAGAGACTGTGCAAGTGAGAAGGGAATGAGATGGTACATATAAAACCCTGAAAGAAAAAAATTTTCAACCAAGAGTTATATACCTGGCAAAAATTGTCCCTCAAATATGATGGTGAATTTAGAAGAGTTCCAGATAAACAGAAACTAAGGGAATTCGTTAAAACTAGACCAGCCTTACAAGAGATACTAAAAGGAATCCTTTGAACAGAGAAGCAAAAAGCAGACAACAACCAGCTATTACTACACAAGATGACCTAACCCAGAAACCACAGCTATGGTCATATCCAAAGTAAAATAAGCTTATAAGATTACAAGCAGGGAACCAGAGACATCGACTGGCAAATGAGGACAACTACAAATGAAAAACAGAGAAAATACTGTGTAGTTACAGGACTTCTAAATGGTGAGGAAGTCAAGAGAGTTGTAAGATAGAATGGACTGTTCTAATTTCGGGGAGAAAATTATAAATCACAGGGTAAGCTCAAAGAAAAATGATAAATCATCTCATCATAATAAAAAAAAGAGGACAATCACAAATATTCAGCAAATACTAAAACAACAACAACAAAGGAAATGATAACACAATTCATAAACATAATGAGGTCAGCACAGAAAATAATACAGAAAAAGAAACCAGGGACACCATGAAAAAACACATACCAAAATAACAATAACCAATTCATACTTGTCGATAATTACATTGAATTTAATAGATTTGATGTACCATTAAAGAGATAGAGAGTTGCAGGCTGTATAAAAAAAATGTGACACATCAATATGCTATCTACAAAGGACATACATTAGCAATTAAGACAAAAATAGACTAAAAATTAAAGGTTGAAAAGAGATATATCAAACAAATGAAAACCGTAAAGGAGCAGGAGTGGCAATATTAATTTTTGATCCAATTGACTTTAAGATGAAACCCACAATATGGGACAAGGAAGGACACTATATAATGATTAAAGGATCAATTGAACAAGAAGGTAAAACCATAATAAATATCTATGGACCCAATGAAAGAGCCCCAAAATACATAAATCAGACTTTAAAGGAGTTGAAAAGCCAAATAGATAACTCCACAGTCATTGTAGGAGCCTTTAATATACCAATTTCAATGAAAGATAGAACTGGAAAGAAACTCAACAAAGATGCAGAAGAGCTAAACAATACAATCCAACAACCTGACTTTACAGACATCTACAGAGCACTTCACCCAATGACAGCACAATATACATTCAGTGCATATGGAACATTTTTCCATGATAGACCATATCAATCTTTAGGCCATAAAGCAATCCTTCATAAATTTAAAAATATTGATCCTGCAAAGCATATTCTCAGATCACAATGCTATCAAATTAGAAATCAACAATAGGAAGATCAACAGAAAAAGACTGAACACATGGAAATGAACAACACTCTCCTTAAGAAAGACTGGGTAGGAGAAGAAATAAAAATTGAAATTGAAAAATTCCTTGACTCAAACCAGAATGAAAACATAACATACCAAAATCGTTGGGACAGAGAAAAACAGTGGTAAGAGTCCATTTTATAGCAATAAGTGCACAAATCAAAAAAGAAAGAGCCAAAATCAACACTCTAAACCAACATCTCCAACAATTAGAAAAAGAAGAGAAAGAAAAGCCTACAGTCATCAGAAGAAAGGAAATAATAAAGATTCAAGCAGAAATCAATAAAACAGAAAATAGAAAGAAAACAGAAAAAATCAACAAGGTCAGAAGTTTGTTTTCTGAAAAGATCAACAAAATTGGCAGACCACTGGCAAATTTAACAAAGGAAAAGAGGGAGAGAATACAAATAACACAAATAAAAAACAAAATGGGTGACATCCCAACAGAAACAACTGAAATAAAAAGCATAATATCAGGATAGTATGAAGAAATTTATTCCAGCAAATTTGAAAATCTGTGAGAAATGGACAGATATCTAGAAACACACCATTTTCCTAAACTAACACAGACTGTTGTGGAAAAGTTGAACACTTCTATAACAAAAGAATAACAGATCATCACAAAATCACCAACAAAAAAAAAATCCTGGAGCAAATGGTTTAATCGGAGAATTCTACCAAACATTCAGAGAGGAACTGACAAAAATCCTACTCAAACTGTTCCAAAACATAGAAAAGGATGCAATCTTCCCTAACTCATTTTAGGAAGCAAGCATAACCTTGATACCAAAACCAGGAAAAGACATCACTCAAAAGGAAAACTGCAGAACAATATCCCTCATGAATATAGATGCAAAAATCTTCAACAAAATCCTAGCCAATAGACTCTAACAACATATCCAAAAAATCATTGATTATGACCAAGTGAGGTTCATATCAGGTATGCAAGAATCGTTCAACATTAGAAAGACAATCAATGTCATCCACCACATAAATAAAACAAAGAAAAAGAACCACATGATCATATCAATTGATGCAGAAAAAGCATTTGATAAAATCCAACACCCATTCCTGATCTAATAATTCAGAAAAATAGGAATAGAAGGGATATTCCCCAATATAATAAAAGGCATCTATGCAAAACCAACAGTCAACATTATTCTCAATAGAGACTGAAACCATTCCCCTTGCGAACAGGAACCAGATAAAGATGCCCTCTATCACCAGTTCAATTCAACATTGTACTGGAAGTACTAGCCAGGACAATCAGGCAAGAAAGGGAAATCAAAAGCATCCAAATTGGTAAGGAAGAAGTCAAACTATCCCTATTTGCTGATGATATGATCCTATACCCAGAAAACCCAAAACACTCAGTCAAAAATCTATTGGAACTAATTGAGAGGCTTAGCATTGTGGCATGATACAAAATCTACATCCAAAATTAAGTTGCATTCCTGTGTACCAGCAAAGAGATTGCTGAAAAATGAAGAAGGAAACCGATACCATTTACAATAGCTACCAAAAAAATAAAATACTTGGGAAAAATCTAACCAGGGACACAAAAGACCTATACTAAGAAAACTGTAAAAAACTACTTCAAGAAACCATAAGAGATCTACATAAATGGAAGAACATACCATGCTTGTGGATAGGAAGACTGAACATTGTCAAAATCTCAATTCTACCCAATGCAATCTATACATTCAATTCAATCCTAATCCAGATCCCATCAATATTTTTTAAGGATATGGCAAAACCAATCACTAACTTTATATGGAAAAGAAAGAGACCTCGGAAAAGCAAAGCACTATTGAAGAACAACAAAGTAGGAGATCTCACACTGCCAGATCTCAAAATCTACTATACAGCCATAGTAATCAAAACTGTCTGGTATTGGTACAATGACAGACATGTAGACCAGTGGAATGCAATTGAGAATTCAGAGATATATCCATCCCCTATGGTTAGCTGATCTTTGACAAAGGGCCAAAATCCATTATATGGGGAAGAGAAAGTTTGTTTAATAAATGGTGCTGGCTAAACTGGATATCCATCTGCAGAAAAATGAAACAAGATCTGTACCATACACAAAAACTAACTCTAGATGGATCAAAGATTTAAATGTGAAACTTAAAATTATAAAGTTCCTCAAGGAAAAACTAGGGGCAAATTTAGGGGCTCTAAGGAAGACTGGGCAATCTACTTCCATAATGATACTGCCTGGGCAACTCAAGGAGGGCTCGCTGTGAGTTGGGGCCAACTTGATTGCACATAACAACGACACAACAATATATGGTATAGAGAAACTAGATGATTCGGACCTTCTAAAAATTAAATTTTCATTTGTTTTCAAAGACTTCTCCAAAAGAGAATGTACAGATTGGGAAAAAAATATTTGGCAATGACATATCTGACAAAGGATTTATCTCTAGAATTTATAGAAAACCTCAACACCTCAATAACAAAAAGACAAATAATTCAAATAAAAAATGGGCAGAAGACATGAATAGGCATTTCACCAAGAAGGATATTCAGGCAGCAAACAAACATATGAAGAAATGCTCATGATCATTAGCCATTTGTCGTTGTTGCTAAGTGTCGTGGAGTCATTTCCGACTCATAGCGACCCCATGCACAGCAGAACAAAACACTTCCCAATCCCGCGCCAGCCCCACAATCCCTGCTGTACTTGAGCCCATCATCGCAGCCACCGTGTCAATCTATCTCGTTGAAGGCCTTCCCCTCTTTTGTCGACCCTGCACCCTACCAAGCATGACATCCTTCTCCAGGGAATGGTCCCTTCTTACAACATGACCAAAATAGGTGAG
>NW_006921606.1:17861902-17866669 GCF_000298275.1 Orycteropus afer afer
GCTGTTACCTGTGCACCAGGTGCATCTCACTGGGTTTTAAACACCAGAGGCCCAGCCTCAAAATTCACGTCTACATGTCACCACAGTAGGACAAACTGACAGGCAAGTTTGTCTTGCTGTTGGCGACCTCTCATATCACCCCCACCTGTGTCCCTGTGGCTGACGGTACCTCTGTCTGGCTTCCTGGCTTTTAATCCCCTTTCTCCTGATCTTCTGGCCTGCTGCTTTGAGTGTCCCTGAGTTGTCCCTGGGGCTGACTGCTCCTCTGTCTGGGTTCCTGGCTTTTAACCCCTTTCTCCTGCTCTTCTGGCCTGCTACTCTGGGCGGGCCTGAGTTGTCTCTCCTCACCTGTAACCCAGGGGCATTAGCCATTAGAGAGATGCAAATCAAAACTATAATGAGATACCATGTTGCCCCAGTACTAGTAGCACATTTGAAAAAGAGAAAATAACAGATGCTGGAGAGGACACAGAGAGATTGGGACCCCCATACACTGCTGGTGGGACTGTAAAATGGTACAACCACTGTGGAAAGTAGTATGGTGATTCCTTAAAAAGTTGGAATTAGAAATACCATTTGACCCAGCCATTCCATTACGAGGTATATATCCTAAACAAGTGAGGGCAATGACAAGAACAGACATAAGCCTGACCAGGCTCATTGCAGCACTATTTACAATAGCCAAAAGATGGAAACAACCAAGGTGTCCATCGACTGAGGAATGGATAACCAGACTATGGTACATACACACAATGCAATATTATGCAATGCTAAAGAATAATGTAGAATCTGCAAAACACCGCATAACATGGATGAACTTGGAGGACATTATGCTGAGTGAAATGTCAATCACAGAAGGACAAATATTATAGTAGTCCATTATTGTAAAAGTCAAGGAAAAGTTTATATATGGAAGGAAATTTTCTTTGTATTGATTTGGGTGAAGAAAAGGGCAGTGTACCAAATGTGAGTGATCAACACGGTGGCATTGAGGAAGAGCAAGACATAGAGAGGTACATGGGAGGTACAGACAACAGAGATGAACCCATTTGCACATACAGTACTGTGTTGTCAGTGAACGCAAACATGGGTATACAGGTGGACAGATAGGTGGACAGACTGAACTATTAGGTATGTCTATGAAGCAGGGCGTTTACCCAAGACCATGTATAGGGTTGGCAGACAATGTTTCTACAAGTGTATTTGTATGTTCTATAAGAATGCCAGGTATACAGTAGAGCTGTCAAGGGGCAATGTTGTAGTCACTTCTTGGTCACAGCAGCTACCTAGAGGGACCAAGTAGTTGAAGCTGTGTGCTTGGGATCATAGTCACAGGGGACATCAAACTCAAATGGCATAACAAAGTACACTAAACCGGCTACTTTGATGAGTAGTGACTGGGATCTTAAAAGCTTTCAAGCAGCCATCTAGGTGCAATGATGGGTCCTCCTCATCCAGAGCAAAGAAGAATGAAGAAAACTAAAGGTTCATGAAAACAATTAGTCCTGGTGACTGGTACACCATGCAATCCATAACCTATACGACTATGAGACTAGAAGAACTAGATGGTGCCTGGCTACCACTGTCAACCACTTGGAGGAGGATCTATGGAGGAGATCCTGAATAAAGAGGGAGAACAATGTGGAACAAAACTCAAAATCATTTGGGAAAAAAAAGGGGGGGACCAGGTTTGCTGGACTGCTAGAGCCTGGTGGAACCACTGAGACTATGGTCCCTAGTTGCCCTTCATGTCTGGAATTGAACACACACCTTTGGCTTCCAGCCAAACAAAAGACAAACATATGAGTTAAACATTTACCTGAGGTAGATACACTCATTGGAGAGAACAATCATGGGAGAAAGAAGGGCTGTTTATGCACAGGGAGATATCTCAGTGGACAGGACTTCATGGAGGGATAGACACAGGGAAGAGGTAATTATCAGGAGGAAGTGGGAGGGGAGCTATTGCATTGGGGTAAATTGTGGTCAGTGTCATGAGACAAAGTGTATGTGAACTGTTGTATGGAAAGTGAATTTGCTCTGTAAACTTTTACCCAAATCACACACACACACACACACACACACACACAAAAGTCAGGAAAGGAACAAAAGACTAAAATAGATATCAGAAGACACTCTGAAACTTGCTCTTCAATGGAGAATAGCTAAAGGAAATGGAAGAAATGACAAGATAAAAGAGTTGAACAAAAAATTTCCAAGAGCATCTCAGGAAGACAAAGTCATTTATTATAATGAAATGTTCAAAAACATGGAGCTAGAAAACCGAAATGGAAGAACACACTCAGTATTTCTCAAGCTGAAAGAAATGAAGAAAAATTCAGACCTTAAGCTGCAGTATTAAAGGATTCTGTGGTCACAATATTGAATGATGCAGCAAACATCAAAAGAAGACAGTAGGAATATGCAGTCACTGTACCAAGGAGAATTGGTCAATGTTCTTCCATCTATAATCCTCACAGTTGGACCAATAAGCAGCATCATGATAAACAGAGAGAAGATTGAAGTTTTCAAAGATTTTATATTACTTGGTTCCACAATCAACACCAACAGAAGCAGCAGTCAAGACATCAAATGATGTATTGCACTAGGCAAATCTGCTGCATAAGACTAAAATGCTGAAGAACAAAGATGTCTCTGTGAAGACTAAGGTGAACCTACCCCAAGCTATGGTATTTTCAATCATCTCACATGCATGTGAAAGCTGGACAATAAATAAGGATGACTGAAGAAGAGTTAATGCTTTTGAGTTGTGTTGTTGGCAAAGAATACCGAAAGTATTATAGATTACCAGAAGAACTAACACATGTCCTGGGAGAAGTGCAACCAGAATGCTCCTTGGAAGTGAGAATGGCCAGACTTCCTCTGAACTACTTTGGTCATGTTGTCAGAAGGGACCATTCCCTGGAAAAGGATATCATGCTCGGCAATGTAGAGGATCAGGGAAAAGGGGGAAGGCCCTCAACAAGATGAATTGATACAATCACCACATTGATGGACTCAGGTATACCAAGGATTGTCAGGCTGGCTCAGGACCAGAAAGTGTTTTTTTCTGTTGTATGTAGGGTTGCTAAGAGTCAGAGCCAACTCTAAGGCACCTAACAACAATGACAACAACGAGTTGCTGGGTGTTGCAAACAGTTAAACCCTTGGTTATTAACAAGTTCAGTTTGAGTCCTTTCAGAGGCACCTTAGAAGAAAGGTCTGGGGATCTAATTCCAAAAGCTCACAGCCATTGAAAACCCTATGGATCACAGTTCTACTCTGACACTCATGGTTTTGCTATGAGTTGGAATCAACTTGACAGGAATCAGTTTTATTAGTTATATGTTACTTATATTATCTACATAGTATATATATTTACTCTGTATGTTTTATTGAGGAGCTCTGGTAGCATAGTGGCTAAGACACTTGCCTGCTAACCAGACAGCTGGCGGTTCAAACCCACCAGCCACTCCTCGGAAGGAAGGTTGGGCAATCCTACTTCCGTAGTGATACTGCCTCGGAAACCCAAGGAGGGGTCGCTATGAGTCGGGGCCGACTCGACGGCACATAACAACAACAACAAATGTTTTATTGGGAGAACCATATATTTAGAATCATTAATCTAAGATATTTCATCCAAATAAATGTTAACTGAGTGTTACATACTTGGTTGACTTTTTCCTTTTAGATTTCATAATCCACTGTCTTTTTCTCTTTTTGAAAGGCTAACTATTAGTTGGTCATTTTTCGCTTGAAACTTGTTTTGTCTTTTGCCATGTGAGGTAAAAAGTTTGCTTCTTTTTTCCAGGGTTTTGATTTGGCTCAAACCAGTTCAGTCATGCCTGATGCAGCAAAATCAGAACCCACCTAAATTTGTAAACTGTTGGTGTATGGAAACAGTAACTGGAAGAGGAAAAATTATAGGGCGAAGCCCTGAAATTAGAGACTCAGAAGAGGCGTAGTGAGCTTTCTCGTAAGGTTGATGTGGGAGATGATTGCCAAGGATGTGGAGAGTAACACACATTCAAAGCAGTGCAGTCAGCCACCATCTTTGAGCAGGGTACCATTGTTTTAGATTCTGTCAATCAAGAGATTTGTTTGCTATGCAATACATAAGATGCCCTTATTTACTAAGAGGGAAGTCAAATTTCTAGCAGAGTTCTGACCCATAATTTTTCCCATTTCTGCTATTCTAGTACACCCATATTTTACAAATTTAGGCCCATTTCAGTTTCACTTCATTGGTAATGACTGAACCAAGAAGAATTTGTTTGAAACCCTGCTGTCAACAATTACAAGTCTCTGAAATACATCTGTTCCATTTTAATCTTGCTTGTAAAACTTGGCACTTTTTTACTGAACACATCACTTTTTATTTTATTTTTGTTAATAACTTTCCAAATGCAGTCATTATGTATACATAAGAATCACTTCGAGATCCTAAAATGTGGATTCTGATTCAGAACACTGAGGTGAGAAGGCAGATTCTCAGTTCAGAATGTACTGGTTTGAAACACTGTTAGAATAAGCCTTCACATTTTGTTCTTTTGCTTTGCTATTCTTGGCATTTTGCATTTTCATGTAACTTTTAGAATCAACTTGTCAGTTTCCACACAGAAAAGCAACTTGCTGAGATGCTTATAGAAATCACACTGAGTCTTTAGATCAGACTAAGGATAAATAACATCTTTATAAAATTGAGTCTTCAGTTTCATGATCACAATATATTTCTCCATTTATTAGATTTACTTTTTTTTTTTTTTT
>NW_006921606.1:17873089-17916773 GCF_000298275.1 Orycteropus afer afer
CTTGCCTGCTAACCAGACGGCTGGCGGTTCAAACCCACCAGCCACTCCTCAGAAGGAAGGTTGGGCAATCCTACTTCCGTAGTGATACTGCCTCGAAAACCCAAGGAGGGGTCGCTATGAGTCGGGGCCGACTCGACGGCACATAACAACAACAACAACAACAACAGGTCCTCTAGTGCAGTGATAAATAGAGATGTTCATAAGGGTTATTTTTATTTCTTTACTAGTCTCAATGGGAAAGTTTTCAGCATTTCATTGTATGTATTAGATCTGTTCTTGTTTTTTTGTAGATAACCTTTAACAAACTAAGGAAGTTAGCTTTATTACTTCATCAGAAATTTTATTATGAATGATATATTGAATTCTGTCAAATGATTTCTTCTATATATGTTAAGAGGAACATATGATTTTTCCTTTAAAAAAAAGTAATTTAGTGAATTAG
Source organism: Orycteropus afer afer (assembly GCF_000298275.1). Taxonomy (NCBI): domain Eukaryota; kingdom Metazoa; phylum Chordata; class Mammalia; order Tubulidentata; family Orycteropodidae; genus Orycteropus; species Orycteropus afer. The sequence continues at coordinate 17,873,532 of NW_006921606.1, forward strand.
TGTTTTCAAATATTAAACCAACCTTGCTTTCCTAAACTTATTTTCATACATTACCATTTTAATGCATTTATGCACTTATTTTGCTAATATTTTAAGTATTTTTGTGCATTAGTTTGTGAGACAGACTTGATTTTAATTTTTCTTTTATTATTTTGTTCTTGTCAGGATTTGGTATCATGCTTAAATTAGCCTTACTAAGTAAATGAGGAAATTTTCCCACTTTTCTTATTTCTGGAGAGTTAGTGTAAAACTGGTGTCCTTTCTATGTTAAATGGTAATATATTCTAGTGAAGCTGCTGCAATGGCTTGAAGTTATGTATTCAATTTCTTCAGTAGATATCAGACAAATTAAACATTCACTTTTTAAATTTATCCACTTAATCAAAATCTTTATTTTGAAATATAATTTTTATATTCTCTTATATAGCATATTTTATATCCTCTAATGAGATTTTTTAATGTCTGAAATATGGTAGTAGTGATATTCCTTTTTGTTATTCTTATTACTGGTTATCTGTGCCTTATCTCTCTTTTTTTTCTACATTGACAAGGAGTTATTGATTGTATTAGTCTTTTAAAACCACCAACTTTTGGCTTTGTCAGCTCTCTTTATTGTTTGTTCTTTTATATTTTATGTTTCTATCTTTAAGATTATCTATTTTTTTAAAGATTTAATTTACACATCTTTTTTGAGTTCTTGAGATGGATACTTGGATCATTGGTTCTCAGGCTTTTTCTATTTCATTATTTGCATTTAAGGCTATATCTTCTCTGTCCACAGATTTGGCTGAATTTCATTTTTCAAAATATAATTGAGCTTAAAATACTTTATGATGTCCAATGTGACTTCCACTTTGATCTATGAATGATTGAATTCTATTTCTTAATTTAAAATCATTTGGCATTTAGTTTTTATTATTAATTTGTAGCTAATTTCCACTGTGGAAATATTAAATACTCTAAAGATTAAATACTTGGTTGTTGATTCTTATTTTTTGGCTAAACGTATGGTCAATATTGGTAAATATTCTCTCTGTTCTTGAAAAGACTGTGTATTTTGCAGTTACTGGCTGAAGTGTTTGTATATATCAGAAGGAATATTTGGCAAACTACTTCCATAGTGATACTGACTTAGAAACTGAGGGAAGGGTTGCTATGAGTTGGATCTGACTTGATGGCAGTGAGTTTGGCTTTTTATGTATATAAAAGGAGCTGAGTGAGGAACAGACCATCAATAGCTCATATGCAATTTCAAGTTGAAGATGAAGACAATTAAAAGAAGCCCATCAGAGCCAAAATATGACCTTGATTATATCCCTCTGGAATTTAGAGACTATCTAAAGAATAGATTTTATGCATTGAATACCAGTGACAGAAAACCAGAGGAATTGTAGGATGACATCAAGAACATCATTCATGAAGAAAGCAGAAGGTCATTAAAAAGACAGGAAAGGAAGAAAAGACCAAAATGGATGTCAGAAGAGACTCTGAAACTTGCCCTTGAATGGAAATTAGCTAAAGCAAACAGAAGAAATGACAAGATAAAAGAGCTGAACAGAAGATTTCTAAGAGCAGCTTGAGAAGACAAAGTCACTTATTATAATGAAGTGTGCAAAGATTGGGAGTTAGAAAGCCAAAAGAGAAGAACATTCTCAGCATTTCTCAAGCTGAAAGAACTGAAGAAAAAATTCACCCCTTGAATTGCAATATTGAAAGATTCTATGGGCAAAATATTGAATTATGCAGGAAACATCAAAAGAAGATTGAAGGAATACAGAGTCACTGTACCAAAAAGAATTGGTCAATGTTCATCTATTTCAGGAGGTGGCATATGATTAAGAAACAATGGTATTGAAGGAAGAAGTCAAAGCTGCACTGAAGGAATTGGTAAAAAACAAAGCCCAAGGAATTGATGGAATACCCATAGAGATGTTTCAACAAACAGATGCTGCTTTGGAGGCACTCACTTGTCAATGCCAAGAGATTTAGAAGACAGCTACCTGGCCAACTGACTGGAAAAGATCCATATTTGGACCCATTCCATAGAAAGGTGATCCCACATAATGTGGAAATTATTGAACAATATCATTAATATCATGTGCAAGTAAAATCTTGCTGAAGATAATTTAAAAATAGTTGCAGCTGTATATTGACAGACAACTTCCAGAAATGCAAGCTGGATTCAGAAGAGGACATGGAATGAGAAATATCATTGCTGATGTCAGACGGATCTTGGCTGAAAGCAAAGAATACCAGAAAGATGTTTACTTGTGTTTTATTGCCTATGTGAAAGCATTCGATTGTGTGGATAATAACAAATTATGGATAACATTGAGAAGAATGGGAATTCTAGAAACTTTGATTGTGCTCATCAGGAATGTGTATATAGACCAGGAGGCTGTCATTCAAACAGAACAAGGGGATACTGCATGGTTTAAAATCAGGAAGAGAATATGTCAGGGTTGTATCTTTCCACCATACTTATTCAATCTGTATGCTGAACAAATAATCTGAGAAGGTGAACTATGTGAACAAGAGAGTGGCATCAGGATTAAAGGAAGACTGATTAACAACCTGCAATATGCAGACAACACAACTTTGCTTGCTGAAAGTCAGGATGACTTGAAGCACTTACTGATGAAGATTAAAGACTTCAGTCTGCAGTATGTATTACATCTCAACATAAAGATTATGAAAATCCTCACAACTGGGCCAAGAAGCAGCATCAAAATAAATGGAGAAAAGATTGAAGTTGTTAAAGATTTCATATTACTTGGATCCACAATCAACACCAATGGAAACAGCAGTCAAGACATCAGACAATATATTGCACAGGGAAAATCTGCTACAAAAGACCTCTTTAAAGTGCTGAAGAGCAAAGATGTCTGTTTGATGACTAAGGTGCACCTAACCCAAGCCATGGTATTTTCAATCACCTCATATGCATGTGAGAGCTGGACAATGAACAAGGAAGACTGAAGAAGAATTGATACTTTCAAGTTGTGGCATTGGTGAAGAATACTGAAAGCTCCATGGACTGCCAGAAGAATGAATAAATCTGTCCCGGAAGAAGTGCAGTTGGAATGCTCCTTGGAAATGAGAGTGGCCAGACTTCGTCTCACCTAGTTTGGTCATGTTGTCAGAAGGGACCATTCCCTGGAAAAGGGTAATGTGCTTGGTAAAGCGGAGAGTCAAAAGAAAAGGGGAAGGCCCTCAATGAGATAGATTGATGCAATGGCTGCAATGATGGGCTCAGGTATAGGAAGGATTGTGAGGCTGGCCCAGGACCAGACAGTGTTTAGTTCTATTGTATATAAAGTCGCTATGAGTCATAGCTGAGTGGATGGCACCTAACAACAACAACAACAATTACTCCATTACTCCTCTCTAACATCTAGTTATGTTTGCATTGTTTTAGCACTGTTTTAAGAGTTGCCCTGGATATTTAAACATACACTCTTAGATGAATAAAGTCCAGTATAATTTTTTTTCTTTATCTCATCCTGTCAATGCAACTGACTTAGATCACTTTAGGACCATTTATGATATCCTAATGTATCTACTATATTGTATTTTTGTTTTACATATATGTTAGCCCTTCTAAGACATTATTATCATTTTTGATCTATAAAGTCATATTTACTTGATATTTAATTGTGTATATATATCTTTCCTTTTACTCTTAATTCCCTGTTGCTTTTCCAGGTTACCACATAGCATCATTTATCTTCTACTTGAAGGACAACTTTTAATATGCACTTTTGCTGCCTTAACATACATCCTCTCAGGCCACATCTGATTTTAGCTGCACTTGTGGCAGATAGGTTTGTGCACACCCACAATAGCCAATTTGACATGCCAGCTTTTTCTCTACTTCTCAGCTTCAGTGTTTTTTCTAAAGTCAAGGGAGCTTACTCAACCAACATGAAGAGCAGACCAGAATTGTGGAGGAGATTTTGCCCCTGTGTGTTGCCCTCTTGTCAATTCTGTGTCAAATTTTTCTTGATGCAATTTGAAGCTACGTTATTAGGTACATGTTATAAGATTTTCATATATGTCTGTTGAATTGAAACTTTTAGCATTATGGAATGTTTCCAGTAATACTTCTTGTCCTAAAGTGTATAGGCTAGTATTCATGTAGCTGTACCAGTTTTACTTTGGCATTGTATGTCTTATCTATTTAATTTTTTAAATTTCAGACTTCACATCCCTTTATTGCTAAAATGTGTTTCCTATAAACAGCATAGAATTGCATTTCTGATTTTTGTGTTTTTTGCTTTCATTATGATGTATTTAGGTCCATATTGGCTAGTTATTTATTCCACTTAGGTTTCAATGGGCTACCTAATCTGAAGTTGATTTGCTTTCAACAATTGTGAAAAATGTTTAGCCATTATCTCTTTGAATATTGCCTTTTTCTATTCACTTTTTAATGTCTTTCTGAAACTCTGGCTACAAATATCATGTATCTTTTTCTGTTGTCGTAGCTAGTTGCCGTTGAGTTGGTTCTGATTCATAGCAACTCTATGTGCAATAGAATGAAACATTGCCTGGGCCTGCACCATCCTCACTCTTTTTGCTATGTTTGAGCCCATTGTTGTAGCCACTGTGTCAACCCATCTTGTTGAGGGTCCTTCTTTTTTGCTGATCCTCAACATTACCAAGAATGATGTCCTTCTCCAGGGATTGGTCCCTCCTGACACCAGGTCCAAAGTATTTGAAATGAAGTCTCACCATTCTTGCTTCTAAGGAGCAATCTAGTTGTACTTCTTCCAAAAAAGATTTGTTCATTCTTCTGGAAGTCTGTGGTATATTCAATATTCTTTGCTTCTTTTTCTTTTTCTTTTTTTAATTTTTATTGTGATTTGGATGAAAGGTTATACAGCAAATTCACTTTCCATACAGCAGCTCACATACACTTTGTCTCATGACATTGACTGTAATTTCCCACAATGCAACAGCTCCCCACCCACTTCTGTCCCATAGTTACCTCTTCCCTATGTCCTTCCTTCCAGTGCACTCCTGCCTCCTGAGCTGTCTCACAGCATACACAGCCCTTCTATTTTCCTATGACTGATCTCTCCAAGGAGTGTATCTACCTAATGTAAATATTCAGCTCATGTGCCTGTGCTTTGTTTGGCTAGAAGCCACAGGAATTATTCTTTGCTTCTTATACTATCCTTTATAGCTCATAATACCTCTTTTTAATCTCTTTATCTCTGTGGACTACATTCTGGGTAATTTCACTAGAATTATCTCCCAGGTGATTAATTCTCTCTTTAACTGTGTCAAAATTGTTGTTTACGTTAACTTTATTTTGATTTTATCATTATGGTCATATCTGGAAATTAGACCCTTTTTCTCCTGATATTTTATAATCTTATTCCTTTCTCATCTTTATTAGTTCCCTTTTTATATATTTATGTAAACACCATTATCTGATAATTCTATTAACGAATTTCAAAGTGTGTTTATCTGCTAACTTTACCTCATGGTGATTAGCAGATAAACACACTTTGAAAAAAAAATTCTTCCCTGAACATTCAAAACCAAACTTTAGCTCTCACATGAGATTATGATTTAGATTAACATAATACACATGCTCCAAAAGCATGTAATTTTCAAAAGCATACATAAATGTTCCCTGAAGTAAAGCAAATTTAACCTGTGCCTTGAAATACTAGCACAGATAAAATTCCAAAGAAAACATGGAACTCACAAGAAAAATTAGAAGACACATAAGTGGTTTTGAATGTTCAGGGAAGAATTTTTTTTTTTTTTTTTCCTTTTCTTCCATTCCACTTCTCAACACAATCAAGATAGTCAAGTTTTTGGCTGTAACCGATTGCATGGAGGATTTTTCTTTTTCTGTCTCATTTTTTCCTTTTCTTACTTATCTTTTAACTAAGTCTAGCCCTTTGGGGCTCCAAATTGATACTTGTTGTTGTTGTGTTGTTGTTATGTGCCATCAAGTTGGACTTGACTCATAGCGACCCCTCCTTGGGTTTCTGAGGCAGTATCACTACAGAAGTGGATTGCCCCATCTTCCTTCCGAGGAGTGGCTGGTGGGTTTGAACCGCCAGCCTTCTGGTTAGCAGTCAAGTGCCTTAGGCACTATGCTACCAGAGCTCCTAAATTTATACTAGTGTTGCTTATTAGATTCTCAACATTGAGTGAGCCCTAGGATTTATCTCAGTAATGAACATTGTGCATCAAACAAAGTGAAAGTTCAAGGATCCAATATTTAGAAAGGTCATCATCTCTACACTGAAATCAAAAAGCAATTGAGTCTGATTGTCTCTTCCTATTAATGTTAATATCCACTTACAACCTTTTCCTATACTATTAATTCATTAAAGTTTGCAAAATGATAGTTGTTGTTCTTTGGTGCCATGAAATTTGTTCCAACACATAGCAACTCTATGTGCAACAGAACAAAATGATGCCTGATTCTGTGCCATCCTCACAGTCCTTGCTATGTTTGAGTCCACTGTTGCAGTCAAAGTGTCCATCCATCTCATTGAGAGTCTTCCTCTTTTTCATTGACCCACTACATTACCAATCATGAAGTCCTTCTCCAGAGGCCAGTCCCTCATGATAACATGTCCAAACTATGTAAGTTGAAGTCTCATCATCCTCGCTTCTATGGAGCATTTTAGCTGAACGTCTTCAAAGACAATGTGTACATTCTTCTGGCAGTCCATGGTATAGTAAATATTCTTTGCCAGCACCATAATTCAAATGCATCAATTTTTCTTTAGTTTTCCTTATTCTTTGTCCAGTTTTCACACTCATATGAGGCAACTGAAAATACCATGGCTTGGTTCAGATGCATCTTAGTCTTCAAAGTGACATCTTTGCCCTTTAACACTTTACAGAGATATTTTGCAACAGATTTGTGTGATAGTTAATTTTGTGTGTCAACTTGGCTGGGCCTGGTTGAGTGGCTGGGCAGCTGAATGTAGTTATTCCCCATGGTGAGATTGGTAATTAACTCCATGGTTAAATCTATTGGAGCAGCTGAGTAGCTGCTTTTGGTAGGTGGTCTGCTTCCCATATATAAAAAACAGCTTTGGGAATGATCTCTAGCTTATGGCATGCTTGAACCCTGCACATAGCCATGTCATTGTTCAGCAGCCTACCATGCTCTGCCAACTTTGGAGCTTTCAATGGTCTTGAATTAATGGCCTGCCATGTGGTTTGGTAACATCAGGACTGTGCTTTTTTACTTGTCAACCTTGGGCTTGTCAGTCTCAGCAGCCAGCAGCTGTCTGAGTGAAGAAAAGCCTCTAGCTCCAGTGAGCTGGGAGCAGGAGGCTGAGCTGAACCTCAAGGTTGAGGGGCTTTCACCCAGCCCTACAGCCTGGCACTTCTAACTCAGACTTAAAGCCTCCAAACTGTAAGAGAATAAACTCCTGTTTGTTCAAACGTCCCATTTATGGTATATCTTTGTCAGAGTGGCACTACATAACCAGAACAATTTGCAAATATGTCTTTTGATTTTTTTCGCTTTTGTTTCCACAGGCATTGATTGTGGATGCAAGTAAAATGAAATCCTTGACAACTTCATTTGGTCCAGTTGTGAGGATTTTTGTTTTGTTTATCTTGAGATGCAATCCACTGAAGACTGTAGTCTTCTCTCTACATCAGTAATTTTAGTCCTCTATGCTTTCAGCAAGCAAACTTCTGTCATCTGCATATCACAGGTTGTTAATAAGTTTCTTCCAATCACCATGCCATGTTCTTTTTCTATAGCCCGCTTCTTGGATTATTTGCTTACCATACAGATTAGTAAGCATGATAAAGGGATATAACCATGATACACAACTTTCCTGATTTAAACCATGCAGTATCTCTTTGTTCTTTTGAAAGACTGCCTCTTGGTCTATGTTTGAGCTCCTCATGAGCACAATTAAGTGTTCTGGAATTTCTGTTCACAATATTATCTATAATTTGTTATGATCAATGCATTCAAATGCCTTTGCATCATCAATAAAACACAGGTAAACATCTTTCTAGTATCTGCTTGAATCCAAGATTCATCTGACATCAGCTATGTTATCTCTCATTCCATGTCCTCTTCTGAATCCAGCTTGAATTCTTGGCAGTTCTTTACATAGTGCTACAAACATTTTTGAATTATTTTCAGGAAAATTTTACTTGTATGTGATATTAATGATAAGGTTTGATAGTTTCCACAATCTGTTGGATCACCTTTATAATTTGAGTCTCTCCTAGTTGGTTGGCCAAGTAGCTGTCTTCCAAATTTCTTGGCATAAAAGAGTGAGTGCCTCCAGCTCTGCATCTTTTTATTGAAACATCTCAATGGGTATTCTGTCAATTCCTGGAGTCTTGTTTTTTGCCAATTCCTTCAATGTTGCTTGTACTTCTTTCATAATTTCCATTGGTTCGTAACAATATGGTACCTCTTGAAATGTTTTAAAGTTGACCAATTTTTTTTTGGTACTCTGACTCTGTGTATTCCTTCTATCTTCTTTTGATGCTTCCATCATTCAATATTTTTCCCATAGAATCCTTCAATATTGGAATTCAAGGCTTCAATTTTTTCTTTCAGGTTGTGAAATGCTGAATGCATTCTTCCTTTTTGCCCCTCTAATAACAGGTCTTTTGCAGATTTCATTATAATACTGTCTTCTTGAGCCACCCTTTCAGATCTTTTGTTCAGCTCTTTTACTTCATAATTTCCCCCATTTATATTAGCTACTCTGTGATCAATAGCAAGTTTCAGAGTCTCTTCTGACATCCATTTTGGTCTTTTCTTTCTTGTGTTTTTATTGAACTTTTGGTTTCTTCATGTGTGATATCCTTGATGCCATTCCACAATTCTTCCAGTCTTCTGTTACTGGTGTTCAGTGTGTCAATTCTATTCTTCAGATGGTCTCTAAATTCAAATGGGATATACTGAAGATTATACTTTGGCTCTCATGGACTTGTTCTAATATTCTTCAGTTTCAACATAAATTTGCATATGGCCAATTGATGGTCTGTTCCACAGTTGGCACTTGGCCTAGTTCTGACTGATATTGGGCTTCTCCATTGTTTCTTTCCACAGATGTAGTTGATTTCATTCCTAAGTATTCCATCTGGTGAGGTCCATATGTATAGCTGCCATTTGTGTTGTTGGAAAGAGGTATTTGCAATGAATAAGTCATTGGTCTTTCAAAATTCTATCATGTGAGTTCTGGAGTCATTTCTCTCACCAAAATAATATTTTCCAACAACTGATGCTTTTTCTTTGCTTCTAAATTTTGCATTTCAATCACTAGTAATTATCAATGCATCTTGATTACATGTTTGATTTATTTCAGACTGCAGAACTTGGTAAAAATCTCCAGTGTCTTCATCTTTGGCTTTTAGCGTATAAATTGGAATGATAATCATATTAACTGATCTTCTTTGTATGCATATGAATATAATTCCATCACTCGCAGCATTATATATCTGGCTAGATCTTGAAATGTTCTTTTTGATGATGAATGGAATGTTATTTTTCTTCAATTTGTCATTTCCAGAATAGTAGACTATATTATTGTCTAATTCAAAATGGCCAATATCAGTCCATTTTAATTCACTCAAACCCTGTTGTTGTTGTTGTTATGTGCCGTAGAGTCAGACCCAACTCATAGTGACCCCTCCTTGGGTTTCTGAGGCAGTATCACTATGGAAATAGATTGCCCCATATTCCTTCTAAGGAGTGGCTGGTGGGTTTGAATTGCCACCCTTCCAGTTAGAAGTCAAGTGCCTTAGGCACTATGCTACCACAGCGCCCACTCATACCCTAGGATATCAATATTTATGTACTTCATTTTCATTTTTTACAACTCCAAGTTTTTCTAGATTCATACTTTATACATTCCATGTTCTGATTTTAAGTTATTTGTAGCTCTTTCTTCCTATTTTGAGCAATGGCACATCAGCAAATGAAGGTCCCAAAAGCTTTACTCCATTCACATCATTAAGGTCAACTCTACTTTGAGAAAGCAGCTCTTACCCAGTCGTATTTGGTGTGCCTTCCAACCTGAGAGACTCACCTTCTGAGATCATATCAGACAATATTCCACTGCCATACATAAGGATTTCAGAAGCCACTCCTTGCCCCCAGAAGTATACTGCCATGTCCTTCTTTCTAGTCTGTTGTAATCTGTAAATTCAGCTGAAACCTGTCCACTATGGGTAACCCTGCTACTATTGAAATACAAGTGATATACTTTCCAACATTACAGAAACACAAAATCCACCACAGTATGGCAAACTGACAGACAAGTGGTGGAAAACAATGGTGTCCTTATACTGACATTTATTTGTCAATGTTTATTAGTAATTTTCTATAAGGAGAAAATTCTGCTTCATCAACTCTACTTGGTTACCCTGAATATAGATGTCAGCTATAGAAAAAAATGCAGGATGGCTGTTGTTGTTGTTAGGTGCTGTTAAATCAGTTCAGACTTATAGCCATCCCATGTACGACAGAACATAACACTGCCCAGTCCTGCACCATTCTCACAATTATTGCTATGTTTGAGGACATTGTTGCAGCTGTCATGCGAATCTATCTCATTGAGGGACTTTCTCTTTTTCACTAACTCCCTACTTTACCAAGCTTGATGCCCTTCTCTAGGGACCAGTCCCTCCTGAAAACACGTACAAAATGTATGAGATGAAATCTCACCTTCCTCAATTCTAAGGCACCTTCTGGTTGCACTTCTCTCAAGACAGATTTATTCATTATTTCAGCAGTCCATGGTATAGTCAATATTCTTCACCAACACCATAATGCAAAGGCATCAGTTTTTCTCTGGGCTTCCTTATGCTGTGTATAGCTTTTGAATGCATATGAGGTGATGGAAAATATCATAGCTTGGGTCAGGTTCACCTTAGTCTTCAAGTGACTTCTCTGTTTTTTTAATATTTTAGAGAGGTTTTTGCAGCAGATTTGCCTAGTGTGATTCATTGTTTGAGTTCTTGACTGCTACTTTCATGGGCATTGATGCCTACTTAAATATAAATTTCAGAGGAACTACAAATATTTTTTAATAAATGTAAAATATTTTAACATATGTATACTTCAAAGTTATTTGCTGCTTCTCTGAAATTATAATTTGTGTGCCCTGTATTTCATATGGCAGCCCTAACTCTGAACTCATATCACATTGAATAAACAGAATAAACTCTTGATTGATTCTCACACTTCATTTACAAATTAGCAGAATCAGTTGATTCACTGGCAGTGAAATGGAAGTGATAATACATCTATTTTAAAAGATTATTATAAATAGAACACACAAAAAAATTCATATGTATTAATTAATTGAAAAAAATTCTATAAATGTGATATAATAAAGGGCCAATTTTCTAAATGTTACAGTAAAGCTAGATATTAGTAACCACATGAGAAACAAAAACTCCAAGCAGTTGACCAAGAGCACTTTCTTAAGGAGTAAATAAAATCTTCTATTAAAGAACATTTGGAAATCATAATAATAAGTATGCTACAGAGAAAAATCAAGGAACGCTGGCCAAGATTGTAAATAAGAAGATAATAATTCATAGTTTAATAAGCTACAGTTTGTAAAGTATTTTTTACTATAGTCCTATTTTTTATAACATATTTAAATCTACTAAAATTCACAATAAAATGTTTTGGGCTTTTAAAGGAAACCAAAATTTGGTGTTAGAGGCCTGAAGGAAATCAAAGATTTAATGTAGTTTTTGTTGTTGTCGTTTGGTTTTACTCGTTTTTTTTTTTTGTTGTTGTTATTAAACATGACCTAAACAACATTGAAATAAAACTCCTAAGCCAAACTGTGACATATGCAAAATTTAAAAAAAGAGGCAAATCCATATTAAGCCCCTATTGCACAGTGGAGGAGTAAGTTTGCCTCTCTGTTGTTGTTGCCATGTTCTGTCAAATTGATTCCAACTCAAAGCAACCTTGTATGATAGAGCAGAACTTCTCTCTAGGGTTTTCTAGGCTGTAATTCATGGGACCAGATCACCAGGTCTTTTCTCCCACAGGGCCACTGCTGGTTTCCAAACACTGGCCTTTCGGTTAGCAGCCCAGCCCTTAACTATAGCACCACTACCATATCTTAATGTACCCCTACTCCCTGGGTAAGGACCCCTGGAGGTATAATTGTTAAGTGCTGGTTACTAACCAGAAGGTTGGTGGATGGCCCCACAGGAAAAAAGATCTAACGATCTGCAAATGTAAAGACTGAAGTCTAAGAAATTCTATGGGGCAGTTCAACTCAGTCCTGTAGGGTTGCTACGAGGCAGAAGTGACTTGACAGCACACACTAGCAACAACAGTTCCTGGGAAGTGCAAGCAGTGAATGTGCTAATCACTAACTGAAAGTTTGAAGGTTTGAGTCCACCCAGAGGCACCTCAGAAGAAAGGCCTGGTAACCTACTCCTAAAGAATCAGCCATCACAGAGGGAAAACCTTATGGAATACTATTCTACTCTGGTACACATGAGGTCATCATGAGTCAGAATCAACTCAATGGTAACTGGTTTTAATATTGAGAAATCCCACTGCTTAAGAAAGGATTCTATTCCTGTGATAATATCTTTAGTCATTGTTAGTTGTTGTGTTATTGCACCAATTTCAACATATAGCAATCTTATAGGACAGAATAGAACTGTTTCATATGGTTTCCTACACTGAAAACTTTACAGAAACACATCACTAATCTTTTCCCACACAGAACTGTTGTTCTAGTTGTTGTTATGTCCCGTTGAGTCAGACCTGACTCATAGCAACCCCTCATTGCTTTTCTCAGGAGATAACACTTATGGAAGTAAATTGCCCAACCTTCCTTCTGAGGAGTGGCTGGTGGGTTTGAACTGCCAGCCTTCTGGTTAGTAGTCAACTGCGTTAGGCACTATGTTACCAGAGCTTCTCACAGAGCTGCTAGAAGGTTTAAACTGCTGATCTTTTGGTTAGCAGCTGAATGCTTAACCGTTGAGCCACCAGGGTTCTTTTCTTTAGCCATTAGTACATTTTTATGTGGGAGCTCTGGTAGCATAGTGGTTAAGGCACTTGACTGCTAACCAGAAGGCAGGCGGTTCAAACCCACCAGCCACTCCTCGGAAGGAAGGTTGGGCAATACTACTTCCGTAGTGATACTGCCTCGGAAACCCAAGGAGGGGTCGCTATGAGTCGGGGCCGACTCGACGGCAAACAACAACAACAACACATTTTTATGTAGCTGGTGCCTGCACTCTGATGAATTTGACACTCTTAACATATATAATAAATATAAATTGATGCCAAACCTAGAGCAGAAATATCAAGATTTTGTAAAATCTCTTTGCCCAAAGCCCTCTAATAACTTGAATTTCATATGGAATAAAAGCTAAAATCTGTAAACTATTGTTTACGAGCAGACATGGTCTTCTGCCCTCTGTCCATCCAAGCCAGTTATCTTTCCTAACCTTTTCACTCTTGTTCATTAATCTTCTTATTCTTTTTGGAACATGGCAGCACACTTCTACCATAGGACTTTTGCACTGGCTGTTCCCTCTGTCTTGAACACTCTTTCCCCTGACAACCATGTGGCCAATGCTCTCACATATTTTAAAAGTATTTGCTCAAATGTCATCCTCATAGTTGGGCTTATCCTAAAGTTGAATCTTTCCTTACCTGGCATTCCTGATACATTTTTTCATGTTCTGGTTTTCACTTTTCCACAGCAGTTGTGCCTTATAACATACTATATAATTCATGATCTAGGGACTGTTTTCATTTCCTTTCTCCTCCTCAAGATTATAGATCCATGAGAGCAGAGATTTTTGCCTGATTTTCTAGAACAGTGCCTGGTACATGGGAAATTGGCACTGATTAAAAAAATATGTTAAATTAGTATAAAAATGAATATAAGGACATCAAACATTCAGTTTGTATTAAGAATATGTGGGAGAATAGATTATGTGTGTTATTTGAGTTAATATGTTCCATGGATCAGGTACAAAGGCCTAGCTAATGATATTCATAGGATATTTGTACTTCCAAAGACACCAAAAGAGAGGAGGAAAAATTTTATTCCTAACACTTTGTTAGACATGGAATCTCCAAATCAGTCAGTTTTGATCAATCAACAATAAAATTTCAATGCACAAGGCATGTGGCATACTTCTTAACACCTAGGAATGTTTAAGACTTAATCTAATTTGATACAAAATATAAACCGAGTGCCTGTATAGAAAATCCTTATTATTAAATTAAATAATGAAATAATGTTTCAACACGTTTCAATTAAATCGTTATTTTTCACCTAAGATTTTTATTTTTATTTTTTCATGTTATATTTTTCTATCTATTTCCCCTTTCAATGCCAGTATGCAGAATATTTTAAAAAGTGATAACCTAGGGACATGTAGAATTCAAAAATAAATCAAAATGGCATGTGCATCAGAAGTTCAGCTCCAGTAGCCCCATCTCTCTTTTCAGGTCCAGCCCCCAGGAAATGGAATAGTTGCAACCAGCTGTGTGAGGCTCACACATGTCCGTGGACCTCTGATTCACCAAGTTACCATTGCCAATGCCATTAGAGTACTGTGAATAATGCACTAGATATCTCCAATCCATTTTCTGCGCTGCAATGATGAAGTTGCCAGGCACAGAGTACAGGGAGAATATCTACAAGCACAACTTAGTGCAGGCAGAACCTCAAAGTTGCTGCGTCTCCAATTCTTTTGGCATATTGCGTAGAAAAATGTTAGCACTGGGCATGACTGAACACACTGGCTACTCCTTATTGGAACACGCATGAGGATAGCATATACAAGGTGAATAAACATTGTGGTTTATGCAGAAAGTTGTTTGAGCCTGTTTGCCAGATGTTTAAAGGAGTGCTACGAGTCCCTGGGTGGTTAACTATAATGGGTTAAGCACTTGACTGCTAGCTGAAATGCTGGCAGTTCAAACCCATCCCAAGATATCTAGGAAGACAGGCTAAGTGATCTACTTCCAAAATGTCACAGCCTTGAAAACCCTTATGGAGCAGAGTTCCACTCTGCACACATGTGGTTGCTGCATATCAGAATCAACTTGACAGCAACTAACAGCAACAATAATAGCAAGTGCCAGGAGTCTAGCAACTAAACAGCCTGTGAGCCCTTGGTTCTGGAGGAGAGGAGAGTCCTATTCCACCTGAGCTCTAAGGACATCAGTAAAACAATCTTGATGACTTGCTCCATAGAAGTCTGTTAGAAACACAAATCAAATTCTACTCTGCTGCCCAAAACATGCCAGAGGGTTCACACTGTTCATGAGATGAACCCAGTCTCAACTCTGACTTTCAAGGCTCCGCATGGACTAGCCCAACCACATCTCCAGCTTCTGCTTGAACCTCTCCCCCTTGCTCATTATGGTCTTTTCTAATTTGTTTGAACACCCTGTGTTCTGCCCTGCCCAGATGCAATCATACTCACGGCTCTTAAGCCTGGATGCATTCCCTTTACTCTTCATTTTGCTAATTACTTCTCATGTTTCAAGTGCCAGATTTAGTGTCATCAATTTAGAGAGTCCTTCTTGGTTTCTCAATACAAATGATATCTCCTCAAACTAACCTGTTAATATTTCTTGAAAAAGGCCTATTCTTCAGATGTCTGGCATTTACCACAATTATGAGTCACTGTACCATAGTGCCTAAGGCACTTGACTGTTAACCAGGAGGCTGATGGTTCAATCCCACCCGCCACTCCTCGGAAGGAAGGTTGGCAATCTACTTCCATAGTGACACTGCCTCAGAAATCCAAGGAGGGGTCACTATGTGTTGGGGCTGACTGAACGGCACATAACAACAACAACAACAACAACAACAACAACATATTTACACATACAGACACACATACACATTGCATGTGTTATGATTTTTCTCTCAAATATTTGGTTCCTCATTACATATGCACCATATACCACCTTGTTTGACCCATGTTCAAGCAACGAATATGATGTTGTTGTTGTTAGGTGCCACTAAGTTGCCTCTGACTCATAGCAACCCTATGTTCTAGGGTGAAAGACTGTCTGGTCCTGTGCCAGCCTCACAATCCTTGCTATACCTTAGTCCATTGTTGCAACCACTGTGTCAATTCTTCCCTTTGAGGGCCTTTCCCTTTTTCACTGACCCTTCAATTTACCGTGCTTGATATACTTTTCCAGGGAATGGTCCCTTCTAACAACATGAGCAATGTAGGTCAGTCAAAGTCTGGTCATTCTTGTTTCCAAGGAGTATTCCAGCTGCACTTCTTCTGGGACAAATCTCTTCCTTCTTTTGGCAGTGCATTGTACTTTCAGTATTCTTCACCAACACAACTCAAAAGCATCAACTCTTCTTTGGTCTTCCCTACACATTGTCCAGCTCTTACATATGAGGTGATTGAAAATATCATGGTTTGGGTTAGGCATACCTTAGTCTTCAAAGAGACATCTTTGCTTTTCAGCACTTTAAAGAGGTATTTGGCAGCATATTTGCCCAGTGCAATATGTCATCTGATGTCTTAACTTTTGCTTCCATTGATGTTGATTGTAGAAACAAGTAATACAAAATCTTTAACAACTTCAATCTTTTCTCCATTTATTGTGATGTTGCTTATTGGTCCAATTATGAGGATTTTCATTTTTTCTATGTTAAGATGTAATCCACACTGCAGACTAAAGTCTTTAATCTTCATCAGTAAGTGCTTCAAGTCATCTTCACTTTCAGCAAGCAAAGTTGTGTCGTCTGCATATTGTAGGTTGTTAATGAGTCTTCCTTGAATTCTGATCCCACTTTCTTCTTCATATAGTCCAGCTTCTCGGATTACTTGCTCAGCATATGGATTGAACAATATGGTGAAAGGATATAACCTTGATGCACTCCCTTCCTGCTTTTAAACAATGCAGTATCCCTTGTTCTTTTTGAAGTACAGTTTCCTGTTCTACATACAGGTTCCTGATGAGCACAATGAAGTTTTCTGGAATTCCCATTCTTCTCAATGTTATCCATAATTTGTTATGATCTACAAATTAGAATGCTTTTGCAAAATCAATAAAACACAAGTAAACATCTTTCTGGTACCCTTTGCTTTCAGCCAAGGTCCATCTGACATCAACTATGATATCCCTCATTCCACATCCTCTTCTGAGTTCAGCTTGCATTTCTGGAAGCTCTCTGTCAATATACTGGTGCAACCATTTTTGAATTATCTTCAGCAAGATTTTACTTGCATAAGATATTAATGATATTGTTCAATAACTTCCACATTCTGTGGTATCACCTTTCTTTGGGATGGGTACAAATATGGATCTCCTCCAGTCAGTTGGCCAGGTAGTTGTTTTCCAAATCTTCTGGCATAGCCAAAAGAGTGCCTCCAGCACAACATCAGTTTGTTGAAACATCTCAATAGGTATTCTGTCGATTCCTGGAGCCTTGTTTTTTGTTAGTTCCTTCAGTGCAGCTTGTACTTTCTCCTTTAATACCATCGGTCCTTGATCATATGCCGCCTTATGAAATGGAAGAACATCGGCCAATTCTCTTTGGTACAGTGACTCTGTGTATTCCTTCCATCTTTTTTTGATGTTGACTGCATCATTCAATATTTTGCCCATAGAATCTTTCTATAATGCAACTCAAGGCTTGAGTTATTTCTCAGTTCTTTCAGCTTGAGAAATGCTGACTGTGTTCTTCTCTTTTGGTTTTCTAACTCCGGGTCTGTGCACATTTCATTATAATAATTGCCTTTGTCTTCTTGAGCTACTCTTTGAAATCTTCTGTTCATCTCTTTTATCTTGTCATTCTTTCCATTTACTTTAGCTACTCTCCATTCAAGGGCAAGTTTCAGTCTCTTCTGACATCCATTTTCATTTTGCCTTCCTTTCTTGTCTTTTTGATGACCTTTTGCTTCCTTCACGTATGATGTTCTTGATGTCATCTCACAATTCCTCTGATTTTCAGTCATTGGAGTTCAGTCTATCAAATCTATCCTCTAGATAGTGTTTAAGTTCTGGAGAAATATAATCAAGGTTGTATTTTGGCTCTCATGGACTTAATTTAATTGTCTTCAGTTTCAACTTGAACTTGCATAAAAAAAAAACAAACAAACAAAAAAAAAAACAGCTGTTGGTCTGTTCCACAGGCAGCTCCTGGCCTTGTTTTGGTTGAAGATATTGAGCTTCTTCATCATCTCTTTGGGTCAATGTAGTCAACCTGATTCCTGTGTACTCACTCTATCTGGCAAAGTCCATGTGTTGAGGTCACCTGCATATATGATGTGCCCCTTTGCTATCCACTGTTACTATCACTGTCATGCCATTTGTGTTGTTGAAAAAAGGTATTGGCAATGAATAAGTCATTGGTCTTGAAAAATTCTATCATGTGATCTCCAGTGTTATTTCTATCACCAAGGCCATATTTTTTTTCCAACTAACTATGATTCTTCTTTCTTTCCAACTTTTGCATTCCAATCACCAGTGAAAATCAACACATTTTGATTGCATGTTTCATCAATTTCAGACTGCAGAAGTTGGCAAAAATCTTCAGTGTCCTTATCTTTGGCTTTGGTGGTTGGTGTGTAAATTTTATTAATAGTAGTAACTGGTCTTCCTTGTAGGTGTATGGATATGATCCTATTACTGACAGCATTGCACTTCAGGATAGATCTTGAAACATTCTTGGAGACAATGCCATGCCATGCCATGCCATTCCTCTTCAATTTGACACTCCCAACATAGTAGGTCATAAGCTTGTCTGATTCGAAATGGCCAAAACCAGTCATTTCAGCTCACTAATACCTATGATATTGATCTTTATGCATTACATTTCATTTTTGACAACTTCCAATTTCCCTAGATTCATACTTTGTATATTCCATGTTCTGATTATTAATGGATGTTGGCAGCTGTTTCTTCTCATTTTAAGTTGGCACATCAGCAAATAAACTCACTCACTGCCGTTGAGTCAGATCTGACTCAGAGCTACCCCTCCTTGGGTTTCTGAGGCAATATCTTTATGGAAGTAGAATGCCCAGTCTTCCTTCCATGGATCAGCTGGTGGGTTTGAATTGCCAGCCTTCTGGTTAGTGGTCAAATGCCTTAGCCACTATGCCACCAGAGTTTCTGCATCAGCAAATGGAGGTCCTGAAAGCTTTCTTCCATCCATCATTAAGGTCAGGTCTACTCTGAGAAGGCAGATCTTCCCTAGGCGTATTTTGATTGCCTTCTGACATGAGGGGCTCATCTTTTGGCACTATATCAGACAATGTTTCAGGACTACTCTTACAGTTTTCCAGTAATATATCAGACTGTGTTTCACTGCTGTTCATAAGGTTTTCACTGGCCAATTCTTTGAGAATTGGATGGCCCCTTCCTTCTTCCGAGTCTGTCTTAGTCTGGAAGTTCTGCTGAAAAGTGTCCACCATGGGTGACCCTGCTGGTATTTGAAATACCAATGGCATAGCCTCCAGCTTCATGGCAACCTGCAAGCCACTAGAGTACAACAAACTGACAGACAAGTGGTGGATGAATATGGTGGTATTAATATAATATTTGATGTGTATGGAATCTCTTAAAATGCCATATAGATATCAGCTGTTATTAGTCTTATTAAGCAACCAAGCCACACTTTCTTAACTTCATCTGCAGATAAAAGGATTCACTGGAAAATGGGAAAACAGAAAATCCAGTCTGGGGGGTACAGAATTCTCCACTGATGTAACCATTTGGTAACTTCACCAAACTCCCATTGATCTGTGATCAACTTGTCTGTGTTCTCTGATACTTTAAGACACTGATGGCCATACACCTCCCTCATAAACAAGGTGATATCAGTGGCACTCACTGCTAGTACTCACCAAGCAATGATGCTGAGAGCATCTGAAGCTTTAGACAGGGGCTGGAGAGAGAGTGAGAATCCAACATTGACAGAGTGCCTGCTATGTATTCATTCATGAATCTTCACATCTGTCACAGGAGCTAAATATTACTTTGTCCATTTTACTGGTGAGGAAACTAAGAAAGGCTAAGCACTTGCCTTGGTGCATTCATTCAGGATGCAAGGAGCTGAATCCAGCCTAGGTGACTCTAGAACTCACGTTCTCTCGATCTCTCTCAGAGCTTTCTAGCATTATAATATCTGGTGGTTTTCTTGTTTAGAAAGTATGTCCACATACATTATCTGATATCATTTACAACATACTCTTCTAGCCCAAAAATTGCACTCTTCATTTTATGGATGAAGATATTAAAGCTAGTTTAACACATTTTAATAAGTGAGCAAATGAGAAAATGAATGAACAACTTTCTGGAGGATGTTGTTGTTGTTGTTATGTGCTGTCGAGTCGGACCCGACTCATAGTGACCTCTCCTTGGGTTTCCAAAGCAGTATCACTATGTAAGTAGATTGCCCAAACTTCCTTCCAAGGAGTGGCTGGTGGGTAAGCTGGAATCTAGATCTTCCAGCTCCAATGTTCTCATTACAACATCTTGGCTTTGGATGAAGAAAATAGTTACAGAATCATCTTTGTCAAACTTTTTAATAAGTGAATACACATTTAGTTTCACAAAGATGTTGTATTTTAATTTTTTTTCTGAGTCAATGGGATGGTCAATTTGCTGAGAAGGTCACCTGCATATATGATGAGTCCCTTTGCTATCCACTGTTACTGCTTATAAATGTTAATGTTGTATGTACTAATTTATTAGAATTGAGATGGTAAAGATAGATTTACAGAATAGCATAGATGTCAATGTCTTAGGTAGTTGGTTTAGAGACAAAACAAAAATGTCAATGAACAAACAATAAGGCACATGGTACAGAGAAGACCAGGTGAAGAAAAAACATGAACAATTGATGGGAAAGAAGACCATGTTGGAGATAAAAAACAGACTTCAGGGGAGTTAGAAGAGAGAAGTTAAAGTTGATTTGTGAAGATTAAAGTTGTTCTGACTCTTAGATGCAATGTAATCTCCCTCTGTACTCAGTTCAATTTGAAAAAAAAAAAACACTATTGCAATTCATAGTGACTCTATACTGTGGAACAGAACTGCCCCGTAGTTTTTCCAAGGCTGTAAATCTTTACAGAATCAGATTGCCTTATCTTTCTCCCATAGAACAACTAGTGGGTTTAAATCACTGACCTTTTGGTTAGCAGCCCAATGCTTTAACTACTGTGCTACCAGAAATCCTTTCAGTTCAATTATATACCCAAAGAAGATATGTCAAGCTCCTAACTTTCTTTACCCATGAACATGTCCTTATTTATAATAGTCATGGCATATGTAATTACTTAAGTTAAGATGAGGTCATATCAGTATAGGGTGGGCTCTTAATCCAATGACTAATGTTCTTATAAGAAGAGAATGGTATGGAGACACACACGGAGAAGAAGCCCATCTGAAGCTGTCAGCAGAAATAAGAGTGATGATACCATAAGCCAAGGAATGTTAAAGACTGCCAATAACCACTAGAAGCTAGAAAGTGCAAGGAAGGATACTTTGCTAGAACTTTTGGAGGAAACATGACCTTGCTTACACCCTCGACTTTGGAATTCTAGGCCCCAGAACTGTGAGAGAATATTTTTTCTGATGTTTTAATCCACCCAGTTTTGGATAATTTGGTATGGCAGATTTAGGAAAATAATACTCTCACATTTTTAAAATGTGGGAAATCAGGTCTAAAGAAGTGAAATCTGTCCAGTTCCTGAAAGAAAAACTTTGTAGGACACAGATAAGCTGTGTTGATTCCAAGTTGTTAGAGAAACTAAGTTGTAGAATTATTCTCTTTAAAAGTATGTATTTTTTTGTAGAAATTTAGAACTCAGAAACCACAAGCTTCCTTGTGTGTCCAGGAGGTCTGAGACTAGGAGGACTTAGGAAAGCTGGGCTTTGAGGGCTTTGCGTCAAAGGGAACATAGAGAAACAGACCTATCAGAGAGCTGGAGAGACCTGGGCTGGGAGTTAGACAAGACTCTGAGAATGAAATAAGAGCCTGAAAAAATCAGGAATGTTCTTTATGGGCTATATCAGTCCTCACAGTGACTGATATAGATATTGAAAATATGTGTTAGTTGATTGTATACTTGTTGTTGTTAGTTGTCATTGAGTCAACTCTGACTCTTGGTGACCTTATGTAACACAGAACAAAATATTGCCTTATCCTGCACCATCTTCACAATCCTTAGTATACTCAATTCTATTGTTACAGCTACTGTGTATGGAGAGGGTCCTCCGTCTAGGAAGTTCATCTTCCAGCACTGTATTGGACTAAATACTCTGTTATGAATTCTTTTCTGTGGCTAATATCCAGAAGCAGATTGCCAAGCCTTTCTTCCCAGTTTGCATTAGTCTGGAAGCTTCACTGAAACCTATCTACCAGGATGACTATGCTAGTAATTAAAATAGTGAGGACATACTTTTCAGCATTACTACAATGCAAAAAAAACACCACAATACAACAAACTGAAAGGCGGTGGTTATTGTGTGCAGGGATGTCTAAATAACACAGATCTCTAAGGTAAAAGAGATGCTCAGCATCAATGTGGATCACTCTCTCAATTATCCTTTTCTTTATAGTCAAGTAAATTTATTATTTTAAAAACTGCCTTTTCTAAGACGTTGTTTACAATATTCAACTTCTGAAGAGGAAAGAGTCATTTGCTTTAGACATGGAGCTTACAGCATTGGTGTTCCCTGTGTGTCTTCAAATTCCCTCCTCCAGTCATATAGCTTCCATTATGTCATCCCTCACCTATAACTTTCTCTGAGGCCACTCATGCACACACTCGAATTCTGGGACAAGTGATGGTAAAACCAAAATGTTCCCCTGAACTGTACCATTTCCAATCTTCTCTTTTCTTTCTATTTCACTCTTTTTTTTTTTAATTGTGGTTGTGTGTGTATATGTATATATATATATACACACACACACAATATACATACATATATACACACATATATATAATATGTATATATATATACACACACACATATATACATACATATACACACACATACATATATATATACATGTATAAAAAATATATATATATAATTATGGCCTTGGTGATAGAAATAACACTGAATATCACATAATAGAATTTTACAAGACCAATGATATTTATTGCAAATACCTTTTTTTCAACAACACAAATAGCAGCTATACATGTGGACTTCACCAGGTGGAGTACACAGAAATCAGACTGACTACATCTATGGAAAGAGGAGATGGAGAAGCTCATTATCTTTAGCTGAAACAAGGCCATGAGCTGATTGTTGAACAGACCATCAACTGTTCTTATGCAAGTTCAAGTTGAAGCTGAAGACAATTAAAAGAAGTCCATGAGAGCCAAAATATGACCTTGATTATACCCCTCCTGAGTTTACAGACAATCTAAAGAATAGATTTGATGCACTGAACACCAGTGACTGAAACCCAGAGGAATTGTGGGATGACATCAAGAACATCCATGAAGAATGTAAAAGGTCATTAATAAGACAGGAAAGGAAGAAAAGACAAAAATGGGTGTCAGAAGAAACTCTGAAACTTGCCCTTGAATGGAGAGTAGCTAAAGAAATGGAAGAACCGACAAGATAAAAGAGCTGAACAGAAGATTTCAAAGAGCAGCTTGAGAAGACAAAGTCAATTATTATAATGAAATGTGTAAAGACCTGGAGTTGGAAAACCAAAAGGGAAGAACATGCTAAGTATTTCTCAAGCTGATATAACTAAAGAAAAAAATTCAAGTGCAATATTGAAAGATTCTATGGGCAAAATATTGATTGATGCAGGAAACATAAAAAAAAAAAAAAAAATGGAAGGAGTACAGAGTCAATGTACCAAAAAGAATTGGTCAATGTTCATCCATTTCAGGAGGTGGCATATGATCAAGAACCAATGATACTGAAGGAATAACTCAAAACTGCAGCAAAGGAATTAACAAAGAACAAGGCTTCAGGAATTGAGGGAATACCCACTGAGTTATTTCAACAAACAGATGACAGGCTGGAAGCACTCTATTGTCTATGCTAAGAAATTTGGAAGAGAGCTACCTGGCCAACTGACTGGAAAAAATCCATATATGCACCCATTCGAAAGAAAGATGATCCAATAGAAAGTGGAAATTATCAAACAATATCATTAATATCACATGCAAGTACAATCTTGCTGAAGATAATTCAAAAATGGTTGCAGCAGTATATTGACAGAGAACTTCCAGAAATGCAATCTGGATTCAGAAGAGGACATGGAACAAGGAATATCATTGCTGATATCAGATGGCTCTTAGCTAAAAGCAGAGAATACAAGAAATATTTCTTTTGTTTTATTGACTATGCAGAAGTATTCTATTGTGTGGATCATAACAAATTATGGATAACATTGAGAAGAATGAGAATTCCAGAAAACTTCTTTGTTCTCATCAGGAACCTGTACATACACCAAGAGGCTGTCATTTGAACAGAACAAGGGGATACTGTGTGGTTTAAAATTAGGAAGGGCAAGGGACTTAATAGGCTCCACTTGCTGGGAACCATAAGGACATTCTGGACATGAATGACTAGAAAGATGTGATAGATAGTCCCCTCTTTATTCCTAGATCCCACAGCCTCTTGATGAACAGAGGTATGGCTAACCCTCACTTCCACCCACCTGCTGGGCCAGCAGGAATTCCAACTCAGTCTGTGTGCTCTGATGGAGCCTTGGTGCCCTGCCCCACCCTACCCAGATTATATAATTCTTGGTTGGAAAATTTTCTCTTTTAGGGTTTTATATATACCAGCCCATTGCCTTCTCTCCTTCATGTTTTCTTCTGAGAAATCAAAGCTTATTCATATGGTTGTCCTTTGTAGGTAACTTCATTTTTCCCATGCTGCTTTCTTTGTCTTTGTTTTTGGTGAGTTTAATGATGACATGTCTTGGTGATTCTCTTTTGGGGTCTATCCGATTTGGGGTTCATTGGACTTCCTCAATAGATATATTCTCATCTTTCATCTTATCAAGGAAGTTCTCTTCCAACAAATCTTGGACAATTTTCTCAGTGGTTTTCTTTTTCTCTTCCTGTTCTGGAATTCCGATTACACATAGGTAACTCTTTTTGATGGTATCCCACATGAATGTTAGGTTTTCTTCATTTTATTTTGATCTTTTTTCTGATTGATCCCTTTTCAAAGAAGTATTCAGTTGTCTTCAATCTCATTAATTCTGTCTTCCATTGATTCCATTCTACTCCTTTGTCCTTTCATGTGTTATCTATTCTGAAAATTTAGTATTAATCTTCTGGATTTCTATCTATAGATTTTGTATTATTCCTAATTTTTCATTTATTTTGTCATTTTGTTCTTGTATTTGCTTCTGAAATTGTTCTAGTGATTTTTCTGTTTTCCTTAATTTTGTCAGTATTTTGCTTGATTTGTCACTCAATCTGCTCAAGGTACCTAAGTAAAACTCTTTTGAATTCCTTATCAGGGGGTTTAAATGCTGCTTTTTCCTCAGGGATAGGTTCTGGGTCTGTATTCTGCTCACTTGTTTCTACTGCTATATCTTGCTTCTTTGTTTGGACTGTGATGGTTGTTGTCTCTGAGACATTGTGACTATGTTGTATTTATATTTAATTGGTGATTGTATGTTGGAGTGATTTTCCCAAGAATTTTGTTTTCTTTAATTATTTTTTTTTTTGGATGTATCTGAGTAAGCATCATAATGTGCTCCTCAGTTTGCTAGTTGGTGGCACTTAGGCACTCACCACCTGTCTCCTGGTGTATGTGATAAAGAATGAAAGTGGCTGCACTGATCTCTGTTAACTGTTTGTGAAGAGCAGGTAAGGGTGAGTCAAGCTTTTATTGGTCATTGTGTATTGTTGGTCAGCTCCTGCAGAAGGAAGTGGTGGCTCTCAGTAAGTGAAGCTTCAGGAGGTGTGGGTGTGGGTGTGGATGTGGTTGTGTCATATGGACATGGGTTGCTGTCTCCTACCCAGTTAGACAAAAACAATTGAAAAATCATCAAAAAAGTAAAAGCAAGTGGACAAAAACACACTGTGTAAACACACAGGAACAATCATGAAAGAGAGAGGGAAAAAAGAGGAAAGGTAATAAATGAGAGAAAATATTTAAAGAAATACTTTAACAAACCAAAAGAAATATGCATAGAAAAAGTAGGAAAAAAATGAAAAAGGCAATTTCTGGGGAGAGAGGAATAAGAGAAAAGAGGTAGAATGGGAAAATAATGAAAAAATGGGAAAAATGCATAAAGAAAAAACAAGGAATGGGGAGAACCACAGGAAAGAAAAAAATGGGAGCCAGGAACAGGAAAGAGAGAAAAAGCTAAAAATTAGAACGTGGGAAGGGAAGAAGAAAGAATAATAATAAAAAGGAAAAAAATAATAACAGTTTTAAAACAGACAAAAATGAACAAACTAAAAAAAAAAAAAGAAAAAAAAAAAAAAAACTGGGCAGTGTGGAGCAGGGCACCCCGGCTCCATCAGAACACACAAACTGGGATGGAATTCCTGCCAGTCCAGAATGTGGGTGGGAGTGAGGGATGGTCACACCTCCATTCACCAAGAGGGTGTGGGGCATAAGAGTAACAAGAGGAATATCATACCCTTTCAATCCATCATGTTCAGAATGTCCTTGCAGTCCCTGGCAAGTGGAGTCTATTCTTACGTCCCTAGAATTTGAGAATCTGAGAGAACACTGTCACTTTAAATATCAAAAATGGCCGAACCACTTGTAAACATTCAAAATGGCTGTGCCCTCCAGATAGTCAAAAGTCCACAGCTCAACCCATTTCCCTCTTTGTTCCTTCCCCTTTTATTCACCAGCCACCAATGCAGTCCTCTGTGCAGACCCTGGCTGGGAGAGCCAATTTTTAGATCCTGACATTACTTGGCAATATCCAAGCTGTCTTTGCTGTCAGGGTCATTGACAGTCTGCAGCTCTGTGTGTCCCCTTTTTTTGGCATTCTCATGCAGGTTCTTCTTCTAGTTGGAGGTCAGCCCACTTCTGTATCCTTCCTTTCAAAGCTCAGGGCTCCAGGATTATGTTCTGTATCTGTGTTAACTGATTTCCCTTTTCTTTGTTGAGGAGGGTCTGTGTAGTTTGTTTGCCTATTTTGTCATCTAACCAGAACTCCTACTGCCAGAATTCTTAATGTGTGCTGTATGAGTTGCATTATAAGCAAGATTTAGAGTGTGTGAATATATGTGTTTTTTGGGGTTGAAGTTTCATACTTTCCTCAGATTGTTTAATAATAATAATTGCCAATATTCACTGCCGTCAAGTTGGATTCAACTCACAGCAATCACTCCTTGGGTTTCCAAGGTGGTATCACGACAGGAGTAGATTGCCCAATCTTCCTTCCAAGGAGTGGTTGGTGAGTTTGAACCACCAACCTTCTGGTTAGCAGTCAAATGCTTTAGGCACTATGCCACCAGAGCTCCCAATAGTAATTGCCAATATTTACTGCAAAATTACCATGTGCTATGCACTATTCTAAGAATTTTACATATATCGAGTAATTTAATCTTTACAATAATCTTACAGGTAAATGTTATTAGTATTATCATTTTACAGAGGAAGAAAGTAATATGTCAAAAAGCCACATGGCTTGTTAAAGCTGAATCCAGGAAGCCAAGTAGTATGATCACTTAAAGGGTTCCTATGATACAATTGGGGGAGCTCTGGTAGCATAGTGCCTAAGGCACTTGACTCCTAACCAGAAGGCTGGAGGTTCAAACCTGCCAGGCACTCTTCAGAAGGAAATGGGGCAATCTACTTATGTAATGATACTGCCTCAGAAACCAAAGGAGGGGTTGCTATGAGTCGGTCCGACTTGACGGCACATAACAAGAACAACATGACACAATTGGAGTCTCTGGGAAGTGCAAATGGTAATATTCTCTGTTGCTACCTGAAAGTTTAGAGCTTTGAATCTACCCAGAGATGCTTCAGAAGAAAAGCTTGGCAATCCACTCTTGAAAATTCAGCCACTGAAAACTCTATGGAGCACGGTTCTACTCTGATACACATGGGATCACCATGGGTCGGCGTTTACTCAATAGTGATTGGATGGTTGATTAATGCACAACTAAGCTATGAATGTAGACCTGGAATTTGGGCTACAAAGGCTGACCACTTAGCATTCATAGGACATTCAAGTCATAGCTTTTCATCTTCTTTTTCCTCCCTATTCACATTTAATATACACACACATAGGCACTCTTGTAATGAAATGTACCTCCAGTGAGACATTGCTATCTATTACTTCTGGTATTCTTTTTTTTTTTTTGTAGATAACAAAAACCATAATTAGAACTTTCGATTTTGTCAAGGTCTTTATAGGGGGTTTTAACACTTGAAATTACATAAATATATAAAAATAACTATTAACTTGACTATTTTCTTAAATTAAGGAGCTCTGGTGGAGCAGTAGTTAAAACATTGGGCTACTAACCAAAATGTAGGCAGTTTGAACCCACCAGCTGCTCCTAGGGAAAGATGAGGCACTCTGCTTCCATAAAGATTTACAGCCCTGGGAACCCTATGGGGTAGTTCTACTCTGTTTTATATGGGTATGTCCATATGTTCTGTATGTCCTATATGGATGAGTCAGAATTGACTTGACAGCAGTGAGTTTTGGGATCATCTTAAATTAGAAGCAACTTTAGTTTTGGGGTAAATTGTAGTATGTTCCTTCAAAGAAATACCATGCTGTCATTAAAAGTTAATCTTTTGAAGACAATTTGCTGATATCAGAAAGTGTTCATAATATATTTATAGATAAAAAGAAGAAGTAGGCCTCAAAAAGTATTTGTATAATATGACCTTACTATCAATTTGCATATATATGATGTATATAATTACATATATATATAAAATATATATAATTACATATATATTATATGTAACTACATATATAACATATATAATTACACATATACAATATATACAATTATGTAAGTATAATATACATAATTCTCAAAAGGAAGATGGGACGATCTACTTCCATAGTGATACTACCTCAGAAACCCAAGGAGGGGTCTCTGTGAGTCAAGTCTGACTCAACAGCACATAACAACAACAATATACATAATTATGTATATATAATATACATAATTCTTTATATAATTTATAATTACAAATATAATATATATTACATATATGTACTATATATAGTTCATATATGTATGTATATGTAAATATATATACATATACACACACACACACACGGAGCTTTTGGTAGAATAGTGGGTAAGACATTGGGCTGCTAGCCAAAAAGTCAATTTGAATGCATCAGCTGTTCTGTGGAGAAAGATAAAACATTCTACTACCATAAAGATTTACAACCTTGGAAACTTAACAGGGGTACGAATCGGTTCAATGGACATAAATCAGCTACATAATTGTTATAGTTGTTAGGTGTCATTGAGTCACCTGTGACTCATAGCAACTCCATGCACAACAAAATGAAACACTGCCCCATCCTGTGGCACCCTCACCATCCTTACTACACTTGAGCCCATCATTACAGCCACTATGTCATTCCATCATGTTGAAGGCCTTCCTCTTTTTCGTCCACCCTCCACTTTACCAAGCATGATATCCTTCTCCAGGGAATGGTCCCTTCCTATCACATGACCAAAGTAGGTGAGATGGAGTCTGGCCATTCTTGCTTCCAAGGAGCATTCTGTCTACACTTCTTCCAGGACAGAAGACCAGCAAACCAGGTCCTCCCTCCCCCCCTTTTTTTCTCCAAATGATTTTGAGTTTTGTTTCACATTGTTCTCCCTCTCTATCCAGGATCTCCTACATAGATCCCCCTCTGAGTGGTTGACAGTGGTAGCCGTCAGTGTTAGTTCTTTTCACAGTTATTGATACTCTCAGTATTCTTTGCCAGCACCACAACTCAAAAGTGTCAACTTTATATACATGCCCAAGACCATGTATAGGGTTGGAAGACAATGGTTCTACAAGTGTATTTCTATGTTCTGTAAGAATTCCCAGCTGTATAGTAGAGCTGACAAGGGACAAGGTTGTAGTCACTTCTTGGGCACAGCCTGCTTCCCAGACGAAGCGAGTAATTGAACCTGTGGGCTTGGGACTATAGTCACAGGGGATATCAAGTTCAATTGGCATAACATACTACAGAAAACATTGTTCTATTTCCTACTTTGATGAGTAGCAACTGGGATCTTAAAAGCTTGCAAGCAGCCATCTAGATGCAACGATGGGTCTCTCCTCTTTCAGAGCAAAGAAGAATGAAGAAAACCGAAGAGTCATGTAAACAATTAGTCCTAACAACTGTTACACCATGTGATCTGCAGCCTATACTATTGTGAGACCAGAAGAAGTAGGTGGTGCCTGCCTACCACTGTCAACCACTCAGAGGGGGATCTATGTAGGAGATCCTGGATATAAAGGGAGAACAATGTGGAACAAAACTCAAAATCATTTGGAAAAAAAAGCGGGGGAGGGAGTACCAGGTTTGCTGGTCTGATAGAGCCTGGTGGAACCACTGAGACTATGGCCCCTAGCTTCCCTTCAGGTCTGGAAGTGAACCCACTGCTGTGCCTTCCAGCAAACAAAAGAAAAGTATATGAGGTGAACATTTACACTAGCTAGATACACTCCTTGGAGAGAGCAATCATGGTAGAAAGAAGGGTTGTGTATGCACAGGGAGACAGCTAAGGGGGCAGGAGTGCATGGAGGGAAGGACACAGGGAAGAGGTAGCTATGTGGAGGAAGTGGGATGGGAGTTGTTGCATTGTGGTAAATTGTAGTCAATGTCATGAGACAAACTGTATGTGAACTGATGCATGGAAAGTGAATTTGCTCTGTAAACTTTCACCCAAATCACAATTAAAATAAACAAAATAAAATAAAAACAAAATCAACTCTTGTTCAGTCTTCCTTACTCGTTGTGTAGCTCTCACATGCATAAGAGGAAATTAAAAATATCATGGCTTGGGTTAGATGTATCTTAGTATTCAAGGAGATATGTTTATTTTTCAGCACTTTGAAGAGGTCTTTTGCAGAATACTTGCCCAATGCAATACATCTTTTGATATTTCGATTGCTGCTTCCATTGGTGTTGTTTGCAGAACCAAGTAATATGAAGTCCTTGACTTCAATCTTTTCTCCAGTCTTCAATCTTTTCTTCTTGCTGTTTATTGGACCAGTTGTGAGGATTTTTGTTTTATTTACATTGAGGTGTAATCCATACTGCAGACTGTAGTCTTGAATCTTCATCAGTAAGTGCTTTAAGCCACCCTCACTTTTAGCAAGCAAAGTTGTGTCATCTGCATATCTCAGGTTGTTAATGAGCCTTCCTCCAATCTTGATGCCATGTTCTTCTCCATATAGTCCAGCTTCTTGGATTATTTGCTCAGCATACAGATTGAATAAGTGTGATGAAAGGATACAACCTTGAAGGACTCCCTTCTTAATTTTAAACTATGCAGTATCTCCTTGTTCTGTTTGAACAACAGTGTTCTGGTCTATGTATAGGGTCCTCATGAGTACAATTAAGTGTTTTGGAATTTCCATTCCTCTCAATGTTATCTGTAATTTGTTATGATCCACAAAATCAAATGCTTTTGAATCGTCAATAAAACAAGTGAACATCTTTCTGGTATTCTTTGCTTTCAGCCAAGATCCATCTGATATCACCTATGATAACCCTCATTCAAGTCCTCTTCTGAATCCAGCTTGCACATCTGAAGTTTTCTGTCTGTATATTGCTGCGACCATTTTTAAATTATCTTCAGTAAGATTTTACTTCTCAGCTTCAGGGACCCAGGTGAGGAGAGGGAACTCAGGCACGCCCAAAGCAGCAGGGTGGGAGAGTGGGAAAAAGGGGATTACAAGGCCCAGGAATCCAGATAGAGGAGGAGTCAGCTGCAGGGACCCAGGTAACAGTGGTAGGAGAGGTTTCCAACAGGGAGATAAACTTGTCTGTCAGTTTGTACTACCATGGTGACATGTTGATTTGAGTTTTGAGGCTGAGCTAGTGGTGTTTCAAACCCAGCAGGATGCACATGTTGCACAGGTATCATCCCAGTTTACAGACTGAGACAGACTAGGAAGAAGGAAAAGGCCATCCACTTCTCAAAGAATTGGCCAGGGAAAACCTTATGAATAACAAAGAAACACTGTTTGATACATTACAGTGCAACTTTATGAATAGTCCTGTTAGGTTAGAAGGCTCTCAAAATTTGCCAATTCCTTCAGTGCAGCTTTGACTCCTTCCTTCAATACTTGGTTCTTGATCATATGCCACCTCTTGAAATGAATGAACATTGACCAATTCTTTTTGGTACAGTGACTCTGTGTATTTCTTCCCTCTTCTTTTGATGTTTCCTGCATTATTCAGTATTTTGCCCATAGAATCTTTAAATATTGCAACTTGAGGCTTAAATTTTTTCTTGAGTTGTTTTGGCTTGAGAAATGCTGAGTGTGTCCTCTTATGGTTTCCCAACTCCATGTTTTGGTGCCTTTCATTATAGTAATTTATTTTGTCTTCTCAAGTTGCTCTTTGAAATATTCTTTTCAGCTCTTTTATCTTACTTCTTCCATTTGCTTTAGCTAATCCCTATTTGAGAGCAAGTTTCAGAGTCTCTTCTGACATCCATGTTGGTCTTTTCTTCCTTTCTTGTCTTTTTGATGAACTTTTGCTTGATGTCATCCCACAATTCCTCTGGTTTTTGGTCACTGGTGTTCAATGCATCAAATCTGTTCTTTAGATGGTCTCTAAATTCTGGAGGGATATAATCAAGATTATATTTCAGCTCTCACGGGCTTCTTTTAATTGTCTTCAGCTTCAACTTGAACTCACATATGAGCAATTGGTGGTCTGTCCACAATCAGCTCCTGGCCTTGTTTTGGCTGAATATATTGAGCTTATCCACTCCCACTTTCCATGGATGTAGTCAATCTGATTCCTATGTACTCCATCTGGTGAAGTCTATGTGTATAGCTGCCATTTGTGTTGTTGAAAAAATGTATTTGCAATGAATAAATAGTTGGTCTTGCAAAATTCCATCATGTGATATTCAGCATTATTTCTGTCACCAAGGCCATACTTTCCAGCTACTGATGATTCTTCTTTGTTTCCACCTTTTATATTCCAATCACCTGTGATAATCAATACTCCTTGATTGCATGTTTTGTCAATTTCAGACGCCAGAAGTTAGTAAAAATACTTCTGTAGTGTCTGTTGTGATATCACCTTGGAAACCCAAAGAGGGGTCGCAATGAGTCAGATCTGACTCGATGGCAATGTGTGTGTGTGTTGGCTGTGGTGGTTGGTGCATAAATTTAAATAATAGTGGTATTAATTGATCTTCTTTGTAGGTGTATGAATATTATCCTATCACTGACAGCATTGTACTTCAGGATAGATCTTGAAACAGTCTTTGTGACAAATGACATGCCATCCCTCTTCCATTTGTCCTTCTGGCATAGTGGATCACATGGCTGTCAGATTCAAAATGGCCAAAACTAATCCATTTCAGATCACTGATCCTTAAGGTATTGATCTTTGTGATCCATTTCATTTTTGACAACTTCCAATTTTCCTAGATTTGTACTTCATACATTCTACATTCTTATTATTAATGGATATTTGTAGCTGCTTTTCTCATTTTGAGTCATGCCACATCAGAAAGTGGAGGTCCCAAAAGTTGTACTCTATCCACTTCATTAAGTTTGGCTTTACTCTGAGGAGGCAGCTCTTCCCCAGTCATATCTTGAGAACCCTCCAACTTGAGGGACTCATCTTCCAGCACTATATTGGACAATCTTACAGGGTTATTCATGAAGTTTTCCAGTAATATGTCAGACAGTGTTTCACTGCTATTCATAAGGTTTTCAATGGCAAATTCTTTGAGAAGTGGATGGCCTTTTCTTTCCTCCTGAGTCTGTCCTAGTCTGGAAGCTCCATTGAAACCTGCCCATCATGGGTAACCTTGCTGGTATTTGAAACACTGGTGTCATAACCTTCAGCCTCACATCAACACCCAAACCACCACATTAAAACAAACTGACAAACATGTTTGTCTCTCTTAGTTGTTCCAAACTGCTCTGCTCACTTCCTGGTCTCCCTCAGCTGTTCCAAACCACTAAATAATTGAGATTTGAGAAAAATAGGTTTTGGAGCTTGCTAGAGCCATCAGTGTCTGGTCCTCAAGGCATATTGTGGTATCAATTATCTGGGTAATTCTAACAAAAACAGCTGAATCCAAACAGATTGAAGAGAAGTTAATAGAGAATTAAGATCGAGCATATTCATAAACCTTGGAGTCAACCAAAACAAAAATAAAGTAAAATGAAATAGAGGCACAAGAACCCCAACCTCAACATGGAACAAATATCTCAGAATTCTGGCATGTTTCTACCCTGTCTTTCTCACTGCATGTTAGCATCTACATACTTTCCTACCCACTTACACTTTGCCTCTGAGTGCCTGTCAAAAAATTGGACCTTCTACTGGAAGATAAAATTTAGTGTTTCCAGCTTTGAAAGTTGGTGCTCTTTAGATATATATTTTACACACCCTGTAGCTTTTCAGTCTGTGGTTATTTCTAGTAACTACCCTGTCTGACATAAATCCCTGAAATCCCAGGAATCTCCAGGGACCATCCCCATAAGTCACTGATTCTCCTTCAAAGCACGAATCACCACATTCCAGCCTTTAGGTTTAAAATTTACCCATAACATGGAATGGATAAAGGTACTGAAAATATTCCAGACCTTATGCATCTGGGGCTCTGTTAAAGATTTAGGGGCACAGTGAAATCATGGCATTTTCAAATCTCCAATTTGGATTTTTTTCTTAGTCAAAAAGTACTTTAATTCCACTAAATGCCCATTGTAGTGTCTGGACATTGTGGAAAACTCAGGTTTTGCCAGGATTTATTGATAGCTTGGGAGTCTCTGGATAGTTAACACACTCAACTACTAATCCAAACTTTGGTTGTTCAAGTTCATCCAGAAGAAAGTCCTGCAGATCTACTTCTAAAAAATCCGTCACTGAAAACCCTATGGAGAACAGTTCTACTCTGATGTACATAGGGTTGTCACAAGTCAGAGTTGCCTCCACACCAGTTGATAACTGGTATGGATAGCCTAAAAGTCACAGAACATTCAGTCACAAATCAGCCATGGCTTTATTCACCACATTGTCTTTAAAGATACCTCTCAGACCACCTTTCATAAAACACAATTTGAAAACATGGCACCAACTATTCTGTGCCATCTCTGCTGCAAATCCAGCCTGAGGCCAAGTAGTATTGGAAGAGATAGTCTACAAGCAGAGATCATTTTGCATCATCAACTCTGAGAAGGAAAATTTGAAAGTGTATGAGCCACTTAGAAAAGCAGAATCTAATTGGAACACTTGAAATGGGGCCAGGTCAACTGGCTTCATATGCCATTCCCAAGCCTCAAGTACTTTGGCTTCATTCTCATCCAACTGGCACAAGCTCCTAGAACACAGGCCACTTACCAGCAAATAAAGAAACAGATTTACTCTTCCTGCCCCCTAAGAGGACCAGCTGCACCTGAACAAACTTGTAGGGTTGGGTTTACATGCCGTTCATGAAAACCCTCCCTGATTCCCACTCCCCAACAAAGGCCAAAGACAAATCTAACCCAGTTTTTCTGGCCTTTGGCCCACTGTCCAATGTGACAGCTCCTTGCACCTAATTACTAACCTCATCATTTAGCTGTCCCGACAAGACCAGCTTCAGGACAGGAAAGAGAAGTTCTCACATATCTCTCCTTGCATCTAACACTAGTTCCTTTTGCACCTGGGATCTCCATGGGGACCTCTTAATCAAAGTCTGACTAAGCCTGACCTTGCCTTGGTTTATGAGGGTAATGAAATCAGAGCCCCAGGTGGGATGACTGCAGGTGCACTTGGTTAGCCATTTGGAGCCTTGTTATTTCTGTAATTTCTCACATGCTGTCTCCTGCTTGAGATTGCATTTTAAAATCTAATGAATGCATTCTCTTATTAAGACAAATCTTGTCCATACCAATCCAATTAAATCTATAAAATTAACTTGGAAATTTTAGAGAAGTGGTGCAATATACTTGGGAGATATATATATATATATATATATATATATACACACACATATACATATACATATATATACATATATATATGTATATATACATATACATGGTAGCTCTGGTAGCATAGTGGCTAAGACACTTGCCTGCTAACCAGACTGCTGGCAGTTCAAACCCACCAACCATTCCTCGGAAGGAAGGTTGGGCAATCCTTCTTCCGAGTGATACTGCCTCGGAAACCCAAGGAGGGGTCGCTGTGAGTTGGGTTTGACTCGACGGCACATAACAACAACAACAAAATATATACATATATATATATATGTGTGTGTGTGTATATATATATATGTGTGTGTGTGTATATACATATATATATTCCTATTGTAAGTTCTTGGACCACGATTGATTAGGATTTGGGAAGCAAAGAGGTTGGTGGGAAGAGCAACTATTTGGAAGTGGTCAGAAGACCTAGTTTTACTCTTGTTGTTATACAATATTGAGCAAGTTCCTTCTCATCTATGGGTATGTTTTTTTGACAATGAAATAAATGGTTTAGATGCCTTACTGTTAGCTGTTGCAGACTCCACTTCTGACCCAACAGGGTTGAACCATTGTGATCCATATGTTTTCATGGACTTTTTGGAAGTTGATCACCAGGCCTTTCTTCCTAGTCTTTAACATCCTCTGATACCTTTTCATCATCATAGCAATATGTAAGCCTCCAGTGAAAGAAAGATTGGCTGCACTTGAAGTGCATTGTCCAGGAATCATACCAGGTCTCCTGCATGGAAGGTGAGAATTCTACTGCTGAACTACCACAGCTTAGACACCTTATTGCAACTGATAATATATATATTTATTTATTTATTGAGTTACTCACTGCATGCTAACAGATATCTGCATGAAAATTTTGCAAGGTAACTAAAATATGTTGATTGTGCAAATAAGAACTCCAGACTTCATAGAAGGCAAATGACTCCCCTAAGGCTAGAGAGTAAAGATGGGGATATGAACCTAAGTGCTCCAAAGTGCATTCATTCACTTTCTTATTTTGATAATCTACACTCTTCACAGACTATGAATTTTAGGGGATTAAGTGAAGGTAGTTATTATCAGATCACAAGCTAAATTATGTCCATAGCTCAGCTACTAATTCAAAGATCCTAGAACAGTTTCATGTCACTTCATTGTCAAACATCACCACGGTGAATCATTCCCTTCTCATCCAGCACTCTGAGAATTTAAGTTAATGTGTAGAGTGCATTTTGAACTCTTCTAAAACATGGACACAAGGACAACTAAATTAGAGCAAATTTTGCTATACTTTAAAAGAATAATAATTTGTTTCTGAACATATGAATAAATGCTGGTAGGACTGACTATGGTGCACAAAAAGTCTTAGGTTTTACCAGTGTTTGTGTCGCAATTCATTTGGTGAAAAATGTGACCATAAATAAACTGAGAAACAGAAAATGGAGATCTTGGCTTATATCCTCATTTAAAAGTATAATTTCCCAAAGGGTTCCCAATAGCAGATTAAGATTATATTCAAAGCCTAATGAAGTTAAGAAAGTCTTGCTAGTATAGAAACCAGTCATTTCATTTTCCAGAGAGATTTAAAAAATAGATTTTTCCATGGTTGTTTACTCAAGAATTTAATTCAAACAGTAAGTTATCATAACTTGAAGAAAAAGTAAGGGGACCTATTTTAGGGCCAGGCATTTCTCTGCTTATGCAAAGCAACAATAATTCATCAAAATTTCTTTCTTTGCATTTTCTTAAAACTATTTTTTTAAGAAAAGCATTAATAAATAAATTAATAAATAAATAACACACTATAAAGGGCTGCCAGAGCTTCCATAAAGGGCACAAAATGAAAATATTTAGACCAATGATTTATAAAACCACCACTCATATCAAGAATAGA
Source organism: Orycteropus afer afer (assembly GCF_000298275.1). Lineage (NCBI taxonomy): Eukaryota > Metazoa > Chordata > Mammalia > Tubulidentata > Orycteropodidae > Orycteropus > Orycteropus afer. Next base: position 17,911,526 of record NW_006921606.1, read on the forward strand.
ACATTACTATGACCACAGAGCTTTGGTGGCATAGTGTCTAAGGCATTTGACTGCTAACCAGGAGGTGGGTGGTTTAAACCCACCAGTCACTCTGCAGAAGGAAGACTGTGCAATCTACTTCCATAAAGATTTACCACCTCAGAAATCCAAAGGGGGTTTCTATGAGTTGGAATCGACTTGATGGCTGTGAGTTTGTTTTTTGGTTTTGGTTTAGAACCACAGAGGCTCTCCACATAACCAATCCAATAAATATCTCCTCTCTGCCCTTCAAAGAGAACTAATATACAGATTTTTAAAGCAACACTTACTTGTACTTCTTTATAGTTTACCACACAAAGCATGCTGTTGAATGGGCTCATATATAATATATTCTTTTGTATCTGGCATCCTTACTAAAAATTATATTTGGGATATTTGACCATGTTGTAAGATGCTATATTTTGTTTATTTTCATTACTGAGTTTATAGGAGCTCTGGTAATGTAGTGCCTGAAGGCACTTGACTGCTAACCAGAAGGCTGGCGGTTCAAATCCACCAACTACTTTTCGGAAGGAAGATGGGGCAATCTACTTCCGTAGTGATACTGTCTCAGAAATCCAAGAAGGGGTCGCTATCAGTAGGGTCCGACTCGACGGCATACAACAACAACAAATGAGTTTATATTATATACTATTTCTGATGAACACTGGAATTATTTGTAGATTTGAGCTTTAACAAATAACATTGAAGTAAACATTTTTGTATATGTCTTTCGTGTACACATGCAAGTATTTATTTGTTCTAAGTATATATCTAGGACATACCTGCTCTGTCAATTTGCCATGCTATGGTAAGTTCCATGTTGCTATGATAGTGAAAGCTATGCCACCAGTATTTCTAATACCAGCAAGATCATTCATAGTAGACAAGTTTCGTTACAGCTTCTATTCTAAGACAGACTAGGAAGAAAGTTTGGTAATCTACTTCTGAAAATTTGCAAAAAAAAGCCTTATGGATGACAATGGAGTATTGTCTGATATAGTGCTGTAAGATGAGTTCTTTAGGTTGGAAGGTACTCAAATGCACAGTGGCCTCAGTAAAGGAGTCAACACACCAGTGATTGTGAAGATGGTATATAGGACTGGGTAAAATTTTGTTCTGTTTTCCTGAGGCCACCATGATCAGAGCCAATTCGACAGTAAACAACAACAACAACAAATATATCTAGGAGCAGAAATGCTGTGACATAGGATTTGTCTATCTTCAACTTTAACAGATATTGACCAAAAAAAAATTGCTGTGCCCATTTAACTCTATTAAACTCATATCAGTGTATGAGTTTTCTACTTGCTCCACACCCTTTCTGATACTTGACATTAACTGTCTGTTCCATAAGGAGCCCTAGTGGCCTTGTGGTTAAGGCATTGGGCTTCTAACCAGGAGGTTAGTGGTTTGCACCCACCTATTGCTTTGTGGCAGTCTGCTTCAATCAAGATTTACAGCCTTTGAAACCCGATGGCAGTCACTTTGAGCCAGAATCAACTTAATGGCAGTGAGTTTGGTTTTGGTTTTTGGTCTTTTGCTTGTTTACCATTCTGATAGCTATGTAGGGGTATCCTATGTTTTAAAGTGCATATTCTGATAAACGAGATTAATGAAGTTTTCACAAAACTTTGTTGAATATCTTATTTGGTGAACTATCTCTTCAAGTACTTTGACTATGTTTATGACTGAGTTATTTGTCTTAACTGTGTTAAGTTGTACAAGTTTTATATGTATTTCATACATGAGGTTCTTATCTGATATATGGTTCCTTGTATTAGGAGCAACATTTTTCTCCTAATTTGTAGGCTGTCTTTTTTACTTTGTTGATATTGAATCAAGTTTTATATACTAAGATATGGGTCATATTTCATTTATTTCCATATGGCTATTCAATTACTATGATACCATTTATTGAAAAGACCATCCTTTTTCTACTGCTTTGAAGTTTTCTCTCTATTCATGAATCATTTGTTTATATATACATGGATATGTTTCTTATATTTCTTTTTCATACCATTAGTTTAGTTTTTAATCCATATATAATTGTACCTATATGTCATATAGCTATCTTAATTACCATGTATGTATAATACTCTTTCATATATTGTAGAACAAGTCTTCCTAGTTGTTTTTCTATTTCAAGTGTACCTTGGCTATTCTTGACCCTTTGGTAGAATTGGCTTGCCAAGTTACACTAAAAAACACAACAACCACAACAAAATCTATTAACATTTTGATTGGGATTGCATTGATCTAAGGGCAATTGTCTAGGAACAGTTTGGGGACTACTAGAAGCTGAGCAATGAGGACCTGACTACTTCCAGTTCATTCCTCTTTAATTGCTCTAAAAAGTATGCATAGAGTCCTGGACATCATGTGTAGCATGTATTCCAAAGCATTTAGTATTTTGAGGCTTATAAGTTATAGCTTTTTTTTTTTTTTTTTCATGTTTTACTTGATACTATAATATAGAAATTCAACTTTTGACAAAGTATAAGCGAACTGCTGTATGGAAAGTGAATTTGCTCTGTAAATCTTCACCCAAATCACAATAAATTAAAAAGAAAAAAAAAAAAAAGAAATGCAGCTTTTATATTGACCTTTCATTTAGCAAACTTGCTACACTCAATTATTAATTTTATTAATCCCTGTCATCCCAATCACTTACCCCAGCAAGACCATCAGAAATCACCTTGCAAACAAAAACAAAAAACATCTGCCGCTTATGTACAACCAAACACTACATGGGATTTGTTTTCTTTATTTGGAGATTTAGAGTCATGGTTTCATGGGACAGTGCAATCAGTTGGCCTAATATTGTTTTTAGTGTTTTTGTTCTACCTGCTAGTCCACTACCTAGTTCCTGGGGTCTTAATAGTTTGCAAGCAGCCATTCAAAGTGCTTCAATTGGTCTCTATTCATCTGGAGCAGCAGCAGTAAAGGAAAGTCAGGAAACAGAGGAGGAACTAGAATGCATGTTTAATTGCCTCCATAAACAACTGGCTCTTTTGCCATGAGACCAGAACTGGATAATAACCAGCTATCATTCAAGAACATTTTCATCAAATATTCTATAGAAAAATTCTGACCAAAAAGGTGAAAAATGTGGTACAGAATTTCAAATCTCATGGACTCTAGACTTTCTGAAGCCACGGAGACTGGATGACCACCTGACACGACTGCCCTGAGATTGTCCTTAAACCTTAAACCTAAACTATACCCTAACCTCATCTTTAAACCAACAATAGGCTAGCTTATTAAGTAAAAAATGTCTGCCTTGAGTATTGTACCTTTTTTTGAAAAATTGTCTATATAATAATTAACAACAGCAACTTGAAAGGTAGCATGAGAACCTTAGCGGGCAGTGAGTTCATTGTAATGGTGGATAGCAAGTATGGTTGTACAACTTGAAGAAAGCAATCAATGTAACTTAACAGTACATGTAGAAATGAATTGGTACATGATTGCTGTGTATGTCTTCATCAAAAATGTAAAAATATAAAATTTCTTTAAAAAAATGTCTATCAAGGGATCTGGCAAGATGGCGGACTAGGCAGAAAGACTGCACAGACCCTCTTCAACAAAGAAAAGGGAGACCAATTAACACAGACATAGAAGATAATCCTGGACCCCTGAGCCCCTGAGTATACAAGTGGACTAAACCAAACCCCTATCAGCAGAAGAATTTGCGTGAAAATACCAAAAAACGAGACAGACGGAACTGCGGTCTGGCAGTGAACCTGAGTGATCGTGATGGCACAGACAGCCTGGAGATTCCCGAGTGGTGGTAGGACCTAAGAATTAACCCAAAAATCACCCTGCTAGCCAAGGACTGCACAGAGGACTGTGCATGGTGGCTGGGGAACAAACAGAGAAGGTGAAGAGAAAGGTAAGCTGAGCTGGTCTGGAGGGCAACTCCATTTTGAAGGTTTAAAAAGCGGCTTGACTATTTTGGATATTTAAAGAGAAAGCATTCTGGCAGATTCCTGAGGCTTAAGAACACGTTCTGCTTTCCAGCAACCCCAAGAATACTCAGGACCTGCAAGACTGACAAGGTACAACATTCCTCTTTTTACTTTTGGTCAACAGAGATGCGGCCATCCTCCACTCCCAACTACCTTCTGGGCCCACAGGAACTCCAACATAGTCTATGTGCTCAGACGGAGCCTGGGTGCCCTGCCCTGTCTTCCACCAATTTTTTTTTTTTCTCTTTTTTATTTTTTTCTTTTTTGCTTTCTTTTTTCTGGTGATGAGTTTGCTTGTATTTGTCTGTTTTAAAACAACTAATATTATTAATACTTTTGTCCTTTTTATTATTATTCTTAATCTTCCCCTCCAGCATCCTAGTTTTCAGCATTTTTTTCTTTTCCCTGTGCCTGGTTGAAATTTTTATTTCTTTTTTATAATAATTTTTTTTTTTTAATTTCCCCCCATTTTACTTGTGGTCAACCTGTTCCTTGATTTTCTTTTTGCAATTTCCCTTTTTTTTTTTTTTTTCATTTATTATTCTCCTTCTCTACTTTTTTTTTCTCTTAGTGCCCTATCCCCAGATATTGCAGGTTTTCTTGTTTTTTCTTCTTTTTTTTTTTTTTTTTCCCTTTTTTTGGTTACTGTTCCTGTGTGATTACATGGTGTGTTTTTCATCCATGGGCTTTTAGTTTTTTGATGGTTATTCAATTGTAATTTGTGTCTAACTGAGTGACAGACAACAAGAGTCCCCATAAGACACAAATACACCCACACCTCCTACAAGTTCACTTACTAAGCAAGAACCACCACCTCCTTCTCCACCAATGGGCCAATGATAATAAAACACCAAAAAGAGCCTGAATCACCCTTGGCTGCTCTTCACAAACATCTAACAAAGATCTAAAAACAACAATGCCATGATGTCTCGGAAACAACAGACCATCACAGTCCACACAAGAAAGCAGGAAAAAGTGGTAGAAACAAAGAAGCAGGATACAGACCCAGAACACATCACTGAGGAAGAAGCATCAGTGGAACTCTCTGATAAGGATTTCAAAAGAATTATATTTAAGTGTCTTCAAAGGATTGAGAGACAGACCTAAGAAAACACAGAAAAAACCTTAGAAGAATTTTGGAAGAAAATACAAGAACAAAATGAAAAAATAAATGAAAAATTAAAAATGATTCTAAATCTACAGATAGAAATCCAGAAGATTAATACTAAATTGTCAGAAATAGATAACACATTGGAAGG
>NW_006921606.1:17919063-17951663 GCF_000298275.1 Orycteropus afer afer
AAAAAAAAAAAAAAATGTCTATCAGTTTTCAATCTGTAGCTCTGCTAGTGACCAGTTCCCCAGGAGAAAGAGGTCCCAAATGCTGATTCAATTCTCTGGGTTTCAGTGCTTCTTCAGATTCTGGCCCTCACTGTCCTGTAAACTACTCCAAGAAAAGGTCTTAAAAAGTATTATACAGATTTTCTACTTACCTCTGCAGGGTGTTTGAGTTGTTGGTCCAAATTACCTAATTATTCATTACTACAGAAGTAGATTGCCCAACCTTCCTTGCAAGGAATGGCTGGTGGGTTTAAACTACCAGCCTTCTTGTTAGCAGTCAAATGCCTTAGGGGTCCTAAGATTAATATCAAAGTCCTAAGATTGATATCAAAGTTTGTTAAATTAAAGAAAGGGGTCCTAAGATTAATATCAAAGTTTTTTAAATTAAAGAAAATAATTAAGGTAAATACAGAAAGATTATTTCTGTGAAAGTACTCAGAGTTAAATTCTGTCTTAGGTCTAAAAATTTCATTGAAATGGGGAATAGGAAAATATAAAGAATACTGTCAAAACATTTTTGTAAATTTGTTTCTATAATATTTGTAATCAATTAAAAGGAAAAATCATTACATATCAGTAAATTACTTTGTCCTGTTTTGTTACATGTTGTTGTTGTTGTTATGTGCCCTCGAGTCAGACCCGACTCATAGCGACCCCTCCTTGGGTTTCTGAGGCAGTATCACTATGGAAGTAAATTACCCAACCTTCCTTCCGAGGAGTGGCTGGTGGGTTTCAACTGCCAGCCTTCTGGTTAGCAGTCAAGTGCCTTAGGCACTACTCTACCAGAGCTCCCGTTTGTTACATAAACAGTATATTGATTAATAATAACACAAAACTATTATGTTAATGAAAGGAATATCTATATAATAATAAATGATTTTGTTGTAGACTAAATTTGATTCCATATTTTAGATGTAGTTATCAATGATTCAATACCTGTGGGTATGTGTGTGTGTTTAATTTGTTTATCCACATAAGAGGCATGGGATTTGATCTAATTTTTGTTTACTAAAATAGTGCCTATTTTTATTCCTGATAGCTATGCCAAATGATATTTTGCTGCTATATTAACAGCAGAATACTCCAATCATATCCATAAACATACTCAAGGGAGTAGAAGGAATCCTATTATATTCATTTTCCTTCATGATTTAAGCCTTTTAATTCAGGTTTTCAACACCAAAAAGTCAATTCAATTTATGTGATTATTTCTTGGAAAAATAATAATTACATGATCCAGATTTTACTGAAGAAATGTTATAGAAAATTCAATATCAGCATACCTCATTTTATTGAGCTTCACTTTATTGAACTTCACAGATATGTTTTTTTAAAAAAATTAATCGAAGATTTATGGCAACTCTGCATACAGCAATTCTATCTGTGATATTTTTGCAACAGCATGTGCTCATTTCATTTCTCTGTCACATTTTGGGTAGTCTCATAGTATTTCAAACTTTTTCATAATGCTATTGCATACTTAATAGACTACAGTATAGTGTAAACCAAAACCAAAAAGACAAACTCACTGACTCATCACAATCCCCCTTGGGTTTCCAAGGTGGTAAATCTTTATGGAAGCAGATTGTCCCATCTTCTGCACAGTGGCTGGCAGGTTTGAACTGCCAACCTTCTGGTTACTAGTCAAATCCTTAGGCACTGTACCACCAGAGTTCCATAGTGCAAGTATAACTTTTAAATGTACTGGGAAACCTAAAAATTCATGTGACTTGTTGTATTAGAATATTAACTTTATTTCAGTGGTCTGGAACCAAACATGCAATAACTCTGAGGTATGCCTATACTACCTTTTTCTGAACAGATCTTTAAATGATTAAAACTTAGAAGAGTTCGATAGGTAAAAGGAGAGTAAATTGTCATTTATAAGGGAAATTCCTAAACTAAGAATTTTTCACAAATTATTGTTGTTGTCATGCATTACTATTATAGGAAAGATTATGCCAAAAGTTCTAAAATTAATTCATTAAAGAATTATCACGGAACATTATTAACTAATAGGTATTCAATGGACCTTTAAGACAAAAATAATAAGAATATATTGTCCTATGTTAAAGGAGTTAAATAAATAAATAAATAAATATTAGCTGGATAAGGAATAAATAAGGAAAAGAGAAGGATCAAGATTTGGAGAAAGCAAATAAGGATTAAAAGTCTTGATGAGGGTGAAGAATGGCTATATTAGAAAAGGTTGAACAAGACACCTCCAAGCAGAGGAAGTTACATGCAGAATGTGGGATCCTTGAACTGGTGCTTGCATAGGCAAAGCAGTTACCAATGATGACCACGGCCATGGTGGGTCCAGAGGCATAGGTGAAGTGATGAAGAAGACCTTGGAGTTTAGCAGGGCAATAAATAAATAAATAAATAAATGAAGCAACTAAGGGACATTGTGGATAATTGAAATAACCTAGTAAAGTAGGTTGAATAGTGTCCCACAAAATTTGTTTTCATGTGGAACATCAGAAAACAAAACTTATTTGGAAACATGGTCTTTGAAGATATAATTAGTTAAAGACATCCAGATGAAATCATCTAGATTTGAGATGGGTCATGAATCCAATTACTGGTGTCTTGATAAGAAGAGAATAAAGTGCTATGAAGATAGATGCAGAGATTGGACTGATGCATCTATAAGCCAAGGAGTGCCAAGGATGGCTGGCAAGCACCAAAATGTAGGAGAAAGCCATTGGATTGTTTTTTCCTCAGTACCACCACAAGGAACCAACTGTTCCAACATCTTGATTTTAGATTTCTGGACTTCTGAACTCTAAGGGAATAAACTTCTGTTGTTTTATGTCACACAGTTTGTAGCGATTTGTTACAGCAGCCCTAGGATATGAACGGACCCAGGATCATGGCATAAAATGGGGGAGATAGAAAGATTTTGAGCCAGGTGCCAACATATTTGTAAATGAGAAAGGATAACAAATGGACTAGAAAGTAACAACTGTAAAGCTAGAAAAAGGGCATGTAATTGTGCCCCCCCAAAATATATCTTGAAGTTCTAAGTACTGTTCCTGTGAATGTGATCTTTTTGGAGAAATACAGATTTTTCTTTGCAGATGTTGTCAGTCAGGGTAATGAAATCATACTGGGGGTGGGCACTAATTCTTCTTTCTGACTGGCATCTTACAAAAGAGAAGGACAGACAGAGAAAGAGAGTCAACATAGGAGGAAGTTAGCATGTGAAAATCCATCTACAAGTTAAAGAATGCTAAGAAGTAGCTGGGGCTACAGAAAGTGGAGAAGACAAGGAAGGATCTTCCCCTACAGCTGGCAGAAAGAAAGAATATAGCATTATGGATGCCCTGAATTTGGACTTTTGGCCCCCAGACCTTTGAGAAAACAAATTTCTGTTCTTTAAAATTACCAACTTTGGACCATTTTATTATGATATTCCTAGAAAATTAAGACAGAATTCAATACTGAGTAATGGGGTGCTGCTATAATAAATACCTAAAAACGTGGAAGCAGCTTTAGAATTGGGTAGGTAAAGGCTAAAACTTTTGAGGCACTTGACACATTCACACCATCCCAGCAACTTCACAAATCCTAACTCATTTCACCATCCACTATAAGTCCATGATAATGGACTTACTTATCCACCTATCCACTATAATAAGTCTAAAATATCATCTTCTGAATTATGCAAATGAAATATGAGTGAGACTCTGGGTATGGTCCATACTAAGGCAAAATTCCTGTCCATATGGGAAGCTATGAAACCTAGGACACAAACTAAGGAGTCTCTCGCCTAATCCAGGCATTGGTAAATTATAGCCTACAGGCTAAATCCAGTCTACCACCAGTTTTTGCATGGCCAGGAAGCTAAAAGTTAAAATAATAGTATGTATATATATACATACTATTATTAACCTTCTGAGAACAGTTGCTTGACTTATGCCTGTTAGCCTGCAAAACCTAAAATATTTACCATTTGGTCTATGGAGGAAAATTGTGTTATCCTCTGATCTAAGCCATAGCAAATCCTGATGAACCATCCAGTCCATATTCCCTGGTCTCAGTTTCCTGAACTTGGACAAGATTGTATAAGTGGTGCCAAAAATGCTAGTTTGTGTGTTTTCCTTTCCCAGAGCACTGGGTACAAATTTTTGTTCCTTTTTTGTCATCTCATTATTCTTCTGCTATAACAATGCCATTGACTGTCAAATACTTTCCTTTCGCAGTCTAGCCTTAATTAGATTTCTAGGCCAGTGTTCTCATTTTTTAACCTGAGAAATATCCTGTCCATTCAGAAGGCTTCTAAGTATACTACCTCTCATGGATTATGTGTTGTTTTTGTTATTAGGTGCCTTCAAATCTATTCTAGCTCATAGAGACTCCAGATGATAGAGTAGAATTAGACCATAGGGTTTTCTTAACTGTACTCTATACAGGAGCAGATCACCAGATCCTTCACCATAGTCTAACTCAGAGGTTGGCATATGTTTTCTGTAAAGGGCTAGATAGTAAATACTTCAAGCTTTGCAGGTCTGATGGTCTCTGTCAAAATTACTCAACTCTGCCATTGCAGAAAGAAAGCAGCAATAGAAAATTTGGGATTGAATGGATGAGGGGTTGTTTCAATAAAACTTTATTTACAAAAGTAGGAGGTGTGTTGGATTGGCCCATGCACTGTATTTTGCCAACCCCTGGTCAAACTTGTTCTTACTTGTTTTATAAATAAAAGTTTTGTAAATATTTGTACCGAAAATTTGTTTTCTATTATATGCACTTTATAAGTGAGGGAAATGACATTGTGTTTCCTTTACATCAAAATAAATTTTTTATTTCAACAATTGCATCCATCGACTAATATATCTTTGGAAAGAAATGTAATTGACAGGCATATTGATAATTGTACTGAGGAAAAAAAATTGGCAGACATTAAGTTGTACCTCAAAACTGAATTTGAATTTTTCTAATGTTTATAGTGACTTTAAATTTTATCCCAGATGGTACCACTGCCAACCACTCAGAAATGGATCAGTGCAAGAGATTCTGGATGGAGTAGGAGAACAGATGGAACAAAAATAAAAATAAAGACCAGGTTAACTGGTCTGATAGAGCCTGATGACACCCTTCAAGATTTTGGTCCCTAGTTACCCTTCAGGTCTAGCACTGATCTCACTCCTGTAGCTTCCGGTCAAACAATAGACAGGCATAAAGAGTGAACATTTACATCAGGTAGATACACTCCTTAGAGGGATCAAATCATAGAAGAACAGAAGGGCAGTATTTGCACAGGGAGACAGCTCGGGTGGCTGGGGGCCGGGGGGTGTTGGCCAGGAATGCATAGGAAAGAAAGACACAGGGAAAAGATAACTACAGGGAAGAAGTGGGAAGAAAGCTGTTATATTCTGGGGGATTGCAGTCAATGTCACGAAACAAAATGTGTAGGAGCTGCTGTATGGAAAATGAATTTGCTCTGTCAACTTTCACCCAAATCACAATAAAATTTAAAAAAAAAAAAATCCCAGAGAGGTTTAATGAGCTGGTGAATATCAAAACACAAATAGCTTTCAAGCAAGGAACGCTTCACCCCTGTACTTCCAGTTGGACCTACACCCCATCAGTCTAGAAAGGTTTTTTTTTTTTTTTTTTTTTTTTTTTGAGATACTTCATGCTTTCACTGAAGCTTTTTCCTTACTGTCTTTGAGTGTTGTTCTGTCTTGCATGTCTAAGGATTCCACCTTCTACCTGGAAATAGGGAAGGTCACAATGCTCCTAAATATTGTTCCTGTTGGGTATCAATTCTAAATGCTTAAACAAATGGCTCATTATACTGAAATGAGGTCAATAAAATTTTCGAAGGCACGCTCCCTTCTGATGGATGAGCTGTAATGAAAACCATTTCAGAACCTACTTTCAGCAGAATAATGAATTCTGTGGTTCCAATCATTAAAGCTGAAATTATAATAGATAGCATTCTGCCCCACTCTTCATGAGATTTAACTCTTCAGAGGTTATAATAGATACACCCTATTAAATAATGCAGGCCAGACAAAGCTGACTTCATAAAACTGAAATGTCACTTCGGGTTTGAATTGATTTTCTTACTTGAGGACCTCTTAGGCTTGCAAATCAAAACTGCCTGGTATTCCCATGTTCTGAAGGAGGCTGACTTTCCCAGGGTTAGCTTTAAAAATGCAGATTGATGAGAAAGGTTTGTGTTGGGTCAGTATCGAATGGCCTTCTCTTGGGGGCTTGAATTATTCATGAGGATCCATGTGTTTTGTGTTTCTGACTTAACACTCTCAGAAGGTGTGGACAGGAAGAGAATGGAGCCAGCTGCAAACATAAACTGCCTTCTTGAACAGGGTTAGTAGCTACAGGAGGGCAGGGGTGAACAAGGATGGGGGCTGGATCTAATTTTACAGGAATTCCAATCAATAAATCTTGAAACTAGACAACTGGCCAACAACTGAAGATACCTAAAGTTTATCTTACTTTACTTCATTTTGGACAAGCCCTGTACTCTGTAAGGAAAGGTTAATGTTATTGTTAGTTGCCGTCAAATCAGCTGTCATTCATGTTTACTTCATGTACAAAGCATAGCCCAGTCCTGCATCACCTGCGTGATCACTGGTGTGTCTCATACATTGTTGCAACCACTGTACATTTTGACTGCCTTTCAACCTAGGAAGCTCATCTTATAGCACTACATCAGATAGTATTCTATTGTAATTGATGGGGTTTTCACTGGCTAATTTTCAGAAGTAGATTGCCAGGCCTTTCTTCCTAGTTTGTCTTATTCTGGAAGCTTGCTAAAACATGTCCACCATAGTTGACTCTTTAAACCCATATTTAAACCCATAATTTCCTTTAAAAATGAACTTAGTTGACTGGTGTTTGAGATACAAGTGGCATAGCTTTCAACATCACCAGTAATAAGCAAACAGCACAGAATTACAAACTGACAGACAGTGGTAGTAAAGAAAGATAAGAAACCATAAAGCCAATTACCTATGCCTTGATAGTGAAGCTGGTTTTGTCTGCCTCCTATAATGAATTTGAGGAAGGCTGACTCCCTGTAGATGTGTATGGATAAATATTCACCTGGCATATGACTAAAGGATTCAAGAGAGCTGGGTTGTGTTCCAAGCTCACCTTCCTCTTAGCTCTGTGATTTTAGTATGACATCTACCATTTCTGAGTTGCAGTTTCCTCTTCTGTAAAATGAAGCACTGTAAGCCTCTTCAAAGCCTTTCAAATTTTGTTTTTAGCTTCAGGACAATTTCTTCAAACCAATCTTTTCCTGTAGATGTGCCTTGACCCCGATCCTGTAATGCCAAGCCTAGGATGTAAGGACAAATGAGGAGCTGGCGCCTTCTCTAATTCCTGCATTGTTTTTTCCCTCACTGCTTCTTTACAGAAGTAGATTGCCCAGTTTTCCTTCTGCGGAGTGGCTGGCAGATGTGAACCACCAGAAGGTTAGCAGTGAAATACCTTAGGCATTATACCACCAGAGCGCCTTTTGGTTTGTTTTCTTGTTGCTTTTTGTCCTTCCTTCCAGTTTACAGTCTCTAGGGCTGACAAAACTCTTCAATTAGGGCATTGAACGAAGTCTTGTCTTCAAAAGAAACCTAAAATGGACCACATTGAAAAGGCATGATTTTTGATACCTTCCTTCTGACTTCGGAGTTCCTGGATAGTGCAAATAGTAAATGCACTTGGCTACTAATCAATATATTGGAGGGTCATGTCTACCCAGAGGCACCTTAGAAGAAAGGTCTTGGTGATCTACATCTGAAAAATTAGCCATTGAGATCTTGTGGAGCATAGTTCTACTCTGACCTGTGCTGGGTTGCCATGAGTCAAAGTTGACTCGGGCACAACTGGTTTTGTTCCTCCTGACTTCAGAGGATGTATATTTTCCTTTGTGAAGCTCTGGTGGCCTTGGTGGTGAATAACTAATTTACATGCAAATGCTTCAGATAATTTCTTTGTAAACTGTAGGGCAGATGAGATCAAATCAAGCTGAGAACATAGAAAACAAATAAATAAAAGACCAGGAGGACTCATGGCAAAGTGGTTAAGCATTCTGCTGCTAACCAAAAGGTCAGTGGTTAGAAGCTGCCAGCAGCTCCATGCAGAAAAGACTAGGCAATCTGGTCCTGTAAAAGATGGCAGTCTAGGAAACGACACAGACAGTTCTACTCTTTCCTGTAGGGGTGCTATGAGTCGAAGTCAACTCATTGGCACACAACATATATTCCTTTGAGGAATTTAGTGTGTATACTACTTTTGAGGACAGCAAGAGAAGGAGGGAATGAAAAATAGTGAGAAATAAATAGAATTATTAAATTAATGCTTGGATTAATGTTGTAATATAGAACCTGGAGGATTATAGCTAAAACCTCTTAGTTTGGAAGAATAATTGGACCCTTCTGCTTACACCAATGTCTAATACTGTGGCACAGTTTCTTTAGGCTTATTTTCTTTACTAAATAAACAACCTACTGCCATTGACCTGATTCTGACTCATAGCGACCCCTATTGGAAGTCCAAGGCTATAAATCTTTACAGAAGTAGATTGCTTCATTTTCCTCCTGCCAAGCAGCTAGTGGGTTAGAACAGCAGATCTTTGGGTTAGCAGTCAAATGTCATAGTGTAGTGGATACACTATTACACCAGAACTCCTTGTTAAGTAAATACAAGTTTGTAATGAACCAACTGGCACCCCCATTGTAGCAGACTAAGTGTGGCTGTATTGAAGACTGTATTCTAGTATTGAGGAAGAAATATGCTACAGCAACTGGGCCCTAATTTTTTTCTCAGGCTTAGACAATAAAACCATTTTCTAATTTTCTTCTGACAAAAAGAAAATATGACACCTTACTCCAGAATGTCAAGTTCATCAAAGAAAGAGAAAAACATCTAGGGTAAACCCTACTTTGTCCTAAAAAATTCTGTGATCCTATGCTAAATACAATAAAAGTGATCTTATAACCAAGAAGACAGTTCTGAAGTTTAATTTACTTTTTCTTGTTGTTTAAGGCTATGAGATCGGTGACTTCAATAGTGTAAAATTCCTGTAGACAAGGGAAAGGAATAATGATGGCTCTCAAGATTGCCATCAAATGCATAAAATGTGCTTTGATTATGCATGCAATTACCCAAAGTTTGTTATTTTAAAAAATTGAATTCTTTCCTGCTGAAGTCCAATGTTGAGTAATTAAATGCAGATTGTGCTTAATTTTGCCACAGTGCAAACACCAGAGGTTATGGAAAGTGTGGTGGTTCTGCAGTCATTAATATTCCATTGGTGTTGGAAGAGATTAGCAAGTGAAGAACACAGCAGGTTAGGATTATATGAATCTATTCAAACTCCACACAATGAATGTGGAGAAGAGTGATTTGAATATCTAATATCAGTCACTCAGCAGAAAGGAGTAAAAAAAAAAATCATGGCTCACTCCCAGGGCTTTGAAAGAGCTGTTTATTTGTTAAATTTTCACTCATTTTCTGTTATCATCAGACCTACTGAAATTAATTGCTAATAATTGGCAAGCTAAATGAACACATTTTCTTTCCTCTGGAAAATTTCTAAGTTATCCATACTGTCATGAGAACCCACATTTTCTAGCTCTTTCAACTACAAGATTTCAGAGCAGTCTTCAGCCACGGGATTCAGACACTCCCATTTCAACCCTGCACTACACTCCCGCTTCCTGGGGCTCACATATGTCTTACTTAAATTCAATAGCCAGATGTGATAATTTCCACTGTCTAGCAGAGATGGCTAAATTGCATAGCCATTTATTTGATCCTTTTGCCAATTTTTTTAATGTAAAGTTAATCAAAAGGAGTTACATTGGAATTAAAGGATGTATGAGAAATTTACCCATTCAAAAATGAAAGAATAACTAACTAGAATCCTCCATGTTTGGGCTTGTGGTAAAACAATGAATTGTGAGAAAATACATAGGTAAAATGTAACAAAATTGATAATGAATCTTGGTAGGGAAGAAGAAAAAAAGATGGAAGATTGAAGAGCCATGGGGAGGAAACAACAGTCACACAAAATCCGATTACATCTCTCGTGCAGTGTTGGGAGATTGTCTCCCCAAAGTTTGATAGCACTGAAGGGGTTTGACAGCCATCTGTTAAGTAAAGGCTACAGTACACATCAGGATATGACTACCTATAGGAAGAGAAAAAAAAAAAAAGGCGGGGGTGGGGAGACAAACTGAGTAGACAAAGGTTTCCTTTAAAAATGAACAGACAGACCAATGGGATAGAATTGAAAGTCCAGATATAGACCCATTCATCTATGGGCAACTGATCTTTGACAAAGGTCCAAAATCCATTAAATGGGGAAGAGAGAGCCTCTTTAACAAATGGTGCTGGCAAAACTGGATATCCACCTGTAGAAAAATGAAACAAGACCCATACCTCACCCCTTACACAAAAACAAACTCAAGCTGGATTAAAGACTTAAATGTAAAACCCAAAACTATAAAATCCATCAAAGGTAAAATAGGGGCAAATCTAGGAGCCCTAATTTATGGCATAAATAGACTATCTAGCATAACCCAGAATGTGCAGGAGATAAATGAGAAGCTAGATGACTGGGACCTTTTAAAAATTAAATTTTTACATGCGTCAAAAAACTTCATCAAAAGGTTAAAAAGAGAACCAACATATTGGGAAAAAATATTTGCCCATGACATATCTGATAAAGGACTTATCTCCAAAATCTATAAAAAACTTCAACACCTCAACACCAAAAAGACAAATAACCTAATTCACAAATGGACAAAAGACTTGAACAGACACTTCACCAAAGAAGATATACAGGCAGCCAACAAACACATGAAAAATTGCTCACAATCATTAATCATTAGAGAGATGCAAATCAAAACAATGAGATATCATCTCACCCCAGCAATAATAGCAAAGTTCAACAGGTCAGAAAGTAACAAATACTAGTAAGGTTGTGGAGAGGTTGGAACTCTTGTGCACTGCTGGTGGGATTGTAAAATGGTACAACCATTGTAGCAAACGGTATGGCATTTCCTTAAAAAACTGAAAATAGAAGTACTATTTGACCCAGCAATTACATTACTAGGAATATACCCTAAAAAGGTGAGAGATAGCGCATGAACAGACATATGTACACCTATGTTCATTGCAGCACAACTCACTATAGCAAAGAGATGGAAACAACCTAAACGCCCATCAACAGATGAGTGGATAACCAAATTATGGTACATGCACACAGTGGAATACTATGCTACATTAAAGAACAATGAGGGATACGTGAATCATCTCACAATGTGGATGAACCTGGAGGACACTATACTGAGCGAAATAAGTCAATCACAGAAAGACAAGTACTATATGAGCCCATTACTGTAAGAAGACAAAGAAGAGTTTGCTTGGGAAAGGGAACACACTTTGTAGGTTACCAGGATGGGGAGGGAAGGAGAGGGATTAATTTAGGGCTAGTGGGGCCCACATGCTGACTTGGGTCTGAGGAGGGATATATTGGAAGGATCTGTGACCACCATGATAACATTAGGAAATGGGAGGTCACTGAATTGTGCACACAAGAGATAGAAGACAGATGCTAATACCAACCAATGTGTCCACAATACTGCATTGCCATTAACACCAAAAACCAGGATACAGATAAACACCTGAGAGAATCAGATGGGGGTCAGTGAACAGAAGTATACTCTAGACCAAGGATAGATTCAGCTAAGGCTAATCTTGCCTTAACAGATACCAGTTATACAAAATACCTGCAATCATTAAAGAAACAATAGAAGACAGACCCAGAGTAATCCCTCACAGACAACCAGACACTATGGGAAAGAGATCCAATAGATCTACTGTCTCAGGACCATAGTACTGGGGAACACCAGACTCAATTGGCACAACAAAATACACAAAAGCCTTGCTCCGCATCCTACATTGTGAGTAGTGACTGGGGTCTTAAAAGCTTTCAAGTAGCCATGTAAGATGCAGCTAACAGTCTCCTAGCATCAGAAGCAAAGAAGAATGCAAAAAAAAAAAAAAAAAGGCAAGGGCATTTGGAAACAATCAGCCATAGGACACAATGGCCCTTGAGACCAGAACTACTAGATGGTGCCCAGCTACCAATGCCAACCACTCAGGAAAGGATCAAATCTGGAGATCCTGGATAGAATGGGAGGGAAAACATGGAACAAAATCCAAAAACTCAATAATGACCAGAATTACTGGTTGGATGAAATCTGGTGAGACCCCCAGTACTATGGCCCTGGAATACATTCTGTGCCTGGAATAAAATGCACCCCCAGAGGCTGGCTTTCAGCCCAATAGTTAACAAGATGTACACACAGAGCACTCATCTCAGGATGATGCACCCACATACTCCATGGCAATACATCCCTTGGAGCAATAGACCACAGGGCACCAGAGGACCAACATTCAAATTGAGGAAATACAGGACAAACAGGAGTGTATAAATAGGAGGGGCACAGGGGGAAGGTTACAAGATAGGGAGGGGAGGAGACTGGGTTAGGGTTGGACATGGTAAATGGGGAGTGAAATTAAATGTACACATAATGTTGAATGTAAAACAAGCTCTTAAAATAATTAATAAATAAATAAAAATGAACATCACTCATTTTTAAAGTTGTTAAACTCTCATATTGGCATTACAATTAAATAAAAATAAGAATGAGTTCTACACTGATGAGACTGTAACAGTAAGTGAGTAGTACAGTTAAGGGCTTGGGTACTAATCCAAAGGTTGGTGGTTCACATTCACCCTGAGATGCCTTGGAAGAAATACTTGGTAATCTACTTCCAAAAAGTCATAGCCATCAAAAACCTTATGGAACTCAGTTCTACTCTGACACACATGTAGGGTACCCATATGTAAGAATCAACTAGATGGGAACTGTTCATTTTACTGTGAGAAATAGTAATACTAAAACTTAATAATTTCAAAAGAGGAGGCAGGAGAGAAGGAAAAGAATTATCTTGAGTTTCCTGAGTTAATCATCCTGAAGTGAAAATGAGGATTGTGTTCTAATTCACATTTTAATAGCTCTTGCTTCCTCGTGCTCACACAAGGAACTGGATTCTGTGTGAAGCCACCCCTCTGCCACCAGGGGTTTCTTGGAACCACAACTGGGTGACTCCCATGTCCTCATGGACATGCTCTTAAGTATCCATGGATCATCACTGACAGATCTCCAGGAAGTTCCCCTCTCTGTTACAATCATACATCAAACACTACTACCTTAGTTTCCTAGGGTTGCTTTAACAAAATACCATGAAATGTCTGGTTTAAAGCTACAGAAATTTATTGTTTCACAGTTGTGGAGGCCTGGGCAATCTGCTTCCATAGAGATACCACCTCAGAAAACCAAGGAGGGGTGGCTATTAGTTGGAATTGACTCGACAGCAGTCATTTTTTGGTTTTGGTTTGAGTTGTGGAGACCAGAAGTCCAAATTTAGAGTGTCAGCAGGACATACTCTCTCTGAAGTCTTTACAGAAAGATCCTTGCTTAGCTCTCCTGGCTCCTAGTAACTCCAGGCATTCCTTGGCTTGCATCTACAGTAAAACTCCATAGCTGCCTACATCTTCACATGACTGTCTTCACTCTGTTTCTTTGTGTCTTTACATGATATTCTCCTTGTATGTTTATGTCTCAATGTCTCTTCTCTTTTTATAAGGTCACCAGTGATACCAGATTAGAAATTATTAGTATAGTATTACATTAACTTAACTAATTGTATCTGTAAAGGTGCTATTTACAAACAAGGTCACATTCACAGATACTGGGGATTAGGGTTTCAACATACTTTTTTGAGGACACAATTCAACCCCTAACAACTAACAACTACACTTGCTGCATCAGCCACAACTGTCACTGCTATAAGCTTCAGCCACCTACTGCTAAGAACTCTCATGTCTGCCCAGAGTTACCACCAGGGTTTCCATCACTGCCATGTCCCTCCACATACTTCAGAATTCTGTTGAAAGTGGTTGCTACTTCCACTACTCCCATCAATACTTCCCCAGTGCATTGGAGCTCTATGAAGCCCAAGCCGGGTGGTGGTCTAGGGGAAAATATGTCTACTTCCTCTTCATACTTTTGTAGGTAGAGTTGGTTTCCTCTGACCTACCCATCATTTTTGATGGAATAGCAATGCCATTTTTAATTTTAAACTTTTTCCTCCTTATGACTAAGACAAGGGTGGAGTCTAACTCAAGTGTTATCCATCATTTAACACTCACATCACTCTTATCCTGCCTTCCAGCTGGAAGATATATTGTTCCTGACTCCCCCTTTTCTTGAAATGAGTTCTTACCTAGAGAGTGCTCATGCAAATAGGTTCTTGATGGACCTGCCCAACCCTGACTCTCAGGTGTGAACATAACATAGATCCAACGAAGGACCCTACTATGAATAATAACTATAATTCTCACTTCAATCTATCACAGTCATCTTTAAAAATTATTTTCACCTTGTCTCTCAATCTTGTCCCCAAGTGCCACATGGCAGAGATCATCATGGGAATTTTTGCTCTGATGGTTCTAGAGATCTAGCCTCTTAGAATGTTTCTGGCCACCTGAGCAAATAGAATCTAACGCCAAGATAAGAACTGATTAACTATCTTGGGCTTATAAAGAAAGATGTTAAGCAATCATCCTAATAATGAAAAATATTTCTCTTTTGACCACAGGGTGGTAAAATCAAAATCCCCATCCGTCAGGTTGAGGTGGCTAACAGCAAGGAAAGGAAAACTCTGAGCTCCTAAGACATATTATAGTTGCCCTATCACTGCATCCATCACACTAGATTGTACTTTCTTCTCTGTGCCCGACCAGATCAGGGGGCATAGCTGTCTTGTTCAACCTAGTGTCTCCAGCATACCACCCAGGATCTGGCACATACAAATCAGTTTTCACGAAATCAAATATGGCATATAGCAACCCCAAGTGTGTCAGAATAGAACTTGCCCCATAGGGTTCTCAATGGCTGATATTTAGGAAGTGGATAACCAGGCCTTTCTTCAAATGTGCCTATTATGACCTGGAACCTCCATCCTTCTGGTTAGCAACTGAGCACATTACCTATTTGCACCACCCAGTGACTCCATATGACTCATAACTCAAAACCAAACTCACTGCCGTCAAGTCGGATTTGACTAATAGTGATAATAAATATATCTTTTGAATGACTTATTTTACCGTCTTCTGAAATTTAGTAATAAGGATCTTGTTTTTTTTTGTTTTCCTTGCATCCTCCTTTTCCTGCTACAACTTCCAAATGTTGTTGCTGATGTTAGTTGCCAATGAGTTAATTCTAACTCATGGTGACCCAATGTGTGCAGAGTAGAACTGTTTCCTAGGATTTTCAAGGCTCTGCCCATTCAGAGACAGGTTGCCAGTCCTATCTTCTGATGTGCCTATGGATAATTTCAACCTGCCAACCATTTTTGCCACCTAGGAACTTCAACTTTCAAATAATCAAACGAAAAACCAAACTTACCACCATTGAGTTGATTCCAACTCATAATGACTCCCATTGGGTTTTAGAGGTGGCAAGTCTTTATGAAAGTAGATTGCCTAGTCTTCCTTCCACAGAGTGGCTGTCGGGTTTGAACCACCAACCTTCTGGTTAGCAGTCAAATGCCTTAGGCACTACACCACCAGAGTTCCCTAACTTTCAAATGTTGTTGTATTGTTGTTATGTCAGCCCTGACTCATGGTGACCCCTCCTTGGGTTTCAGAGGCAGTATCACTATGGAAGTAGATTGTCCAACCTTTCTTCTTCTGAGTGGCTGGTGGATTTGAACTGCCAGGCTTCTGGTTAGCAGTCAAGTGCCTTAGGCACTATGCTACCAGAGCTCCTAACTTTCAAATAGCATGTGCCAAATAAGTAAATAATAATATAATTTACTTGATTTCCCCAGATTTGACACAAGCTAAAACAAAAAAGGTGATTTACTTTTTCATTGACTTGAGCAATATAAAGATATCCACATACTTTATATAAGGAATTATAATTTTCAGAAGGGATATATCTACCAAATTTAGGAACAAGGAAATCTTATGTTTCTTTCCTAAATTGTTTCCTAAAAGTTTCCTAAAACTATGTTTCCTAAATTCTATCTAGGTGATTAAGACACTGTACTAATATACTCATGGAGTCTTTTAGGGGGATAAAAATGAATCTTGTTAGGATGAAGCTATCAGTTTCCTCAAAGATGAAATGTCTTTTGCCAATTGGCAGGCTGGCTATCCTACCAGATAGATGGTCTATGTATAGTGTTAGTGAATTCCTATCTCCTCTGAATAGCCTTTATAAGGTAGATAGGTAGGTAGGTAGGTAGGTAGGTAGATAGATAGATGCCTTTGAGTCAACTCCAATTTATGGCAACCTTAAGTACTACAGAACAAAATTCTGCCTGGTCCCATATCATCCTCACAATTGTTGGCATTTTTAATCCATCACTGTGGCTACTGTGTCAATCCATCTCATCAAGGGCCTCCTTTGCCCTTGCTGGCTCTCTACTTCATGAAATATGATGTCTTCCTCCAGCTGTCAATCCCTTCTGATAATGTGTCCAAAGCAAGTGAGTCGGACAATGTTCACTTGTGATCCATAACATTTCAATTTGCTAATTTTCAGAAGTAGATCACCAGGCCCTTCTTTCAGTATATCTTAGTCTGGATAATTTGGTGAAACTTGTCTGCCATGGATGACCCTGCTGGTATTTGCAATATTGATGATATCACTTCCAGCATCAGAGAAATATGCAAGCCACTACAGTAAAACAAACTGACAGGTGGTAGGTAGATTATCCATTAAGTACCTCTCCACTCTAACACTATAGACAGAACTGTAGACAAAAGCAGGAGCTCTGGTAGCGTAGTGCCTAAGGCACTTCACTGCTAACCAGAAGGCTAGTGGTTCAAATCCACCAGACACTCCTTGGAAGGAAGATTGAGCAATCTACTTCCATAGTGATACTGCCTCTGCAACCCAAGGGTCCGACTTGACAGCACATAACAACAACAAGATAGACAAAAACAGTAGTTGGTCCCTCTACGTATCTTTTTGGCTGCAAAGCTGTTGCCTGTATGCACTGATGTTGGGTGTTTTTCTTTTTGCACATGTTATGACATCAGGTCATGTTTGTGTCTAAAACCTCAACTCTCTCACTGAAGAGCAGCAATTACACTCAAAACTCCACAACTTAGATTTAACCCAAATTGTAACATTGCATTAAATATCTGTTCTAAAATTTCTTCCTTGACTATATTCACCAAATCTGACTCTATAATTCTATGATTTTGTCCATTATTGAGATGAAAATCCTATCAGAGCAGCTCCTGATAATACCTCACTCATATCCATCATACCTACCATTTCAATGGCTCTGGATGAGTTCTCAATGCCAATGCTGGTGTCTCTGTGGCTGTGTGTACTGCTGAGAGAGTGTCAGAGAAATGACCTTTCTTGGGAGAGAGCATCCCATGACCAATAACTCTCAAAAGTCAGTATATTAATCCCTTCTTTCAGCTGGGAAACTCCAAGCCTAGTATTTTACTATTATTCAGATTCTCCTTTCAGAATTTCTGGCAGCTGGCTTCATAGTGCACCCTCTATTCCCTTCCACGAGATACTCTGTGAACAACCCCAATAAAGATGTGTACTTAAATCTTTGTCTCAAGGTTAGCTTCTAGAGAAATTCAGACTAACACACACACACACATGACTAAATTGAAATTATTATTTCCACTATTTGAAATCTGTTATTATTTTCTCTCTTCTTTTAGCCTCCAGAGACTCCAGAAACTAGATGGATGAAGAGTCAATATCTTGGGCTGTGCCTGCATGAATTGGATGTTATTACTTGGCTGTTTTCCTTGCAGAGTAAACAGCTCAACACACCAGTGAGTAAAACTACATAACTGTATCTACTTTGTGCATCCAGCAAAATGTTCCATATATATTCACATCACAGCTTGCTATGCAATTCTAAGACACCCTCAGAAGCACCATGGTCTGTCATTAACACAGCAAAGACAGCCTTAGTTCTCCTAAATAGATTTGGAAATACAAAGCAAAGAGAAACATCCACTAGTGAATGATAATGAAAGAAAACATACTCTAATTTTGTGAAAATAAAAATTCTAGTTCTCAAGTCATAATTTATTTATAAATGCATGTTTATGTAATTTATATACTTAGTCAAGACTGTCTAGATTTTCACAGTCTAATACAACAACCCCTACTCCCCAACTAGCCACATGAAGATTTTAAGTAATTTAAGTCTGATGGTTTTTAAACAAAAGTACTATAAGTGTAAAATGTACAGCTGACTTCAAAGACTTAACATTATTTCTTAAAAAAGCAAAATATATCATTAATGATTTGTTACATTGATTACTATTAAAATGACAATATTTTGAATGCATTTGATTAAACAAAATGCATTGCTAAATGTAATTTCACCTATTTACTTTTACTTTTTTGATGCATCTCAAGTTTGACCAAAGGAGTCTCTGGGTATCTTGGATGCTCTGTCAAATGAGGCACAAGGAAGTAAGACTCATGCAGAGGCCAGAAAACAAATAGAGGTTAATACTCACAGGTCTCTGTGAGGAAACTATATCACACCTTGTTGCAGGGCAGTATGTGGGGTTGCAACCAGGAACAGAGCAATAATAAGCTGGAGTTGTATGATAGGGCTTATGGGAGGCAAACAGGGTGGGGTAAGATAGGTTTTGAGATCTGTTATCTCATTGGTCAGTTTGACAGTTCCTAGTGCATTAGTGCACACAGGGCATGTGGTGATTAACAATGGGCTATAAGGGCTTAGGAGTAACTATAGCCATTGAAAGACTGGGCTGTAAGACAGCAATGGGTTCCTATCACAAGAAAATATGTGGGGCATAATTTATGTCCTGGAAGGCCACTTAGAGATCACAGCTGTGGAGATGGTATATGATAAAATAGGAATGCCCATGTCAGAAACCAGGTGAAAGGTAAATTCAAAACCAAAAACCAAATTCACTGCTGTCGAGTCAGTTCTGACTCATAGCGACCCCTCCTTGGGTTCCCAAGGCAATATCTCTACGGAAGTAGATTGCCCAATCTTGCTTCCTAGGAGTGGTTGATGGGTTTGAACCGTCAGTCTTCTGGTTAGTACTCAAATGCCTTAGGCTCTATGCCACTAGAGCTGTAGGAGGATCTAATGGATGCCAAGGTAGCAAATTATATAAGCCACAAATTGACCTTATGGCAATGTGACTATTAAGGAATTCGTAATTACATATGTGGCTAACATTTTATTTCTTTTAGACAGCACTGGCCTAAGTATGCTGCAGTAAATCTGAATTCTCAGTAGTTTAGTACAAGAATGGTCTATTTCCTTTTCATGGTAGCTATCCAAACTGAGCCATTTGGGGTCTTGGCTCCACACTGTCTCTCAGGGATCCTGGCTGTTGAAGGAATGGTCTTTTTGAGTACACAGCACATGAAGCTTCCTCTGTTGCTGCAGTACGGGCAGAAAATACTAGGGGTCTTGCCCCAGCACAAAACATTTTGGCTCAGAAGGAATACATTTCACTTCTATTTATATTATAGCCTATTATCAAAATTTACCACATGGCCCCAGCTGCAAAGAGAACACAGAAATGTCATTCTCCCATGCACCAGCAAAAAGGCAAAGTGAATATGGTTGCACATCCAAATTACCTACCCCAACGTGTATAGCTTGATTATGTCTAAATTTTAATGCCATTTTCTCCAGGACAGAGTATAACAATATGAACATGGCACGATGCCACTATAGGACATTATCAGTTGTTTACACCTCAAAAAGAACCACTGAGGCAATCTTACCTGAGAGAAAGTGATGCATTGTTAGGTGAGGACTGATAACTTGGGAGCACAGAAGACAAATTTGTCTGTCTACATGGTGCTTTTCTAGCAGTGCCCTGTACTTTGATGTAGATCTGAGGTAAATAAAATACGAGATCAAATGTCACCTAATGAAAGCCAGATAACTGCTCTGACAGAACACACAAGGTGACTTCACAGCAGTCAAATATCTAAATATCAGGTAGAATTTGTTGAAATACTGAGAGTGGCTCAGTGTCTCAAGGACAAATTTATATTAAACAGAATTCCAGAATTACAGTACATTTACTTAGGAAGGGAACACTGCTCATATTATAGAGGAAACAACTAAATGAGAAGTCACTGTTACTTAGTGAATACAAGATTTAATAAGGAGTATCAGCTGTTCTCAAGAATTGCTTGTCAAGTAAGGAGTCTTGAGAAACTTCTACCATTTGCAAAATAGTTTGGCCAAGGAGAGCATAATGCTTACGTCTGCTTGACTGAGATCAGCTAACCACTGGATGTAGGTACGATATGCTGCCCATGATCTGCGACTCATCTTGCTTTATAACAAAGCCATCTGTTTCTATGGGCTTTTCCAAAACAAAGTAAACACAGATAATGAGATTTCAGATGGATAAATTACATTTACATGCATTCCTTGGTGCCTCTCTAAGATGATTTCCAGAAAACCTTGATTACAGTATTGGGTGTTCCCAAATTCTTCAGCACATGTTCATCACACCATTGCACATCTCATTTATGATATGTATATTTTTGCAAGTGAAACTCTCAGAGGACTCATATTTAAAAGTTCTCAGGAACATCCCTCTGTGGTACACATAAAGTGATGTCTGATTGGGGTCAATGCAGTGACTTCATCTCTTTTCTGTGGCAAAGTGCATCACATTTGGCTTAATAATTTAATACTCAGATTAGAAAAGAAAAATTGAAAATGAGTCCTACTCATTCCAGACTATATGAAAGATCTAATCAAGCCAATGACCTGTCTTTTGTTCAAAAAATGTAATAAAGATAGTTTTACCTTTTAAATTATTTCTTCAACTGCTAATTCATTTTCTCAAACATATTGAGATTCTCATCTACAGAGAAAAAATTAGTCGAATACTTGACCAGAAACAAATCATGCATATATCTAGAAGCATAGAACAAAATAAATTAACAGAGTCCATATATATAGAAGCAAATTTTCTGTTACTGGTGAGAAGTTTCCAGTATGATGCATAACCCCCCACCAATGTTGGTTATGTGTAGGTTGTGAAGTGACAAGTACATCTAGGACAAATATCATCAATAGTGATGCAAATGCTTTGTGATCAGTTACCAACCTAAATGTTGGCAGTTCAAACCTGCCCATCAGCTCTGTGTAAGAAAGGTTTGATAAATTGTTTCCATAAATATTACAGCCAAGAAAATCCTATGAAGCAGTTCTACTCAGTTACACATGGTGAATGTCAACAGGGGAGTCATGTTTATAAGTAAAACAGATAGATAGTTACCTTGAAAAGTGCTAGATTCAAACCCCTCCCTAATAATAAAATACATCTTTACCTTATATACAACTGTGTCTGACATTCTACCATATTAATATTCATAGAATATTAAGAGTTGAATTTAATAATGTCTCTAGTCCACTTCTCAGTCTTTTAGGTGAAGCATTTCCCTTTATGGGCTTCTCTACTTAAAAATGCAAATTATACTAAAACTGGTAGCAAATCAAGACAGTAATATTTTAAGGTCAATTAGTGTACCCCTAGGACCAGAAAACCTAAGTTGCATGAAATTATTAGATGGCTCAGGAAAGGCATAGAAAATGTGATCCAGAAATGAAAGCATGGCACTAGGAGGGATGAGTTATTAAAAGCAAAGTAGACATGTATTTTAATTCACTGTCTGTTCTAAACTTAATAGGATTTCGAACAAATTTTAAGCTCCTTATGGACACAAATGCATTTATGCTTCTTAGTATTTTCCATGGCCTCTCATGTTGTTGTTGTTGTTATGTGCCATCCAGTCGGACCAGACTCATAGCGGTCCCTCCTTGGGTTTCTGAGGCAGTATCACTACGGAAGTAGATTGCCCAACCTTCCTTCCGAGGAGTGACTGGTGGGTTTGAACTGCCAGTCTTTCTGGTAGCAGTCAAATGCCTCAAGCACTACGCTACCAGAGCTCCCATGGCCTCTCATAGTGTGTCATAAAGATAGGAGGGATTCAATAAAGGATTACTCACTGAATATTCAACAACATTTTTGAATGCCTGTGATGTCCCAGGCACTATACTAGATTCTGAGTGCACATCACAAAAAAAAAGATAGATTCTTTACCTTCAAGGTGTTTATGGTCTCTACGGAGAATACAAACAATAAAAAATGCAATTAAAAGTCACCATGGTTACAAATTCAAATGAGGATAATCAATTGTAGTTCTAGAGACTAGCGATAAACAATATATATACAATAGAGAAAAAAAAATCATTTATAATAGCATCAGAAAGAACAAAATACTTAGAAATAAATTTAACTAAAAGTAAATGAACAACTTGTGCTTGAAAATTATGAAATGTTGAAAGAAATTAAAGAAGACCTAAATAAATGAAAAGACACCCCAAGGATAACATTCATGAATCAGAAGACTTAGTATTATTAAAAAGACATTTTCCCCTAAATTGGCCTACAAATTAAACCTCACAAAAATCCCAGCTGACTTATTTGAAGAAATGAAAAAAGTGATCTTACATTTCATGGAAATTCAGGAACCCAAAAAAGCCAGAACAATCTTGAAAAAGAATAACAGAGTTGAAGAGTTCCTACCTCCTGATATCAAAAATTACTATAAAGCTAATCAAGTCTGTATAGTCTGGTATTGGGAGAGACATATCAGTGAAATAAATTGAAAGTCCAGAAATAAACCCTTATCTATGATCAAATGATTTTTGACAAATATGCTATGACATGAAATAGAGGAAAGAACAGTCTTTTCAATAAATGATGCAGGGACAACTGGATATCCATGCAAAACAATAATGTTGGACACCAACCTCATACTATATATAAAAAATTAACTCAAAATAGATTGCAGAGCTAAATGTAAGAGCTTAAAACTATAAGAAGAAATTATAGGAATAAATCTTCATGATATTGGCTTAGGCAATATTTTCCTAGATATGACACTAAAAGCACAAGTGACAAAAGAAAAGATTAATATATTTAACTACATCAAAATTAAAACTTGTGTTTCAAAGGGCATTATCAAGAAAATGAAAATACAATCCAAAGAATCAGAGAAAATATTTACAAATTATATATCTGATAAGGGATTTGTATACAAAATATAAAAAGAACTGTTACAAATCAACAGTAGGAAGATATATAACACAATTAAAATATGGACAAAATATTTGAATAGACATTTCTTGAAAGAAGACATACAAATGGCCAATAAGTACATAAAAAAACCTCAACATCATATGTCATGATACCAAAAAAAAAACCACTCAAACCCACTGTCTATTCTAATTCATAGGGACCTCCATTGGGTTTCCAAGATGGAAAATCTTTAAGAAATTAGATTGCTGCATCTTTCCTCCATGGAGTGGCTGGTGGGTTTGAACCACCAGCCTTCTGGTTAGCGGTCAAATGCCTTAGGCACTATGCCACCAGAGTGCCTATATTTTAATAAAGCCATTATTAAAAAGCAAAGAATAAAGAGTAGTAACTCCAACACATTGTACAATGGGTATAAAATGAATATATAAACATAAATCATATCAGAAAATTTTAGCAGGATGTTCAGAAATACAATACATGTATATATCATTACTGCTATTGAAATAATACCCCAACACAGGATATTTTAAATCACTGGAAATAAACAAAGTATTCACTGAAAATGTTCTGTGATGGAAATAAATACTGGCAACCACAGAACACTGAATGAATAAAGGTAAGCACTGCAGTCTGAGGAGAGCCATCAAGAGAAGCTTCTAGCAAAATGTTATCCTCAGGAAGTTTCTATGTGCTCAGGGGGTAAACTGTCAACAAGTAAACACAGCAAAGTAATGGAAAGCTTGATGATGCTCTGACCGACTGAATCTCAAGTCAAGAAAATCCAAGTAGAAAATCTGGTTTATTGCTAAGGTCCAGAGTGATGAGTTAAAATAAACTCTTTAAATCTCTACCCCTTATAGACAAAATTTGTCCTGATAGAATCTGAAACACGATGATGTCTTCAGAAGAGGACCAAATAGACCTTGATAGCAAAAAAGAAGAGGAAAACAAAGGACATGAATCAGGGTCATCACAAAACCTACATTAATGATTAATCCATTTGAATGACCACAAAAGCATTGATTCTACTCTTTGTTTCTTTTAATAATCAAGTTTAGAGTAGAATCCATGGGTGGTCCAAACAATTAACATGCTAAGCTGCTAACAGAAAGATTGGAGGTTCAAGTCCACCCAGAGATGCCTCAAAAGAAAGGTCTGGACAACTCCTTCTGAAAAAGCAGTCAGTGAATACCCTTTTGAGCACAGTTCTATTCTGACACACATGAGATTCCCATGAGTCAGAACTGACTCAAAAGCAACTAATAGACTCCTCAAGGACAGAACATTGAAAACAAATTTTCAATTACAAAATTAGAAGACACATCTCCCTTATCCATGATCAGAACTAAAAGTGGAGCAGGCACACCTAGGCCTAACAGCACTGTTGTTGTTGTTGTTATGTGCCATCAAGTCGGACCTGACTCATAGCAACCCCTCCTTGGGTTTCAGAGACAGTGTCACTATGGAAGTAGATTGCCCAACCTTCCTTCCAAGGAGTGGCTGGTGGGTTTGAACTGCTAGCCTTCTGGTTAGCAGTTAAGTGCCTTAGGAACTACACTATGAGAGCTCCTCCTAGCAGCATTGGTACCTTAAATATATTTTTGAACATGGTTCACATCTACTTGAGAAGTCTTATTTTTGCAAGTTAACATCCAGAGAAAAAAACAGCTTGTAGAAGAATCCCATTTGTATGCAAAGGTAAAACAACTGATTGTAAAAAAAAAAAAAAAAAGAAGAAGAAGAAAATTTGAATAAAATAGTTGTTATAAAATTTATTTATTAAATATTGTTCCACTCAAATGAAGTATACTTTTGAATATCAGCTATTTATTTATTTATTTGTTTAACAAGTATCTATCAGATGCCCACTAATATTAGGATCCACTTTAGTCCTTGATAATACAGAAGTAAAATATAGACCAATAAGAGAATGGCTATCCTCAGATCTAATCTCAGAAAGGAATGTAGATAGTTAACAAATATACAAATGCACACAGAGGTAAGAACATAAAAATGTATATGAGAAAGATACTGCATATAGTGACAAGTGTAATAAAGGAAATAAAAGAAGGAAATGAGATTAGACTGCCTGGGGAGGACAGTTCTAATTTCAACAAGTTAGGTCAGAGAAAGCCTTGCTAAGGCAGTGACATTTGGATGACATTTTGCATGGACAACAGCCAGGCAAAATCTGGAGGAAGAGAGCTTCCAAGCAGAGGAAACATCAAGTGCAAACGGGCCAGAAGTGGAAACTTGCTGGGGTGTTTGAAGAACAGAATGAGGGCTGGCATGGGGGAAAGCAGAGGCCAATGAACATTGCACTCCATAACCAAAAATCCAAACTCACTGCCCTTGAGCTGGATCGTACTCCTAGCGACCCCTCCTTGGGTTTCCGAGGTGGTATCTCTACGAAAGTAGATTGCCCAATATTCCCATCTTTATTGTAATTGCCCTGTGCTAGGGCATGCAAATTACAGTCACCCTCGCTGCCTTCCTACATTCCAGTCTAGGTTGGGGAACACAAAGCTAAACAAATAGTCACAAAAATTAAAAGAAAACCACACATGGAGGAATGCTGCAGAGGAAGATTCCAGCTCTTCATGGCGTTTGTAACTAAAGAAATTGATCTAATTTGAGGGTTGAGGAGCGCTTCTCTGAAGAAGTAACCTTTAAGGAAAAACTTAAAAGAAAGATATTTAAGTATAACCAGTTATAGTAAATCTATTATTTTAAAAAATCTAGAATTCATGGGGTTCATTTACTTTCATTTTTAAAAAAGGTGACCCTAATGAGGCTTCTGATGAAAAAATTGACAAATTTTTAGTCAAATTGAATGCGTCTCATCAGACATGAAAATTTTATTATCTTAACAATGACAGATTGATTCACTATACAGGACTTCATAATATTTGAAATTAGGAACACGACATTAAAGTTCACGAACTGATTACCATAATTATAGTTCATTTGATCTTGATTGCTTTTGTAGGGATTCCTGATTAAATCTGTCTATGCTTGTAATTCCTAATGCTTTTTCTTTTTTTTTTTTTGCAAAGCTAACAATTTCTTGAAATAGTAATTTAGCATTTCCTTTTCAGCTTTCCCTCTTCCCAAATCATACTATGACTGTTGTTTTCATAAGATATATATGCATATATTTTAAACCTAAACTTGTTTTTAGCCTTTTAAAATTTACAAAAAATTCTTACTGACAGTAATTGGAAACTCAAAACGGCTTATACGCACACACACACACACACACACGATGCCATCAAGTCCATTCCAACTCATAGCAACCCCCATTGAATTTCTAAGAAAGTAGATTGTCTTATTTTCCTTCCACAGATCAGCTGGTATGTTTGAACTGCCGGGTGACCTTCTGGTTAGCAGCTAAATGCCTTACCCACTATGCCACCAAAACACCTTCAAAACAACTTAGGAAAGGCAAAAACATTGACATCAAGTTGAATCCATCTCATGGTGATCTCAATTTACAGAGTAGAACTGCTCTACAGGATTTTCTTGGTTATAATCTTTATGGAAGCAAATCACCATGCATTTCTTCCATAGCACCACTGAGTGGGTTTGAACCACCAACCTTTAAGTTAATAGTGAAGTACAAACCATTTATATCACCCGGGGAAGGCAAGCAGTATTAACTCTATTCTACAGGTGAAAAGACTAAGGACCATTAAGGTGAACTGGCACATCCAGTAAGTGGCAAAGCTGAAGCTGAGATCTCATCACTATGTCATTTTCTCTTCTTCAAAATTGCCAGATTGCTCTAGGATGTTGGACTCACACAGCTGGAGTGCCAGCCATGTGTTCTTTGTCATCAATAGGTAAATACATGTGAGAATCACTTTGTTTCTATACTAAATGAGAGCAGAGAAAGTGTGATGAATCTGGATAGAAGACATGTTCTCATTTAAAGATGAATATTCATTGCTGCAAATTCTGCTGCCTACTTTCTGAGCTCCAGCCTATATCTTGGAATTGGGATCCTGGAAGCTAAGTAATGAGCCAGTGTCTGTTCCCTAAGGCATAGAAAGAGGCTTGTGGGTAGGGAGCTTTGTCTCTCTGAAGACACAAATCCCTGAAAAAGATAACTGGAGATATAGAGCCCCATCTGTACTACTAAATGATTCACCCAAGATGGTTCAGTTAGGTGGGTGGGCTAAATGAGTACCTAGGAAGCCAATCACCACTCATCTGTCAGTTTTTGTACTATGGTGGCTTGTATGTTGCTATGATGTTGGAAGCTATGCTACTGGTGTTTCACGTACCATCATGGTCATCCTTGATGCACAGGTTTCAGCAGAACTTCCATATTAAGACACTAGAAAGAAAGGCTAGTGCTCTACATCTAAAAATTAGCCAATGAAAAGTATGGATCACAGAATATTATCCTAGATTTAGACTCATTTACTTAGGGCACATGATAGGAGGGACCACTTGCTGAACGACATCATGTTTGATGAAGTAGAGGGCCAGTGAAGGCAAAGGCAACTTTTAATGAGAGACACTGACACAACAGCCACAACAATGGACTCAAATAAACAAACCATCAAGATGGTGCAGGACTGAGCAGCATTTCATTCTGTTACACATAAAATTGAGGGGTTACCATGAATCTGAACCAACTCAACAGCAACTAATAACAAGAAACCCAAGGTCACCAGTGTGAGGATTAAAAAAAAAAAAAAAAATTACTGTCCAGTGGATTCTGACTCATAGTGACCCATATTGGGTTTTCAAGGCTGTAAAACTTTATGGAAGTAGATTGCCCCATCTTCCTTCTGTGAAGTGGCTGGTAGGTTTGAACTGCTGACCTTCTGGTTAGCTACCAGAATGTCTTAATGCAAAGATATTGGTTGCTAATTTTGAAGAATTGGCCATGGTAGATGGAGGGCAGGAGCCCAAGTATTTGAGAATGTAGGAACAAACCCAGGAAAGGCAATAGTCACTGCCATCAAGTTCATTCTGACTCATAGTAACCCTATAGGACAGAATAGAACTCCCCTATAAAGTTTCCAAGGAGCTCTGGTAGCATAGTGGCTAAAGCACTTGACTGCTAACCAGAAGGCTGGTGGTGCAAACCCACCAGCCACTCCTCAGAAGGAAGGTTGGGCAATCCTACTTCCATAGTGATACTGCCTCTGAAACCCAAGGAGGGGTCGCTATGAGTCGGGGCTGACTTGATGGCACATAACAACAACAACAACATAAAGTTTCCAAGGCTGTAAATCTTTATGGCAGCAAACTGCCTCATCTTTCTCCCATAAAGTGGCTGATGAGTTCAAATCATCGATCTTTTGGTTAGCAGCTGAATGCTTTAACCACTGTGCCTTCAGAGCTCCTTAGGAAAGGTGATAAAACCCACTGTCATTTGTTTTCAAGGTGGTAAATCTTTATGGAAGTAGATTGCCTCATCTTCTTTCCACAGAGCAGCTGGTAGATTTGAGCCACCAACCTTCACCAGAGCTCTTTGGAAAGGTAATGTTGTTGTTGTTATGTGCCATCGAGTCAGACCTGACTCATAGTGACCTCTCCTTGGGTTTCCAAGGCAGTATCACTATGGAAGTAGATTGCCCCATCTTCCTTCCGAGGAGTGACTGGTGGGTTTGAACCGCCAGCCTTCTGGTTAGCAGTCAAGTGCCTTAAAATAGTGAGCATTAACTGGCCATCCAAAGCCTGCCAATAGATCTGGAGTCAAAACCAGAGAAAATAGATCCCAGGCAATACCACAGGATAAAAATTCAGTCTCAGGGAAGGAATTAACCTATTTAAGGAACACAGCAGGATTATTATGGCTCTAGAATAATGTAAGAGCCTAGGAATTCTCCCAAAGTTACCATACCCAGACTCCTTATTGTTTTGCATGGATATAAAGAAGGAGGGAGGGAAGTAGAGAAGGAATAGAAATGTCTTGTTTTGCTTCTAAGTGCTACACTTCTCTGAGGGAGGAAGGGTTTTATTAGTATGTGTCTATCTCTGAAGGAATTAATTGGAAAATGAGGTGGTCATGTATGCTAGTGGGAACCTTCAACAGTTTCATCTATAGGGAAAGAAGAAAAGGGGTTTCTTGGAAATAAGAAAGGGGATGTTACTCCCCTCATCTAGCCTTACAAATTTCCCAAAGAGAAATGAAAACAGTCTCCACATGAAGAATGTTCCTTCCTCCTCCTTCACAATACAACAAAGGACCACCCCACACTTCAGCGTGAACTTCATTGAGATTTATGGAACAAAGGAGAGGCAAGTTCTTCAAGTCTTTACAAAAATCCTTGGCACAGATAGGAAAGAAACTGGGAGAAGGAAATCCAGATTCAATGGTTGATTCTTTTCAATAGTCTCAACGTTGCTGTTCTACTGTTAACTTTTCTTTCTCTCACTCTCTCTCTCTCTTTTTTTTTTTTTTTTTTGTATTCAGAAGCATTGCTCCAGTGATTATGTGGTTATGCAGTTCTCAACTTGCTTTAGTTGTACTTTAGATTTAAAAATGCATAGAAAAACGTTCAAACAAGACCTGGTGAATGAAAAGTGAAAAGAGAGAAAAAGTCATTCAAACTTCTAAAGCGAACTTGAAGCCATCTGTGCTGCTGGGATCCCTGGGTGCTGGTCATTGGAGAAATACTTTGGCCCACAAAGCACCTCCAAGTCAGGGATCCAAATA
This sequence comes from Orycteropus afer afer, assembly GCF_000298275.1. Lineage (NCBI taxonomy): Eukaryota > Metazoa > Chordata > Mammalia > Tubulidentata > Orycteropodidae > Orycteropus > Orycteropus afer. The sequence goes on from NW_006921606.1 coordinate 17,949,012, forward strand.
GAACAATATCCAGGTGAGCAGGCTGATCTGGCCATTCCCTCCAAGTATCACTAAAGACATTTCTAACTCAGAGAAACCAGGCAGGCAAGCACAGAGCAGAGTTACCTTTCTGGGAGAAGGGGCGGTGGGCTTTTAACTTTTCATTGCAGAATGAGCATATGCAGGCTACCTAGTATGAGGTTCTCCGTCTTTGAAAAATTCCATCTATGCTTTGGGTCTGTGCTGAGAGTAGATTGTGCATTCTCCTGATTAGCACAGGGAATCTCACTCAATTTTACTCATAAGAGCTTAAGGTAAGATTACACTTGTATACACTTAAATATTTGTTAACAGCAATATTACCAAACCAGGTTCACCAGAGGTCAGAACATGGTATACTGCAAAATCTATGCAGCTAGAATGCAGGACAACCATTGTTTCTAACACCTCTCAATCTGCCCCTACTGCTGTGCTTGCCATGCATTTACCTTAGGGCAGGATCCATCATCTTTCACTGGGTTGATAGCATTAGCTGTCACTCTACATTCTCACAGGCACTCATTCTATACCCTGCCATAGCAAAATTCTGGAACCTTCTTGGATATACCATACCAACATATTCCAAGCTTTGCAAACTGTTGTGCTTTGGCTGGGAATGCCTCCGGCACTTGTACCTGGCTAACTTCTACTCAAGAAGTAGTTAATGACTTCTAACTTCAATAAAAAGACAGCTGATAGTCCAATGGTTAAGTGGTTGGCTGCTAACGTAAAGGTTGGTAGTTTGAACACATCCAGCAGCTCTGTGGCCAGAAAGACCTGGCCATCTGCTTCTGTAAAGATTATAACCAACAAAATCCTGTGGGATAGCTTCACCCTGTCATATGGAGTTGCTGTGAGTCAGCACCCAACAACAACAACAAAAACTTCAACAAACAGCTCAAGAGTTATCTCATCTCAGAAACCTCCCTACCTTCCCATAAACAACTCACGTCTCCTCTAGACTGGACTACTTCTTATACAGAAGGATACAGAATAATTCAAAATGAATATATTCTAAAAATATGTTACCAAAGAACTCAGTTATATATGAATATGTGGTATTCACAAAATTGTAGTTTTCCTTACATTTCTCAATTTTCATAACAAACATAGCTCTTCATTGGCTCAGAAATAGTGGCCAGTCAGACTGCAGCCTCTTTCGATCAAGCAAGAAGGTCCCTGATCTATGGCTTGCTCTTTAGAAGGATTCACATAGTGTAAACATACAACATACATTTATTAAAAGATACAGGACAACTCTGCTGGACCAGGCACCCAGCATTTGGATAAAGTGACCCATAGTCCAAAACATGTGCTCTGATAAGTAACACAATTCAGGCCCCAGGAAAATATTTTTTCACATCTCTTGTTCCATGCCCTAGATTTAAAAAAAAAAAGACAGCATACAAATGTTGTGGAGTTTTTGTGTATTGTCACTTCTAAAATCAGAGAGATGGACTGCATTGGAGTATGGGGAAGAACTGATAGGCAGAAGAACTTAGGTAAGAGAAAAGACAAAATAATTAACTTTTCTGTCTTCTCAGATATAAATGTAGTGTGATCTTACATAATAAGCTATAGTTTCCCAGTAATGCTGAGCATTCAATTTCTTCCTTCTTCTAGGTTTCAATTCTTTGTTCTACAGGTTCTTACAAATTAATGTAAAGTAGTCACAATAATTTCATATGTTGGCTGAAAAGCATTTTGCAAATATGAAATATTGCTGGTCTACCCAAACAACACCCAGACATATGCAATAATAAGTAATTTCAGTCATGTTTGATATTTTGCTGGCTTTGAGTCAAATCAAAACCATAACTTTACACATATTTTATCACAATGAAGGCATTTTTGTCAGCTTTGTTCATTTAATATATGACTTTTCAAAAATTAGTCATGTGGATTGTGGAACCCCCTTTACACTCTTTCCATAAATGTTCTTGACAAGTTTCCCTTGATACTTAGATATCATATTGTAACAACTTCTTGTGAGAAATATCAGGAACTCTTACTTTGGACCATTCCTTCTTCACAGACAGGAGGAAATGAATGAGCACATCATAGTTGCTGTATTGTCTGTGATAACACTACAAAAGTCTCTGATAATGCTATGTATAAATTAGGCTTCCATATGAATGAATCCCAAGTGATTATAAGCCATATATAATGAGCACTTTTAATATTATAAATATAACAATGATTATTTCTTTATGAGCTGGCTTTGCTGAATAATAGTAGTATTAAGTGGTCTTCCTTGTAGGCATATGGATATTATCCTATCACTGACAGCATTGTACATCAGGATAGATTTTGAAATATCCTTTATAATGATGAATGCCACACCATTCCTCTTCAATTTCTCATTCCCAGCATAGTGAATCATATGGTTGTCTGATTCAAAATGGCCAAAACTGTTTCAGGTCACTAATGCCTAGGATATTGATCTTTATGCATTTCATTTTCATTTTGACAATTTCCTATTTTCCTATTGCAAAAACGGCAAGAAGGCCACATGTTCTGACCTCCTCTAACCCTACAAGGGGAAGGCAGGATTACCAGCAGTAACCCAAGGCCGATTACTGCAAGGCCAGACATGCTGCCTCCCTCCAGCCCTTTCACCAACCGTTCCTCCCA
>NW_006921606.1:17952076-17953974 GCF_000298275.1 Orycteropus afer afer
GCCCAACAGAAATAACCCAGGTGGGCGACTTTAAAATCAGGATCTCCTCCGTTGCTAATAGCAATTCCCACCTTGGAGTTTACAAAGACTTATGGGTAGAAAAGCCACACTAAGTAATTTACTACACTGCACCTATATTCATACTTCATACATTCCACATTCTGATTATTAATAGATGTTTGCAGCTGTTTCTTCCCATTTTGAGTTGTGCCATGTCAGCCAATGGAGGTTCTGAAAGCTTTATTCCATTCATGTCATTAAGTTCGAAGCTATTTGGAGGAGGCAGCTCTTCCCTAGTCATATTTTGAGTGTCTTCTGACCTAATAGACAAACCTTCACAGTATATCAGAGAGTGTTTCAGAGCTTTTCATTGCCAATTCTTTGAGAAGTGGATGGCACCTTTCTTTTTCTGAGTCTGTCTTAGTCTTGAAGTGCCACTGAAACCTGTCCATCATGGGTGAGCCTGCTGGTATTTGAAATACTGGTGCCATAGCCTCCAACCTCATAGCAACATGCAAGCCACCACAGTACAACAAACCAACAGACAAATGGCAGCAAGAGATAATCTTAAGTAGCATCTACTAGTTGCTCTGAATTACCTCATCTGTATACTTATTTGTATATTTAGAGGATCCCTGGTGACACAGTGCATATGGCATTTGACTGCTAACCAGAAGATTGGCAGTTCAAACCTACCAGCTGCTCCACAAAAGGCAGATGAGGGAATCTACTTCTGTAAAGATTTACTGCCTTGGAAACCCAATTGGGGTTTCTGTGAGTCAGAATGACTTGATGGCAGTGGGTTCTTTGTTTTGTTCTTTGTATAGTTCTTTATTGTTTTTCTTCCAATGTAGAATGTAAACCCCATACAAGTAGACAGCTGTGTATTTCCTTTACAATGAGATCTTCAGCACCTGGAAAATGTTGTTGTTCTTATTATTTGCCATTGAGTCAGACCCAACTCATAGCGACCCCTCCTTGGGTTTCCAAGGCAGTATCACTACAGAAGTACATTGCTCAACCTTCCTTCTGAGGAGTGCCTGGTGGGTTTGAACGCCAACCTTCTGGTTAGCAGTCAAGTGCCTTAGGCACTATGCTACCAGAGCTCCTAAATATACATAGTGGGGCACTGGGGACCAGTGTTAGAATTTTTGACTCTTGTATGTGACACTTGATTTCATTTCCTGGCCAATGCACCTCAAATACAATCACTACCTGTCTGTCAGTGGAAAGCTCTGTGTTGCTGTGCTGCTGAATAGACTTTAGTGTAGCTCCCAGACTAAGACAGACTAGAGAGAAAGGCCTGATAATCTATTTCCAGATAATAAGCCAATGAAAACCAGATCCCATTACTCACCGATCACTTTGAGTCAGGCAGACTTGGCAGCGGCTAACAAATTTATTAACAAATTGAGATATGCAGGTGACACAACCTTGCTTGCCAAAAGTGAAGAAAACTTGAATCACTTACTAATGAAGGTCAAAGACCATAGCTTTCCATATAAAATTACATCTATGTAGTTACATTTATTATAACATAAAGATAACAAAAATTCTTACAACTGGACCAAAAACATGATAAATGATGAAAAGAACTTGAAGTTGTCAATATTTTCATTCTTCTTGGATCAGTAATCAATGTCATGGAAAGCAGCAGTCAGAGCATCAAAGGACATATTGCATTGGCAAATCTGCTGAAAAAGATTTATTTACAGTGCTAAATAGCAAAAACATCACTTTGAAGACTAAGGTGCACCTGACCCAAGCCATGGTGTTTTCAATCACCTTACATGAGCTTATAAAAATGGACCTTAGAAAAAGAGGAGACAGTAGAAGGATTGATGCATTTGATTCTGGTTTTGGCAAAGAATAATGAATATACCATGGACTGCCAGAAG
>NW_006921606.1:17974498-17978303 GCF_000298275.1 Orycteropus afer afer
AAGACCCTCAACAAGATGAAGTGACACAGTGGCTACAACAATGGGCTCAAAGATAGCAATGACTGTGAGAGTGGCTCAGGGCCAGGCAAGATTTGATTCTGTTATACATAAGGTTGCTATGAGTCAGAGCTGATTCGATAATACCTGATAGCAGCAACAAGAACACCAAATATTTGTGAATGGAATGGATGGATGGATAGTAAATAAGTATCTAGAATATCAAAAAATGAGATTTTTATATATTTCCTTCCCATAGTGTTTTCTTCTTTACTAAAACAACATTAAGCTAATATCTGTTTACTTCTAAGACAACAAAAATATTTGCTAGGAAAAGCTCTGAAATGAGCTGTTAAGGGATCATGATTGATGGACTGACATTTTCATTGTTCCACCGTTCATCTGTATTCTGATTCCCTCTTCCCTCCATACAGCCTGCACACTACTAAGTGCTTCTGAGAGAGGATGCTGTAACAGCCTAGCAGGACACCACAAAGCCTCTGTTTTCCAGCAAACCTGGATCCAGAAGCAACACATCCATTCTCTTTACTCAAGATCAGAATTTTTTCAGTTAGAATTCACTTGTTGTTGTTATGTACCTTCGAGTCGGACCCGACTCATAGCGACCCCTCCTTATGTTTCTGAGGCAGTTCACTACAGAAGTAGATTGCCCAACCTTCCTTCTGAGGAGTGACTGGTGGATTTGAACTGCCAGCCTGCTGGTTAGCAGTCAAGTGCCTTAGGCACTACACAGAGAATTCATTTGTACTGGATAAATCTTTTCACCTATTAATTCAGACTTTATGATGCCTGCTAACAGAACATTTGAATAACTATCAAAGAGATGCAGCCAGGATCACATAATTTATGGTAAACCCTTGACAGCAGCATTAATGTATTGTATGATGGGGAATGTGTTTAAAGATAAAAGTAGGCAGTTGCACAGGAATCAGCCCAATAGGCGTAATTTCACACATGTACAACCACCGATGTGTCTGTAATGAGATTAGGCTATGCCCTCACTGGTAAACTTATTAATAAGTTTACTCAAATAACAAACCCGTAATTACTTTATACTGTGGCTCTGATGCAATTAAAGAGGAAAAGAGAAGAACAAATATTAGTTGATTCTAAAAGAGCCCTCTTATTTTTAAAAGCTTACCCATTCAAAAAAAAACCCTCACTGCCATTGAGTCGTTTCTGACTCATAAAAAGGCAAATATCAGAGAGAAGTATGTTCAGAAGAATGATTTATAGTTCTTCTGTTTTAAAATGGTTGAAAGTATAGATGAGCAGAGCAGTCTGAAATTTGTCAGACCCTTTTTCTTTTCTGCCTTCACAGTTAAGGGAAAGGCACAAGGTTGTTACAGACTCACTATTAAACTTGTTTCCTGTACACTGTTATATCTCCAGCTGCATTTCTCTGAAGTCAGCAAGCTCCACGTTGGACAGGATATACTAAATAAAATAGCCCTGTTAGATGCCACCTATGATGCTGATGATATGTTAGAGTTAAGATAGGACCAAAGTCAGAAGCTCCCTGCCACAAGCAGAACGTATGTCTACGCCTGTTTTTGTTGTTAGTTGTTGTCAAATTGGTTCTAAATCATGGCAACTCCATGCCCAACAGAACAAAACATTGCTCCATTCTGTACCATGTTTATGATATGCTTGAGTCCACTGTTATCATGATGTTGTTTATTGGCCACTGTGTATTTTGAGTCTCTCCCAACCTTATCTCCCAACACTATATCATCAAACAATATTCTGTTGGGATCCAAAGAGTTTTTCCTGAGTGACTTTTGGGAGTGAATTGTCAATCCTTTCTTCTTCACCTGACTTGGTTTGGAAGCTCAATTGAAACCTCTCCAAAATGAGTGACCTTGTTAACATTTGCAATACTGGTAGCATAATGCTACCAGCATCAGAGCATCCCACAAGCCACCACAGTTCAACAAACTGACGAATGGGTGGTAGATGCAGACACCAAGGTCAGAAGCAGTCTGCCACAGCAGAATATGTGCCTGTTTCTATAGGGGAAAAAGAGTGGGGTGTGGATGATGAATCTATCCAGCTGGAAATTGGTGTTCTAACACAAGTTTTGGTATGGAGGTGGTTCCCAGTGCATACTGGGCTTATGTAAGATGCTTCTCAATTGTAATTCTCAGAACTCCATTCAGTGAAAGAATGACTTGGGTGGAGGAGGGCACAATTTGGGGCCGACAGCACTCCAGTCCCATCATAAGTAGGCTAGTACACAACAATTCATGGACCCCATCCCATGTGTTTCTCCGTTGATATTGTGAAATGTAGGTTTTCTTACATATAGTAGTAGAAAAAGCAGTTACTGGAAAGTATAGTTGTTTCAGTGTTTAAATAATGGTATTTTAAATATGGTGTATTTGGTAATTTAATTCCAAGTATTGTTGCATACTCCCCTCATTAAATCAAAGGAAATTGCATGCAGGTACAGTAGGGACATCAATAAAGAATTCTTCTATTTGAGAAGTGTTCTGCTTTAAATAATGTCTGAATTCCATGCTGGGAGAGATTATTCTCATGTGTAATGGGAGAGGGGTGATGAAATCCAAAGGCACCATTATCTTGCTTTATAACTGCATTGCCTAATAACAGAAAGAGAACTTTGGGCATAATTAATAGCCGTTCTTACAGATCTTTTACCTCTGCAATCTCCAAGGAGCTTGCTTTCCATTAACATTTCCCACTTACTTCACATTATTAAAGTGCTGTAAGTGGTAGTTTCCAGATTATTCCTAAGCTAATTATTAAAAAATGGTTACTCAAAAAGCTTTTTCCACTTTAAATCCTACCTTTAAGTATCTTGCAGTAAATATAGAGTCATAGCCCATTGGAAGAATCTCTGCTTGTGGTAGAGCCAACTTACATTAACTCAATCTCTAATGTACTCTAAACTGTGTTTTCATTACAAGTGATGGCACCAAATACTGTGGGAAATGATATGCAAATCAGCAATATTAACTATGCCAGTTAAGCCAAAGTAACCTAATGAAGGAGATGTAGCCACTTTAAAGCTCTGTTTTGCTTTTTTTTAAAGGTTAATTAGACTTCCTAATTATCCCAGACTGAGAGCATATTACTTTCTTGGAAAAGCAAGCATAATTAACTTAGATAGGCTTCCCTACAAGCAAATACAAGTAAATAGAAAACTCTAACATAAGGAACATTTCACTTCTATTGAAACTCATAGCTTGATGTGTATATAAGTAAGAGCAAAGAACAAAACAGTAGTTGTAAATTGTAGACATCCTAAAAGTTTGCAAGATATATGGAGGAACTGACTGAAAATGCATATCCATAATTTTAAATCTGCATACCATACACTCCTCAAGAAGATGAAAATTCTTCCTAGGGATAGGACTGTTCTGGTTACCTAGTGTCGCTCTAACAGGAATACACCACAAGTGCAATGGCCTTAACAGTTTATTCTTACAATTTGAAGGCTTTAAGTCCACATTCTAAGTGCTAGTCTCTGTGTTGTTGTTAAGTGCTGTCGAGTCGTTTCTGACTCATAGTGACCCCATGCACAGCAGAACGAAACACTGCCCGATCCCGCACCAGCCCCACAATCCCTGCTATACTTGGGCCCATCATCGCAGCCACTGTGTCAATCCATCTCGTTGAAGGCCTCCCCCTCTTTCGTTGACCCTCCACCCTACCAAGCATGACATCCTTCTTCAGGGAATGGTCCCTTCTTACAACCTGACCAAAATAGGTGAGACAAAGTCTGGTCATTCTTGCTTCCAAGGAGCATTCTGGCTGCACTTCC
>NW_006921606.1:17980283-17987836 GCF_000298275.1 Orycteropus afer afer
TGATAATTAACACATCCTGATTGCATGTTTGGTCAATTTCAGACTGTAGAAGCTGATAAAATTCTTCAATTTCCTCATCTTTGGCTTTGGTGGTTGCATAACAGTCATATTATTCATGCTAGGCTCTAGGGGCTGGGTAAAAGGCCCTCAACCTTGGGTTGCAACTCTGCCTCCTACTCCTGGCCCACTGAAGCTGGAGGCTTTTCTTCACTTAGCTGCTGGCTGCTGAGGCTGACAAACCCAAGGATGACAAGTAAAAAGACACAGTCCCAAAGTTACCAAACCACATGGCAGGCCATTAATTTAAGTCCATTCTAAGTCCCAAGATTAGCAGAGCATGGCAGGCTGCTGAACAACAACACAGTTACATGCAGGGTCCAAGAGTGCCATAAGCTAAAAATATCCCCAAGGCTTCTCCTTATATACAGGAAGCAGACCACATCCCAAAGGCAGCTACTCAGATGTTTGTGGTAGATCCCACCATGGAGTTGATTCCCAGTCTCATCATGAGGAATAACTACCACCAGCTGCCCAGCCACTCAACCAGGCCCAGCCAAGTTGACATACAAATTTAACTACCACAAGGGCCCTTTCTGTTTTTGGTTGCCCAGCAACCATTCTTCTTTCTTTTCGTAGATCAAACCAAAGCCAGTTGATGTCAAATAGATTTCAACTCATGCCAATGCCATACATGTCAAACTGTGTTCTATAGGGTTTTCAATGGCTAATTTTTCAGAAGTAGATCATGGTACCTTTGGGTGGACTTTAACTGCCACCCTTTCATTTAGCAGCCAAGTGTATAAGAAATTGTACCATCTGAGATAGTTATGGTTGTGTCAACTTGTGCGGGCTATGATTCTCAGTGGTTTAGCAGTTATAATGTAGTCATCCCCTATGATGAGATCTGATATAATGTAATAACTTTCATGATGAAATCTGCTTGGAGCAGCCAATCAGTTGAAAGGGAGTTTCCTCAGCGGTGTGGCCTTCTTCATAGATGATAGATAGATAGATAGATAGATAGATAGATAGATACCTCCTGGCAAAGATCTCTGGCTTTTTGCTTATTGTGGATTCTGCATTTGACCCATCATCATCTGGACTTGAATATTGCCTACAGATATGGGGATTGTTGCCTTTGAAGTGTGCAATCTTGAATTCATCAGTCTCCAAAGCTAGCAGCCTGCTGTACTGCCTGCTGATCTTTGATTCATCAACTCCTGCAGCTACATGAGTCAGGAGAAGCCTCCAACTTGATGTTTTATGTACAGATTTGGGACTCAGTAGCCTCTACAACAGTGTAAGACATTTCCATGAGGTAAATCTCCATCTATCTCCTATGTATGTATGTATGTATCTGTCTATCATCTATCCATCTATAAGCTTCACTGGTTTTGCTTTTCTAGAGAACCCAACCAAACATACCATCCAAGGAAAGCATCCTAATTTTCCTTCTAGGGAATTATCTGTTGCACTGTCTTGTAATTCAACTTGTTTTTCTAGCCAGTCCTACTTTGGTCCTTCCCTTACAGATAATGTTCCCAAGTGCACTTCCTAATAAACTAGCCATACTAACTAAATGGCCATTTGAGAATGCTTTTCATAAGGGAGCCAAAATATAACATTAGTGCCAGATTTGACCCTAGAAAACAGAATCTACATGTGCTTGTGGAGCATATCACTTTCCAACTGGCAAGCAATAAGATCTCACTACTGGTAGTCAAGGTAGAAATGATAGGCCCTGGTATTGTTTAGTAGTAGTAGTAGTTGTAGTAGTAGTTGTTGTTAGGTGCCATTGAATTGGTTCTGAACCATAGCAACCCTATGTACAGTATAACAAAATACCACCTGGTCCTGTGCCATGCTCACGAATCTTGCTATGCTTGAGCCCACCATTATCAATCTATCTCATTAAGGGTCTTCCCCTTTTTCACTGACCCTCTACTTTACCAAATATAAGATCCTTCTCCAGGGACTGGTCCTTCTGACAACTTGACCAGGATACAAGAGACAAAGTCTGGCCATTCGTGCTTCTAAGGAGCATTCCAGTTGTGCCTCTTCCAAGACACATTTGTTCATATCTCTTCCAGTCTATTGGCCAGTGAAAGGTTAATAAAATCAAACCACAAAATAATTTACACTCAGCCAAAATGGAATGTTAAAAAAAAAAAAAAAAAAACCAAATTGCAGACTATCAGACTCCTGAAAATAGTTAATGACTAGTGTTTGACTCCTGTAAAAAGTTATCTTATAGGGGCATCCATAACCACAAGGAAGAAACAAGCTGACCAAAAGGAAGGAATGGGTCAATTGTGAGACTTGGTTGACTAACCCTATGATGTCTTAAACCCTGAGACAAAGAAATGAGGAGTTCAGAGAGAAGGATAAAAAGGACCTTAACCAAGACAATTGCTGGTTAGTCTCTCTAGTGTGAAGAGTTAGCCCGTTTGTTTTGATGCTTGCATCTCTTAAATAAATTCTCCTTTTCTATTTCTTTGGCCTGGTTTCTCTCAGCATCAGCAATCCAACCTTACACCCAAGTAGCTATCTTCCAAATTTCTTGGCATAAATGAGTGAGCACTTCTAATGTTGAATCCATTTGTTGAAACCTCTCAATGAGTATTCTGATAATTCTGGAACCTTGTTTTTCATAATTCCCTCAGTGCAGCTTGGACTTCTTCCTCCAGTACCATTGGTTCTTGATCATATACTACTTCCTGAAATGGTTGAACATCTACCAATTATTTTTGGTACAGTTATTCTGTGTATTCCTTCCATCTTCCTTTGATGCTTCTTGTATCAATCACTATTTTATCCATAGAATGCTTTGATAGTGCAACTCAAGTCTTGAAATGTTTCTTCAGTTATTTCAGCTTGAAAAATGCAGGGCATGTTCTTCCCCTTTATTTTTTTAATCCCAGGTCTTTGCACATTTCATTACTCTGTCTTCTTGAGAAACCCTTTGAAATCTTCTGTTCTGCTTTTTCATTTCATCATTTCATCCATTCGCTTTAGCTACTCTCTATTCAAGAGTAAGTTTCAAAGTTTCAAAGTTTCAAAGTGACTTCCATTTTGGTATTGTCTTCGTTTTCAGTCTTTTCAATGACCTTTTGATTTCTTGATGTACAAAGTTCTTGATGTCTTCCCACAACTCATTTGGTCTTCAGTCATTAGTGTTTAATGCATCAAATCTATTCTTCAAATGGTCTCTAAATTCAGGTGGGCTATAATCAAGGTTTTGTTTGGCTCTTGCAGTCTTGTTTTAATTTTCAACTTCAACTTGAATTTACATATAAGAAATTAATGGTTGGTTTACAGTCAGCCCCTGGCCTTTTACTGACTTCCCTAATGACTCTTTGAATAGATGTGGTCTATTTTATTCCTATGTGTTCTATTTAGGGAGATGCACATGTATAGTCACCACTTGTTGAAAAATGTATTTGCAGTGAAAAAGTCATTGGTCCTACAAAACACTGTCACACCTTCTCCAAAGTAATTTCTATCACCAAGGCCATATTTTCCAACTACCAATGTTTCTTCTTTGTTTTCAACTTTCTCATTACAATCGCCAGTAATTATCAATACATCTTGATTTCACATTTAGTCCATTTCAGACTGCAGAAGTTGGTAAAAGTCTTCAATTCCTTCATGTTTAGCTTTAGTAGTCGGTACATAAATTTGAATAATAGTAGTATTAACTGGTCTTCCTACAGGCATATGGATATTATCCTATCACTGACAGCATTGACCTTGAAATGTTCTTTTTGACAATGAATGTGACACAATTCCTCTTTAATCTGTAATTCTCACCATAGTAGATCACATGATTATCTGATTCAAAATAGCTCACACTAGTCCATTTCACCTCACTGATGCCTAGGATATTGATCTTTATGCATTCCTTTTCATTCTTGAAAATTTCCAATTTTTCTAGTTTCATACGTCATGCATTCCGTATTCTGATTATTAATGAATGTTTCCAGCTGTTTCTTCTCATTTTGAGTCATTCTGCTACATCATCAAATGAAGGTCCTGGAAGCTTTACTCCATCCATGTCATTAAGATTGACTGTACTTTGAAGAGGCAGCTCTTTCCCAGTCATATTTTGAGTGATTTCCAACCTGAGTGTCATCTTCTGACACTATATAAGACAATGTTTCACTGATATTCATAAGGTTTTCAGTGGCCAGTATTTTAAAAAGTGAATAGGCCTGTCCTTCTTCCCAGTCTGTGTTAGTGTGGAAGCTCCACCAAAACCAGCCCACCATGGGAAACCCTGCTGGTATTTGAAACACTGGTGGCAAAACTTCTAGCACCACAGCAATATGAAAGCCACCACAATACAACAAACTGACAGATGAGTGGTAGTCTGTAGCAGTACAATTGCTAAATCTTCCACTGGTGATGAACTGGAATAAAGTACAGGTAGAATGTAATGTACTGATGGGTGCAATATGGGTGTTTGAGGAGTTCAAGGTAAATAGCAATTATCAAGACAAGGAAATTTGATGACAGCTGCTTTTGATTCATTAGAGAAAGACAAAGAAAAGCAGAAGATGATTAAATACTAACTTAAGACAAAGTGTGGAAGCCAGAGGGCTTCTTCAGCAACCTATAAAGAAGTGCTCATCTCCTGCAGCCAGAGGGCAGAAAAAACTGAAAGTCTGGTTCAGGAATTAATTATAATTGTAGTACAGCTTCAGAGAAGGGTGAATTCCAAACCTGGAAAGTCTGTTAAGCTAAGGTCAGGGCTCTTACTGGGAAGGAGTGAGACCCTGATATTAGAGCCTAACTGTTAAAGATCGGCTTGAAAATGGCAGTGGAAAATGATATGACTGATTGTTTAAGAGTCTATAGAGAGAAGATCTGTGGAAGAGACATATGAATAGACCATATGAGATTGGGCACAAAGTAAGGAAATCTTTAGATTGCATAATAATGCTCATTAGTGAACATTCATCATGGAAGAGGTATTGAACGACCAAGTAGACAAAGATGACTTTGTCAGTTTATGTCGGCCAGCTTCAACCATTGAACAATCCCAGTGCTGGCACAATATGTACATGAAGAAAGCAGTCAACATGGCAATGACAGAGGCTATGCAGGGTCCCAAAATCATAAATTTCCACTCACCAAGGCTGTTCTAGCTACTATTGCTGCTGACTATTCAGCTACTCAGCAACAGAGACCAATTCTGAGTTTCCAATATGGCAACACCACTCAAAGAGACAAACCAGGCACTTAGTGGCAAGTTGATTGCGTTGGATCCTTTTTATTCTGGAAGTTGCAAAAATATATGTAACTGAGATCAACATGTATTCTGAGTATGGGTTGGCTTTTTCTGACTGTAGTAGCTCAGTAATGCAGTATTCAAGGGCTTACAATGTGTTTGACACACCAACACAAGATCCTGCTCCACATTTCATTAGACCAAGAACTAAGAAGGTGAGTCAGTTGACACATGATCATAGTAGCTACCTATTCTATATCATACTACCTAGAAAATGCTAATATGATAGTGCCACAGAACAGCTTTTTTTTTAGGGCACAAATGAGATGCTGACTTAGAGAATGCAAGAATAGGACACCACCCTCCAAACCTAGATATACCCTAAATCAATTGCATGGTTCTGTGTTCCAACAGAAGTCCCTTGGTGATGCAAGTGATTTGATCTTGGCTACTAACCTAAAGGATGGCCGTTTGAATACACCAGTACCATGGAAGAAGGGTCGGGTGACCTGCTTCATAAAGATTACAGTCAAAAAAAAAAAAAAAATGGAGCAATTCTGTTCTGTAACACATAGGTTGCCATGACTCAGAATAAACTTGATAGCTAAAGGTTTAAGTTTTGTTTTGTTTTGTTTGTTTGTTTGACCCAATAGGCAGAATACATAGGTTGAGGTACAAAAGAGTAGAAGAGAGAGTGATCCTGATTACCATTTCTCAGTAAGCTACTTGAGGAGTTCTTCCCTCACATCCGCCAAATATAAGCTCTCAGTTCTAGAGGTGCTGGTTCCCAGAGAAGGATGCTTCCACCAGGGAAGATACAAGAGTCCCATTTAACTGTAAGCTTTGCCTGATGCCCTATCACTTCAAGTCCTGTGCCAAGAGCCCTGATGGCAAGAAAGCATCATTGATATTCATAAGGAAGGAAGGAGTAATTGACTCTGACCATCAGAAGGAGCTCTGGTAGTGTAGTGCCTAAGGCACTTGCCTGCTAATCAGAAGGCTGGCGGTTCAAACCCACCAGCCACTCCTGGGAAGGAAGGTTGAGCAATCTACTTCCATAGTGATACTGCCTCAGAAACCTAAGGAGGGGTCACTATGAGTTGGGTCTGACTCAATGGCACGTAATAACACAACAACATCAGAAGGACGTAGGGCTACCATTTCACAATAGGGTAGAAAAAAGTATGCTGGGCACACAGGTGATCTACTGGGGTTTTAAACTCCCCTGCCCATTTTGGACAGTAAATGGGCAAGAGAAGTAGTTACAGCCTGAGAACAGTATAGTCACCATGAGCTCAGACTCTTCAGACATAAAAGTCTGGGTCACTCCAAAAGGTATGCCAGGCTAGAGAAGGTACCAGCAGGGGTTGAGAAGACTCCACAATGAATCATGCAGGAGGAAGATGAGGAGCATCAGTTGTGACCCCAAAACAGCAAGGGGGCTCTAGTTGCTTCCACTGACTTTACTCTTATATATTTCCCTAAAAAAATAAAAAAAGATACACCAAAATCCTAGAGAAGCTGTTCCCAGATGGGTTGAACTTACTACAAATAGAAAATAGATCAAAATACTTCAAAGGTGGACTGTAGTGGATGTTGGGGTACAGCATCCAGATTTCCCAATTAAGACTGAGTTACCGTTTCCCCCTGCTGCTAAGGTGTGTTAGATTGGGTTCTCTAGAGAAACACAAAAACCAGCAAAGTGTATATATATATTTAGAGAGAGAGAGAGAGAGAGAGAGAGAGAAATTTATCTTAGAAAAATGGCTCACAAGCGTATAGAAGCCAACAAGTCCAAGCCGACAAGTCCAAGTCTCTGGAGGAAAATGGGCTGGTGGCAGCCTTAGCTTCCGTAAGTGCAGGGGGCCAAGAAATTCAAGGCTGGCAGGCAGTACACTGGTTGTTGACTCCAACAAAAGACGAATCCAAGATCTCCAGGCCAAGCGGTGGGCTGCTCACTCACGGAAGTCTGTAGTCCGCACACCAGGGTTCCAATCCCTCAAAGAATGTGTCTCTTCCCAGGATGTCCCTGGTTATCATGGAAGCAGGCCACACCCCTAGGGAAACTCCCCTTGGGTGGACTGGCCACTCAGAACACAGTCATCTGATCCCATCATGGGAACAATCACACAGAACTGGAGTCCAGCCAAGTTGACACACAGCTCCAACTATCACATAAGGTATATTTCCTGCTGACACTTCACTAGTGAATTCCCCAGGAATTGCTGTCAGCCAATGATCTTCCACATCCAAGATTATGCTCCCTTCTCCAATGTAGCCTATACCCAAGAACTGGTCAAAGATCTTACAGTTTTACCTAATT
>NW_006921606.1:17987936-17991966 GCF_000298275.1 Orycteropus afer afer
AGAGCTTCTATAGATCAGTTCCCTGGGACCATGCTAAGGGAGGACATCATTTCCATATGCGCAAGTTTCCACTAACACAGGACAGCACAGAGCAAGGACACAGTTCGCATATGCACAAGCTTCAGCTAACATGATACTGTTAAATACAAGGACTTCCTGTAAATATGGGCTATCATAAAATGAATTTGTTTTTCCTTTGTTTTTAATTAAAGAATCTGCTACTGGATTTATGTTGTTAAATAGGTTTTTGTGTTCTATGAAGAAGTATTTATGTAATTTATGCAAATATAAAGAGAACAATCTATTTTCCTGGAAGGAGATGATATAGAGGTGTTATTTATTTCTATGTAATACTTTTTGCAATTAGAGCTAAAAGAAGGGATGTAATGAGAGTGAGGAAAAAGGGAGGGAGAGGAGGAGAATAAGAATTTCAAGATTTCAAATTTAGCAGCATTTAAGAATGCTCTTCAAAGATGGTTTATGCTCATTTGCTACTAATTAATCCCATTCAACAACTTTTTGTGTAAGTCCAACACTCCTTGGTTCCCTAGTAAACTGAAAGGAGTATATAAAAGTTAAAATTAATTACTGTGCCCAAGACTTCCCTATCATCAACCTGTAATAAAGAGAACTATGTGGCCCCCACTGCTGCCTGCTGAGACCTTGAAATGTAAGTCCTACTTGGTTAAGGGTCTCTGCTTTCTGATTGCAAATGTGACATTGGTGTTGGATCCTGGGACTTTTGCAGACTTGATCATTAACACACCTCAGCAAACCTACAAAAGATTTGAAGAAAAACTGTCAGAACATGAAGGTAAACTCTGAGATTTGGTTTCCTCAAATAAAGGAAGAGTTGGTTCTCCTGAACTTTCTGACTTCTCCTTTTCAGGATTTGTCCAAGTTCTATGGTGCCACAACATAGGGAGATATAGTTGTCCAGACCTCCCTCTAAGGGGATGTAGTTTTGTTCTTTTCCATTCTCCACCATGAGTCATCAGAGCTCATGCATATTCATAGCATTTTCGCGGCCTCTTATATGAACAAGTTGTTGTTGTTGTTAGATGTTGTCGACAATTTCAACTCATAGCAATCTCACATAACAGAGTAGCACTAACTCATAGGGTTTTCTGGGCTATAATCTTTATGGGAGCAAATTGCCAGTTTAGAGCAGATTGCCACATATTTTTCCCACAGAGAAGCTGGTGGGTTCGAACTGCCAACTTTTGAGTTAGCAGCTGAGTGCTTAACTGTTGGGCTATGAGGGCTTCTAAACATCACCTTTTTCTAACATAGACTCTGACTCTCTACCCTTTACTCAGCAGAGTTCCCTTTCAATCTGGGAGAATTTCCTCTCATAAGTAAAACTATTTGCCCTCTGCTTCCTCCTTCCATAGAGACTAGGTCACTAGTCTTAATTATTTACCTCAGTAAACTAGGAATTACATCAGAAATTGAAGTGACTATTTCCACTAGCAGAGGTCAGAAGCTGCTCAAGGCCAGATGTTATAGGGTATTCACTCACTCACTCACTGCCATCCAGTTGGTCCCCACTCATAGCGACCCCTCCTTGAGTTTCTGAGGTGGTATCTCTATGGAAGTAGATTACCCAAAAAGCAATTTCCTTCTCACAACATTTTATAAGAAAGTCAAACAGTCATCCTATTAAAACAAGTTATCTCTTATATTTTTCCTCATTGAGTCAATCACCTCAGTGAGGAAAAGCAACAATATCCTCTTCCTGATATTAAATGGTTCCCAGACTTTAGCCCACATTAGAATCTCCTGAAAAGTTTGTTAAAATATGAATCCTGGGACCTATATCCTGAGTTTCTGATGCATTCGCTTGGGGTAAGATCTAAGGGCTTACAAGCTTCTCACAAGCTTTTCTCACAAGCTTCTCGGAGACACTGATCCTACTGGTGGTGCAGGTACCACAGTTTGTGGACTACAACTCCAAGTCTCTCCTGTGGGTATAAGCACAGCAGGTGACATCAACAAAAGTTCCATCGAGTTGGCTTGGGATGTGAGTTTAGAGGGAGATCATAATCTGAGTCTTATTCAAGACCAGAAATCTTTTCTTAGTGATTTTTATTCTAACAGATCATGGGGCAAAATCAATGTGAACAGAAATAAATAGGAGTATAGGGGGTCTTGCTAGTGGCTTTCTGATCTCACCTCAGATCCATACCAAACAATTGAACCGATTTCAAAGGAGACACTGTTGGTGAAGATAACCTTCAATTAGCACAGCTGTGAACAAAGAATATAGCTTGAATATCTTCCTGGTTCAATAATCTCATCAGCCCCATGCTGGAAGTCCAGCCAGTGAAAGGTCATCATTGTTTTTATCCACCCTGAAATATAAATGCTGGTTCAGATGAGAATTCAATTGATTTGTGAACAATGTTTATCTCCTTTCCTTGTCATCACAAAGACAGTCAATTAATGACATTAAAGATTAATTAACAGGAAAGCTTATGCACTACCTTCCAAAGAGATGATTAAACTTGGAGTTCTATTTTTTCTTCTCCATAAGAGGAAGGGTGGGGGGGAACCCTACATAATGAAATCTCAGAGGCAATTTTAGTCCTGGGTACCAAGTTAGGATGAGAAAGGATTCTTAAATAACAAATTGAGGAAGTTAGCTGTAGCTGATGAGGCACTGATGGTTCAGTGGTAGGATTCTTGACCTTCATGCAGGAGACTCAGGTTTGATTATTGACCAATGCACCTCTTGCACACCCACCACCTGTCTATCAAATGAGGCTTGTCTGCTGCTATGATGCTAAACAGTATTCAGCACAACTTTTAGACCAAGATAGACTAGGAGGAAAGGCTGGACAATCTAGAGAATTTGAGACATCAGAGAATTTGCCAGTGAAAAGACTATGGATCGAAATGCTCCAATTTACAACCAATCTGGGAGATGGTACAGGACAAGGTAGCATTTCAGCATTTCATTCATAGCATAGAGTCATCATGAATTGGGGGTCAACTCCATGGCAGCTGGCAACAAGTTGAAACCTAGTCTTACCAACATTGTGGCACCAACTGGTGTGAACGATTTGAATCAGTGTGCAGCTCTAACTGACTAAAGAAACAGGTATCAAAAGTAAGGCTTAATTGTTCTAAATGTGCAAATTAAACAGCAAATTTAAAGGAGGCTGGGAGTGGAACATATTCTCACCAGAATACCCTCCCTCTACAACTGCTGGTAGCTCACACTGGATCTACTTCACAGTGTCTACTTTCATGGTTCTTTGATCCCATTGAATCCTTTCAACAGCTTTTTGAACACAGTTTCATTGCTCCATTTTCACAAACGAGGAGACTGAGGCTAAACCAAACCAAACCCAATGCTGCAGAGTCAATTACAACTCAAAAGGACTCTATAGGACAGAGTTGAATTGCCCCACAGGGTTTCCAAGGCTGTGAATCTTTATGGAAGCAGATTGCCACATCTTTCTCTGATGGAGCTACTGATGAGTTCAAACCACTGACCTTTTGGTTAGCAGCTAAGTGCTTTGACCACTGCACCAGAAGGACTCCAGACTGAGGCTAGGAGGGCTAAATGATCTGCCTCTAGTTTTCCTGGCTAAAAATGGAGGGGCTTGGCTTTAAAAGTCAGATATTTTGAATCTAAATCCTGTAATTTTCATACTACTCAAAAATCTATTTATCAGTGATTACTTAGAGTAAATTTAGTAGTAATTTTATTAGTAGTGGAAAATTGAGCATCTGGGATTAGCCAGTGGGAAAAAATTATGACTATTCAAATTCATTAATTGAATTCATTCTCAATCTTATCTCTATGCAGTGAGGTTGAATGCAGACATGAATGAGACATGAGGCTTACTACGTTGCTCATCTATTTGGTATGTTAGCTGATTTTTCTATGCCTGACTCTGTGCTTGGCATTGTTGTTGTTGTTATTATGTGCCGTTGAGTCAGACCCGACTCATAGTGACCCCTCCTTGGGTTTCTGAGGCAGTATCACTACGGAAGTAGATTGCCCAACCTTCCTTCTGAG
>NW_006921606.1:17992936-18000351 GCF_000298275.1 Orycteropus afer afer
TGGTTGACAATGGTATCCAGGCACTATCTAGTTCTTCTGGTCTCATAGTCATATAGGCTGAGGATTACCTGGTGTATAAGTCCTTTGCACTAATTGTTTCCATGTGTCTTTGGTTTTCTTCATTCTTCTTTGCCCTGGACAAGAATAGACCCATCATTGCATCTAGATGGCTGCTTGCAAGCTTCTAAGATCCCAGTCATCACTCACCAAAGTAGGATGTGAAACAACATTTTTGTGTAGTATGTGATGCCAATTGAGCTTGATGTCCCCTATGACCATGGTCCCAAGCCCACAGGTCCAAATACTCGCTCCCTCTGTGTAGCTAGCTGTGGCCAAAATGTCACCACAACCTTGTCCCTTGTCAGGTCTACTATATACCTGGACATTCTTATAGAACATACAAATTGCTTGTAGATTCATCATTTGCCAACCTTATACATATCATGGGCATGGGCACATTTCACCCTGCCTAAACTTACCTGATCGTTAAGCCTGTCCACCCATCTATGCATCCTATATCAATGTTTGCCATAACTGACCACACAGTATGTTCAAATGGTTCATTTTTGTTGTCTGTATATGCCACGCACCTCTCTGTGTCTTCCTCTTCATCAATGCCACTGTGTTGATCACTCACATTTGGTGCATTGCCCTTCCCTTCACCCAAATAAATACTTGTCTCTACTTATCTACCAGTGTTCCCTCCCCTTCCCTGCCATCGCTAGTAACAAATAAAGAAAATTTCCTTTCATATGTAAATCTTTCCTTGACTTTTCATAATAGTAGGCTAATACAATATTTGTCCTTTTGTGATTGGCTTATTTCACTCAGCATAGTGTACTCCAAGTTCATCCATGTTATGCAGTGTTTTGCAGATTCTACATTATTCTTTAGGGTTGCACTGTATTCCATTGTGTGTATATACCATAGTTTGGTTATCCATTGTTCTGTTAATGTGTACCTGAGTTGTTTTTGCTATTGTAGATACTGCTGTGATGAAGTGTCCTGGCTTTCACTTCTTTAGTATACATACCTAATAATGGAATTGCTGGGTCAAACGGTATTTCCAATTCCAACTTTAAAAGGGCTTGCCCTACTGCTTTCCACAGTGGTTGTGTCATTTCACAGTCCTACCACCAGTATATGAGAGTCTCAATTTCTCCACATCCTTGCCAGCATTTGTTATTTTCTATCTTGTTGAACTTTGTTACTAGTGCTGGGGCAAGATGGTATCTCATTGTTTTGATTTGCATCTCTCTAGTGGCTAATCGAGGAGCTCTGGTAGCATAGTGGCTAAGACACTTGCCTGCTAACCAGAAGGCTGGCGGTTCAAACCCACCAGCCACTCCTCGGAAGGAAGGTTGGGCAATCCTACTTCCGTAGTGATACTGCCTCGGAAACCCAAGGAGGGGTCGCTATGAGTCGGGGCCGACTCGACGGCACATAACAACAACAACAACAGTGGCTAATGGTAGAGTAGTGCCTAAGACATTGGACTGCTAACCAGAAGGCTGCCAGTTCAAGCCCACCAGCCACTCCTCGGAAGGAAGGTTGGGCAATCTACTTCAGTAGTGATACCCCCTCAGACAGCACCATTTGTTAAATAGACACTATGTTCCCCATTTAATGGATTTCAGTCCTTTGTCAAAGATCAGCCGACCATAGGTTGATGGATCTATTTCTAGGTTCTCAATTCTATTTCACTGGTCTATGTGTCTGTCATTGCACCAATACCAGGCAGTTTTGACTACTGTGGCTGTATAGTAGGTTTTGAGATTCAGGAGTGTGAGACTTCTTACTTTGTTCTTCTTCTTCAATAGTGCTTTGCTTATGTGAGGTCTGTTTCCTTTTCATATAAAGTTAGTAATTGTTTTTTTTTTCCTATCATTAAAGAATGTTTATAGGATCTGGATTGGGATTACATTAAATGTATAGATTGCTTTGGGTAGAATTGACATTTTCACAATGTTCACTCTTCCTATCCACAATCATGGTATGTTCTTCCAATTAAGTAGCTCTCTTAAGTTTTCTTGAAGTAGTCTTTTGTAGTTTTCTTTGTACAGGTCTTTTGTGTCTCTAGTAAGAATTTTTTGGTTTTTTAATTTTTTGGGGGGATAGGTACTGTAAATGGAGGAGCTCTGGTAGCATAATGCCTAAGGCACTTGACTGCTTACCAGAAGGCTGGTGGTTCAAACCCACCAGCCAGTCCTTGGAAGGAAGGTTGGGCGATCTACTTCCATAGTGATAGCACCTAGGAAACCCAAGGAGGAGTCGCTGTGAGTCGGGTCTGGCTCCACGGCACATAACAACAACAACAACATTGTGAATAGTATTGATTTCCTTATTTCTTTTTCAGCAATCTCTTTGCTGGTGGGAGGAATCCAATTGATTTTTGGATGTTGATCTTGTATCCTGCCACTATGCTAAATCTCTCAATTAGTTCCAGTAGTTTTTTTTTTTTTTTTTTTTTTTGCTGAATCTTGGGTTTTCTATGTATAGGATTATATCATCAGCAAATTGGGATAGTTTGACTTCTTCCTTACCAATTTGGATGCCTTTGATTTCCCTTTCTTGCCTTATTGCCCTGGCTAGGACTTC
The DNA here is from genome assembly GCF_000298275.1 of Orycteropus afer afer. NCBI lineage: Eukaryota > Metazoa > Chordata > Mammalia > Tubulidentata > Orycteropodidae > Orycteropus > Orycteropus afer. The sequence continues at coordinate 17,995,535 of NW_006921606.1, forward strand.
CAATAAAATGTTGAATAGAAGTGGTGATAGGAGGCATCCTTATCTGCTTCCTGTTCACAAGGGGAGTGGTGTCAGTCTCTCTCCATTGAGAATAATACTGGCTTCTGGTTTTAATAGATGTCCTTTATTATGTTGAGGAATGTCCCTTCTAATCCTTTTTTGCTGAGAGTTTTGATCAGGAATGGGCATTGGACTTATCAAATGTCTTTTATGCCTCGATTGACATGATCCTGTGATTCTTTTCCTTTGTTTTATTTATGTTATGGATGATGTTAATTGTTTTTCTAATGTTCAACCATCCTTGCATACCTAACATGAACCCCACTTTATCTTAATGTATTATTGTTTTCATATGTTGTTGGAGTCTATTGGCTAGGATTTTGTTGAAGATATTGCATCTGTATTCATGAGCGATATTGGGGTGTAGCTTTCTTTTTAGTGAGTATTTGCCTTGTTTTGGTATCAAGGTTATGCTTGCTTCATAAAATGAATTTGGGAGGATTCCATCCTTTTCTATGTTTTGGAATAGTTTGAGTGGGATTGGTATCCATTCTTCTCTGAATGTTCTGTAGAATTCTCCAGTGAAACCCTTCAGGGCCAGGATTATTATTTGATGGTAATTTTTTTTTTTATGACCTGTTCAGTTTTTTTCTTTTGTTATGGGTCTGTTCAAGTTTTCCACCTCAGTCTGTGTTAGTTTAGGTAAGTGGTATGTTTCTAGAAATCTGTCCATTTCTTCCAAATTTTCAAATACTTCATAGTATCTTAATATTATCTTTTTTATTTCAGTTCGTTCTGTTGTGATGTCACCTAATTCATTTCTCTTTTGTGTTATTTATATTCTCTCTCTCTTTTCCATTGTTAAATGTGCCAGTGGTTTGTCAATTTTATTGATCTTTTCGAAAAAACAACTTCTAGTCTTGTTGATTTTTTTCTATTGTCTTTCTATTTTCTGCTTGATTGGTTTCTGCTCCAATCTTTATTTCCTTTCTTCTGCTGACTATAAGCTTTTCTTGATGTTCTTTTTCTAATTGTTGGACATGTTGGTTTAAAGTGTTGACTTTGGCTCTTTCTTCTTTTATGATGTGTGTGTTTATTGCTGTACATTGGCTTCTGATCACTGCTTTTGCTATCCCAAAGATTTTGGTATGTTGTGTTTTCATTCTCATTTGATTCAAGGAATTTTTTTTAATTTCATTTTTTTATTTCTTCTATTACCCAGTCATTCTTAAGGAGGGCGTTTTTCAGATTCCATGTGTTTGCTCTTTTTCCATTGATCTTCCTATTGTTGATTTCTAATTTTATAGCATTGTGATCTGAGAAGATGTTTTACAGTATTTCAATGTTTTTAAATTTATTAATGCTGCTTTATGGCCTAACATATGGTCTATAATGGAGGATGTTCCATATGCACTAGAAAAAAATGTTTATTGTGCTGTTGTTGGGTGAAGTGCTCTGCAGATATATATAAGGTCAAGTTGGTGGATTGTATTGTTTAGTTCTGTATCTCTGTTGAGTTTCCTTCCATTTTCTCTCTCATTGGAAATGGTGTATTAAAGTTTCCTTCTATAACTGTGAAGTCATCTGTTTCTCTTTTCAATTCTGTTAGAGTCTGATGGGCTCTTTCATTGGGACCATAGATATTTATTATGAATATGTCATAATAAATAAAGAGGATAAGCATAATTATTTAGCAAATACTAAAACAATAGCAACAAAAGAAATCACAACTCTATTTATAAATAAAATGAGCTCAGCACAGAAAATTATATGGAACAAAGAAACCAAGAACTTATTTTATTGATCTTTTATTTATTGTTTTATTGATCCTTTAATCATATCATGTCTTTCTTTGTCTCTTATGATGGTTTCTGTTTAAAGTCAATTTTATCAGAAATTAATATTGCCACTCATGCTCTTTTTTGGTTGGCATTTATTTGATATATCTTTTTCCAACTTTTGATTTTTAGTCTATTTTTGTCTTTGTATCTAAGATTTGCCTCTTGTAGACAGTATATTGATGAGTTTTGTTTTCTTATCCAGTCTGCAACTCTCCATCTCTTGAGTGGTGCATTTAAACCATTGACATTCAGTGTAATTATCAATAAGTATGAATTGGTTGCTGTCATTTTGTTATGTATTTTTTCGTAGTGTTCTTGGTTTCTTTGTCCATATAATTTTCTGTGCTGAGCTCATTTTATTTATGAATAGAGTTATGATTTCTTTTGTTGCTATTGTTTTAGTATTCGCTAAATATTTATGTTTATCCTCTTTTTTATTATGATGTGAAAGTTTATCATTTTTCTTTGAGGTTACCCTTTTTTTTTTTACTCTTTTCTCCCCAGGTTTAGAACAGTCCATTCTATATTGCAATTGTCTTGACATCCTCACCGTTTAGAAGTTCTATAACTACACAATTTTTCCCCTCTTTTTGTTTTGTAGTTTTCTTTTTTTTTGCCAATTTATGTCTCTGTTTCCCTGTTTACAATCTTATAAGCTTATTTTACTTTAGATACTTCCATAACAGGATTGGTTTCTGGGTCATGTCATCATGTGTATTAATGGTCTATTGTTGTTTGATATTATCAATTCTCTGTCCAAAGGACTCCATTTAGTATCTCTTGTAAGGTTGGTCTGGTTTTAACTAATTTTCTTAATTTTTGTTTATCTGGAACTCTCTTAATTTCACCATCATATTTGAGGGACAGTTTTGCTGGGTATATAATCCTTGGCTGGAAAATTTTCTCTTTCAAGGTCTTATATATACCATCCCATTACCTTCTCATCTGCATGTTTTCTGCTGAGAAATCAGAGCTTATTCTTACTGGCTGTCCTTTGTAGATAACTGTGGTGGTTAAGTTTGTGTGCCACCTTGATTGGGCCTGGTTGAGTGGCTGGGCAGCTGAATGTAGTTATACCCCATGGTGTGCTTGGTTATTAACTCCATGGTGGAATGTATTGGAGCAGCTGAGTAGCTGCTTTGGGTAAGTGGTCTGCTTCCCATATATAAGAAACAGCTTTGAGAATGGTCTCTAGCTTATGACACAATTGAACCTTGCATGTAGCCGAGTCATTGTTCAGCAGCCTGCCATGCTCTGCTGATCTGGGGACTTTCAATGGACTTGAGTCAATGCCCTGCCATGTTGTTTTTTGCAACATCAGGACTGTGCCATTTTATTTGTCAACCTTGGGGTTGTTGACCTCAGGAGCCAGTAGCTGCCTGAGTGAAGAGGTCCCTTTAGCTTCAGTGGGCCAGCAGCACGAGGCAGAGCTGAAGCCCAAGTTCAAGCTCCTTTCACACAGCCCCTAGAGCCTGGCACTGTGAACTCAGACTTCTAGCCTCCCAAATTGTAAGAGAATAAACTCCTGTTTTTTCAAGCCATCCACTCTTGTCAGAGCAGCACTAGGTAACCAGAATAGTAACTTTCATTTTCCCCATGCTGCTTTCAGGATTCTTTCTTTGTTTTTTTGTTTTGGTGAGTTTGCTGATGATATATCTTGGTGATTTGCTCTTAGGATCCACCCTGTTTGCAGTTCATTGAACTTCCTGAATGGATACACTTTCATCTTTCATCATATCAGGGAAATTCTCTTCCAACAAATCTTGGACAATTTTCTCTATGGTTTTATTTTTCTCTTTCTGTTCTGGAATTCTGGTTACATGTAGGTTATTCCTTTTGATGGTATCTTACATTAATCTTAGACTTTCTTCATTTTGTTTTAATCTTTTTTTCTGAATTATCCCTTTCCAAAGAAGTATTCAGGTGTTTGTCCTCAATCTCATTAATTCTGTCTTCCATTGATTTGATTCTACTCCTTTGCCCTTCTAATGTATTTTCTATTTCTAACAATTTAGTATTAATCTTCTGGATTTCCAGCTGTATATTTTGTATCATTTCTAATCTTTCATTTATTTAGTCATTTTGTTATATTTTCTTCTGAAATTTTTCTAGGGTTTTGTCTGTGTTTTCCTTAATTTTATGGGTGTTTTCCTTGATCTGTATCTCAAGTCATTGAAGGTATAATTCTTTTGAATTCCTTCTCAGGGAGTTCCAATGCTGCTTCTTCCTCAGGGATGTGTTCTGGGTCTGTATCTTGCTCCCCTATTTCTACTGCTTTATCTTGCTTGTTTGTGTGGACTATGATGGTCTGCTGGCTCCAAGACATTGTGACTTCCTTGTTGGTGATTGTATGTTTGTTGGAGTGATTCGCCCAAGCAGTTCATTTTCTTTCTTCTTTTTTTTTCTTTCTCTTTGGATGTGTCTGAGTAAGCAGAGTACTGTGCTCCCCTATTCACTAGTTGCCAGCACTTATGCACTTGTCTGCTGGTGGGTATGATAAAGAATGAGAGTGGCTCCACAGATCTCTGTTGAATATGAAGAACAGTTCAGGATGAATCTGGATCTTATTGGTGGTTGTGTGTTATTGGCCAGTTGGTGCAGAAAGATATGTATGGTGGCTCTCACTCAGTAAGTGAAGTCCCAGGAGTTGTAGGTGTGGTTGGGTCATATAGGCATGTTTATTGTCTCCCACTCAGTTAAACAAAAGAACAGTCAAAAAACCATCAAAAGAGTAAAAGCAAGAAGACAAAAAACACATACCTCATAAACACACAATCACCAAAAAGAGGATAAAAGGGGGAAAAAAAAAGAGGAAAGGCAATAAATGGGAGAAAATATTTAATGAAATCCTACAGAGTTCCGGCAAGATGGTGGACTAGGCAGAAGGACTGCACAGACCCTCTTCAACAAAGAAAAGGGAAACCAATTAACACAGACACAGAAGATAATCTTGGACCCCTGAGCCTTGAAGGGAAG
>NW_006921606.1:18003856-18012955 GCF_000298275.1 Orycteropus afer afer
AGTAGACACACACCCTGGAGAGAACAATCATGGGAGAAGGAAGGGCTGCTTATGCACAGGGAGACAGCTCAGGGGGCAGGAGAGTATGGAGGAATGGACACTGGGAAGAGGTAACTATGGGGAGGAAGTGGGAGGGGAGCTGTTGCAGTGTGGTAAACTGTGGTTAACAACATGAGACAAGTATACATGAACTGCTGTATGGAAAGTGAATTTGCTCTGTAAATCTTCATCCAAATCACAATAAATAAAAAAAGTAAAGTAAAATAAATAAATAATAAAAAAAGAAATACTACAAAAAGGCAAACGAAATATGAATAGAAAAATTAAAAAAAAAAGAGAAAAATTCCATACTATCTGGGAGAGGGGAATTATAGAAAAGAGTAGTGTAGGATAATAATGAAGAAAAAAAATGGTAAAAAAGCAAAAAGAAAAACAAGGAGTGGGGAGAATCACAAGAAAGAAAAAAAAAGAAAATGGGAACCAGAAAAAGGGAAGAGAGAAAAGGCCAAAAACTAGAACTTGGGTGGGAAGAAGAGAGAGTAATAATAAAAGGAAGGGAAAAAAAAAAGAAGAAGAAGAAGAAGAATTTTAAAAAAGACAAAACCAAACAAACTAAAAAAACAAAACAAAACAAAAAACTGGATGGGGTGGGGCACCCAGGCTCCATCAGAGTACACAGCCTGGGTTGGAATTTCTGCCGGCTCAGAAGGTGGGTGGCAGTGAGGCATGGTCATACCTCCATTCACCAAAAGGGTGTGGGGTATAAGAGTAACAAGAGAAGTATCACACCTTTCCTGTTATCAATGATTGGTATGTCCTTGTTGTTCCCAGCAAGTGGAGCCTATTCTTAGGTCCCTGGAATCTGAGAGAACACTGTTACTTTAAATATCCAAAATGGTTGAACAACTTGTAAACATTCAAAATGGCTGCATCCTCCAGATAGGCAAAAGTCCCCAGTTCAGTTTTTCTCCTTCTTTGCTGCTTCCTCTTCTATTCACCAGCAACCAGTGTAGTCCTCCATGCAGCCCCTGGCTAGCAGGGCCAATTTTTAGGTTAATTCTTAGGTCCTAACACCACTTGGAAATATACAAACTGTCTTTGTCATCAAGGTCACTGACAGTCCACAATTCTGTATGTCTCCATTTTTGCTGTTTTCATGCAGTTTATTCTACTAGTTGGAGTTTAGTTCACTTCTGTATCCCTCCTTTCAAAGCTCAGGGCTCCAGGATTATCTTCTGTATCTATGTTAATTGGTTCCTGTTTTCTTTGTTAAAGAGAATTTGTGTAGTTTGTTTGCCTATTCCACCATCTTACCCGAACTCAAGAAAAGATTCTTGAGTAAATGACTCTGAAGCTAAGAACAGAGGAAGAAATATAACACATGGGGGAAAGATGGGAAGAGATAATGTTTTAAGCACAAAGGACAGAAATACGAAGATCTAACAGCAGAAGTTCAAAAGCCACCTAGTAAGAAGAATTGTATAGAGAACAAGGAACTGAAGGAGGACTGCTATTTACAGAGTAAAGTTAGGACCAGACCATTACTGTCCTATGGGAACATTAAGGAGTTTCACCAACCTTCTGAACAAGATGAAACTACTGAACAATTTTAAACAGGGGACAGGTTGAAGAAATGTAGTAGTCAATATTTTGATGCATAACAAACAACCTCAAAATATCTTATTTAAATCTAAAAATATTGATTTTTATGTTCAAATGTCTGGAGGTTGACTACAGTTCATCTGTCCAGGATGGGCCAAGCTGGACTCCATGCTTCCGGTGGGTTCAGATTTCTCCCATAATATTCTTTTGGGCTCAGGTTGAAGAATGATCAGATTTTTCTCATGGTATTTCACAGGCATCTAAGAGACAAGCCCACTCATAAAAACACATTGAAAACCTTTACTTGAAAAAGGCCATTAACATGCAATGAGCCTGAGCAAGTGACATGGAGAAACCTAACATCAATAGGGAAAAAAAAAAAAGGTATTCTGCCTACTCTAGGTGAAGACACGACAAAAGTCCAGGAAAAAGAGTGTAGCTGAGTAATTCTGTCACAGGATGGGAGTAAAAAATTAGGAGCAATAATTTTCAACCCCAGATGAGGAATATGATCAACTGTAAAACTCCAATTGGAGTAGAGGGGCCAGGTTGGGTGCTGAAACTCTAGGGAGATGGCGGTGTTAAAATTTACCCCAAAAACACTGACTGACCTATCAAGTTTGATAGCGGTGAGCTTGTCACTGACAGTGTTGAATAAGGTGCCTGGCTGGGTAGCCCAGAGAGGTTGGTCATGAAAATCTTACACTCCTGAGAGGGCATATGGGATGGCATGACTTCTGACTCTAAGCTAAGCAATTAGCCAATAATCCATTTCACAGTTCATTAAAGCTATATAACTCATGAGTCAGAAAGGTGACCATACAATACATTGTTGTTGTTGTTATATGTCATCGATATACAATACATATAACACACATAACACATACAATACATATAACACATGTAATACATACCATATAATACACCTCTAAATCAGGACACTTTTGAGAGTGAAAGGATACCAATGAAAACAATTGGTCACTCTATTATAAGCAAAGTTCTTTAAAAAAAACATGATCACTAAGCATGTTCCCTTCTAAACTCTCACTGCCGTTGAGTTGGATCTGACTCATAGCAACTCCTCCTTGGGTTTCCAAGGCAGTATCACTATGGAAGTTAATTGCCCAATCTTCTTTCTGAGGAGTGGATGGGGGTTTGAACCACCAGCTTTATAGTTAGTAGTCAAAAGCCTTAGGCACCAGAATCCCTTCAGTATTTTTATATTCTAAGTATTGCCATTGTGGGTGTCTTGGAGACACATAATGCTATAGCTGAAATATGAGACATGCTTAGACAACAGGTACTTCCTATATGCTCTTGCCCTAAAATAGGATTCTTCAATGAAAAACACATTTTAAAAAGTTATTGGAAAAACAATAGTGTCATGAGAGAAAATGGAAATAATTCCAGTTGAGACACTGAAGAAAATTTTATGGAGGAGTGACATCTGAGTTGAACGCTGAAGAATCTGTAGACAATTTAAGATAAGATAAAGAAAAAGAATATTTTGAGATTAGGGAATAGCTTGAAGAAATAAAATGATGGCAGCATTATGGAGGTAAGAAATGTCATGTCCTTGTGCAGTGAATATTCCTAATGTTAATGACAATTTTTGTGGGTTTTTTTTTTTTTTAATTTTTTTCTCTTTCAAAGAATAAATGAATGCAGATTTCACAACAAGCTTATTAAAGTACCCTGTTACCTTATTTAGCTTGGCTGCTTTTCCCAATAAGTTAAATATTTATGGGGTTGCATCATATTGTAGACAAATGATGAAATTTGCTTTAAGTAATAATCAATATAAGAATTATAATGGTTATTAAAAAGACCTTTGGATGCAATGCTTGATAACATTTGATGTAATTATCACAAAGTTTACTGAGCCAGCAGAGGATAATGCAAAATAAGTAAAAGAGTAAAATGGGAAGGCTTGCAACCGATAACTACAGTGCTGGGAACTGATCAAAGAATAACATATCAATTCAAACCAACAGATAACAGTGCTTTCTTCTACAGTTAAATGTTAAAGTTGCCATACTGAATTCTTTCACCAAGTTCATCTTACAGGTGGGTAGTCAGTCATGATGTACAGCTGAGTTTCCATGACTTTGTGATTGCTGGATGCTCAGAAAATATCCCAGAAATGTTGACATCACAAGAACAAAAGAGAAGTTAGAAAAACCTTGAAATATTCACCCAAAATCAATTAAGTGAATACAAGAATTAATGAATCTAACACATGCAGAAAATGGCAGGAATGTACATATGAGGTTCAGTGGAGAAAGATTTGAGATTATCAGTTTAAAAGTAAAAGAAGGGAAATAAATTAGTTTTTATAATAGTAACAGTGGCAATAATATAACAACGAAAATGCATACTATTCATTAATTCTGTAAATTTTTGTTAAACATCTTAAGTGCCAAAAGGGTCTAAGGATACATCAGCAAATAAACAAAGCTCCTGCCTGCCTACAGAAAGAGCATAACTATTACTTACACAAACTTGCAATAATAATAATAACAAACAATATTTACAAGTAGATACATATATAGACATGCAAGCAGAACAAGTGTCAGAAGATAAATTGGAGTACAACCATGAGATGTTTGGCAGAGGACATTTCTACATATGTGTTTGAATGTTCTGCAACTATATCCAAGGATATAGTAGAACATACAGGGAACAAAATTATAAAAACTTCTTAGCCATAACCAAACACCTTAAGGGAATGAGTCATTGGGCTTGGGTACTTAGGATCACAATATCAGGGAACATCTAGGTCAATTAGCATAACACAGTCCACAAAGAAAGTGTTCCCCATTGTACTACTATGTTGAGTAGCAACTGGGGTCTTAAAAGCTTGCAAGTAGACATCTTAGATGCACCTATCGGTCTCTTCCTATGCAGAGAAAAGAAGAATGGCTCAAGGAAAAAATTAGTCCGAAGGTCTAATGGACCAAGTGAACTTCTACCACCCTGAGACCAGAACTAAGGTACCCAGCTACCACTGTCAACCTCTCTGAATAGGATCACAATAGAAGGTCCTGGACAGAAAGGGAGAGAAAAGATCTAAAACAAAACACAAAATCATAAAAAAGAAATCAGACTTGATAGTCTAATAGTGACTGGTGCAACCTTCAATACTGTGGTCCTTAGAAACTCCTCAAGCATGGAACTGAACCCACTGCTAAGGATCAAACTTCAGCCACACAGCAGACAAGCCTATAAAGTGAATAATAAGAGTAGGCAGGAACATACTCCACAGTACAATCAACTGTACAAAGCCAACCCCTATTTTTGCCAAAAACCAAAACTCAGAAGGCAGGAAGGACAGTAAAGAATAATGAATGGAAATGGAGAACCCAGGAGCTCTGGTAGCATAGTGGCTAAAGCACTTGACTGCTAACCAGAAGGCTGGTGGTTCAAACCCACCAGCCACTCCTTGGAAGGAAAGTTGGGCAATCCTACTTCCGTAGTGATACTGCCTCGGAAACCCAAGGAGGGGTCGCTATAAGTCAGGTTTGACTCGACGGCACATAACAACAACAACAACAAAGGGAGGAAGTGGGAAAAATGTTGTTACACTGAGGAGGTTACAACTAATATTAAGAAACAAAAATGTGTATAAATTGTTGAATGGAAAACTAATTTGTTCTATAAACTTTCACCCATGCTACAATTAAAAAAATAAAATACATAAGTTGATATCAGTATTAATAAATATTATAAAGGAAAATCTACCACTCATCTGTCAGTTTGTCATACTGTGGTGGCTTGCATGTAACTATAAAGCTGGCGGCTATGCCACCGGTATGTCAAACACCTGCAAGGTCACTCATGGTGGACAGGTTTCAGTGGCACTTTTAGACTAAAACAGACTCAGAAGGGGCCATCTACTTCTGAAAAAATTGGCCAGTGGAAACCTCATGAATAGCAGTGAAACACTGTCTAATATATTGCTGGAAAACTTTATGGCTAGCCCTGAAACAGTGTCTGATAAAGTGCCAAAAGATGAGTTCCTCAGGTAGGAAGATACTCAGAATATAACTGGGGAAGAGCTGCTTTTCAAAGTAGAGTCAACCTTGATATGGATGAAATGAAGCTTTCAAGACTTCCATTTGCTGATTGGGAACAACTGAAAATAGGAAAAAACAGCTGCAAATATTCATTAATAATCAGAATGTGGAATGTATGAAGTGTGAATCTAGGAAAATTGGAAGTTGTCAAAAATGAAATTGAACTCACAGAGATCAATATACTAAGCATTAGTGAGCTGCAATGGACTTGTTTTGGTCATTTTGAATCAGGCAATCATATGATCCGCAATTCTGAGAATGTCAAATTGAAGAAGAGAGTGGCATTCATTGTCACAAAGATTGTTTCACAATCTATCCCAAAGAATAATGCTGGCAGTGATAGGATATTATCTGTATACTTACAAGGAAGAGCAGATAACATTACAACTATTCAAATTTATGCAACAACCATCACTATAGGCAAAGACAAGGAAACGGAAGATTTTTACCAACTTCTGCAGTCTGAAATTGATCAAATATGAAATCAAGATGTATTTATTATTACTCATGATTAGAATGTAAAAGTTGGAAAAAAGAGTAATTGGTAGTTAGAAAATATAGCCTTGGTGATAGAAATGACCCTGGAGATTGCATGGCAGAATTTTGCAGGACCAATGACTTATTCATTGCAAATACCATTTTCAACAACCTAAATGGTGACTATATATGTGGACCTCACCAACATAAATGGCAGCTATAGACACGGGCCTCACCAGATGGAATCACGGTTGATAATATCTCAGGAAAGAAGCGATAGAGAAGCTCAATGTCTTCAGCCAAAACAAGGCCAGGAGCTGAGTATGGAACAGACCATCAATTACTCATGTGCAAGTTCAAGTTGAAGCTGAAGAAAATTAAAATAAGTCCATGAGATCCAAAACATGACCTTGACTATATTCTGAATTTAGAGACCATGTGAAGAATAGATTTTATGCATTGAACACCAATGACTGAAAACCAAATGAGTTGTGGGATGACATCAAGAACAGCATCCATGAAGAAAGCAAGAGGCCATTAAAAAGACAGGAAAGAAAAAAAGGACCAAAGTGGATGTCAGAAGAGACTCTGAAACTTACTCTTGAATGGACAGTAGCTAAAGCAAATGGAAGAAATGGCAAGCTAAAAAAGCTGAACAGATTTCAAAGGGCACTTCAGGAGGACAAAATCAATTATTATAATGAAATGTGCAAAGACCTGGAGTTAGAAGACCAAAAGGGAAGAACAATCTCAGCATTTTTCAAGCTGAAAGAACTGAAGAAAAAATCAAGCCTCGAGTTGCAATGTTTAAAAATCCTATAGGCAAAATATTAATTGATGAAAGAAGGATCAAAAGAAGATGGAACAAATGCACAGAGTTGCTGTACAAAAAAAGAATCAGTCAATGTTCATTTATTTCAAGAGGTGGCATATGATCAAGAACAAATGGAACTGAAGAAAGTAGCTGCATTGAAGGATTGGTGAAAAACAAGGCTCCAGGAATTGACGGAATACCCATTGAGATGTTTCAACATACAAATGCCACACTAGAGGGACTTACTCGTCTATGCCAAGAGATTTGGAAGACAGCTACCTGGCCAACTGACTGGAAGAGGTCAATATTTGTGACCATTCCAAAGAAACATGTACAACAGAATGTGGACATTATTGAACAATATCATTAATATCACACACAAGTAAATTTTCCTGAAGATAATTTAAAAAAATTTGCAACATATATTCACAGGGAACTTCAGGAATGAAACTGATTTCCAAAGAGGATGTGGAACAAGGGATATCATTGCTGATGTCAGACAGATCTTGGCTGAGAACAAAGAACACCAGAAAGACATTTGCTAGATAACATTACAAAGAATAGTTCCAGAACACTTAATTGTGCTCTTAAGAAACCTGTACATACAGCAGGAACCTGTCACTTGAACAGAACAAGGGGATACTGCATGGTTTAAAATCAGGAAGGGTGTGCACCAGTGTTGTATAATTTCACCATACTTATTCAATCTGTGTGCCAAGCAAATAATCCAAAAAGCTGGACCATATGAAGAACATGGCATCAGGATTAGAGACTCATTAACAACCTGTGAAATGCAGATGACACAATCTTGTGTGTTGAAAGTGAAGATGACTTGAAGCACTTACTGATGAAGATCAAAGACTACAGTCTTCAGTATGGATTACATCTCAATATAAAGAAAGCAAAAATCCTCACAACTAGACCAATCAGTGTCATCATGATAAATGGAGAAAAGATTGAAGCTGTCAAAAAATATATTTTACTTTGATCCACTATCAACACCCATGGAAGCGGCAGTCAAGAAATCAAATGTTGTGTTGCACTGGACAAATCTGCTACAAAAGACGTCTTTAAAGTGTTGAAGATCAATGATGTCACTTTGAAGACTAAGGTGTGCCTAATTCAAGCCTAACTCAACAGCCTCGTTTGCATGTGAAACCTGGACAATGAATAATGAAGACTGAAGAAGAGTTTATGCCTCTGAATTATGGCATTGTCGAAGAATCTCAGAAGAATGAACAAATCTGTTCTGGAAGGAGTGGAGCAGGAATTCTCTTTGGAAGCAAGAATGTCTGAACATCATCTCACCTACTTTGATTATGTTGTCAGAAGGGACCATTCCCATCATGTTTAGTAAAGTGGAAGGTCAGCGAAAAAGGGGAAGACCCTCAATGAGATGGAGTGACACAGTAGATTCAATGATGTGCTCAAGTATTGCAAGGATTGTGAGAATGGCACACGACTAGGCAGTGCTCTGTTCTGTTGTACATACAATCGCTATGAGTCAGAGCCAACTTGATGGCACCTAACAACAACATAAAGAAAAATAAAACAGGGTAGATGTATAAATTAACAATCATGGAACAGCTCTTTTCATACTGGGATCATTTTTCACTTTACAAAGAACTTCTATAGACTTCGTTATTTCATTTAAACCTGACAGCAAAATGTATTATGGGTATTATTCCAACCTTTACAGTTAAGAAGACCTCAAGAAGTTAAGAGAATGTCCCAAAATCGGGTGGTCATTGGTAAGGAAAGGATGTGTGAGTACTAAATGCCTCCTCTGCACCTGGGTGACAGGCATTCTGAAAGGTGCTCTACAAATGTCATCTTGTATGGTATTCATGTTTTAGTCTGTTTCCCCTTTCTTAGTATCTTAAGTTTTGACGTTATCGCCCAAGGTAACAAAGCCAATAAATGGCAGATAGAATCATTCCACGTAATTTCATGTCCTTTTCTTATCCTCTTGCTCTAGTGCTTCTTCTTCATGGCTCAGCTTCTTTTTCAAAGTGCAGACTGCCTCTTCCCTCCCAGGGTAGAGAAGGATAGTATGGCAGTTGGTTGGCGTAATAGTTGCATATTTTTAAAGTACATTTTGTGAATTCTTTCTAATAATTTTAATAAAAA
>NW_006921606.1:18013188-18028967 GCF_000298275.1 Orycteropus afer afer
AGTCCGACCTGACTCATAGTGACCCCTTCTTGGGTTTCTGAGGCAGTATCACTATGGAAGTAGATTGCCCAACCTTCCTTCCAAGGGTGGCTGGTGAATTTGAACCTCCAGCCTTCTGGTTAGCAGTCAAGTGCCTTAGGCACTACGCTGCCAGACTACTAGAATATTGATATTTCTTTCCCAATTACCATGACTTCTTTGCATCTGCCTTCTTCATTGGCCTTCCCATCTTATTGAAATCACTTTTCTATCCCACTTCTCTATGGAAAACAATGAACTGAGAAAGGGAAAGAGAGAGAGAACGAACAACAAATAAAACAAAATAATCATAGACATGAATTTACACACCAAAATTACAAAATAATATATCTACCAGAAACAATAAATAGAACATGAACAAAGTCAGGAAAATACTAACATTGTCAAACATTCTACCAAAAGGTTTAAAACAAGAATGTTTAGCATACTCAGAAAGATAAATAAAGGCATAGTACCCATTAAAAAACAGAAATTATTTACCAAAACACAATCAAATTGAAGAAAACATTCTATAGAAATAAAAAATACAGTAATTATATGAACAAACAAAACTCTATAGACAAGACTATAATGGGCATAATCATGTCTGAAAGAAGAGCCTGCTCTGTTTTCTCTACTCTACAGTGTTTAAAAGAAAATGCTCTGAGAATCTGTTGTGCCCAGTCCTTAAATCCCCAAATAACCACCAAGGAGCCGATTCCACTGCAAAAGCATAGGGGTTGTTTCTTCAAGCTTGAGCTCGGACCCCCAACTGTCACCGACGCAGTGGTTCAGGATTGAGAGCCTCCAACTCAGGGGTAATGGGGTCTATATAGGGGTCTCAACAGGAACAAGGAAGTTTTAATTAGAAAATTACAGGATTGGTTGACATTTCCCAAGTTGCTAGTTGTGCCTACTTGATTGGCTCTGTTTAGTGGGCGGAAGCCACCAACTGTGGTTTCTAACTATATGAGGTAAGGTATGTCTGTGCTATCTACTGATTGGTTGTTGCTAAGGAGTGTGTTTGAGAGTATCGATGAGGTAGTTAGGTGTGAGGTCTCTGTGGTTTTTCTAGTAACTAAGGCACTAAAGCGTGAGGTATGTGCTGAGGCTTTTTGCACAAATGGCTACCTACACATAATGGTTACATACAAGGTGGTGGTTATATAGAAACATAATTTCATGCTCTCACAAATCATTTAAGCGACAGTTCATCATGAGCCTTTGTCTACTCTCCAGCCCTTATAAATTGATAAGAAAGATACAAACAAGCTAAGAAAATGGAAACATACATGAACTGACTATTCAAAGAAAAAACTCAATTGTCAGTAAATATTCAACAAAGTAGTTTAATTTAAAACAATAGTGGAGTTGTCTTTCACATATGTTAATTTAAATCAGAATAAATTAAAAAGTCTAATAGAAACAAGTATTGGTGAAGACTTAACATTGGGAAGTTCCATATCATGCTAACCAAAGAACCAAACTCACTGCCATGGAGTTGGATCCGACTCAAAGAGACCTCTCCTTGGGTTTCCAAGGAGGCATCACTACAGAAGTAGATTGCCCAATCTTCCATTCTGAGGAGTGGCTGGTGGGTCTGAACTGCCAGACTTCTGGTTAGCAGTCAACTGCCTTAGGCACTATGCCACCAGACTGATACATCTAGTTGGAAGAAAATTGTCAGTGTCTAGTGAAATAAAATAAAATAAAATAAAAATTCACTAGCTATTGACAATTTAAATGGAGCCCTTATGGTGCAACAGATAAGCACTCAGCTGCCAACAGAAAGGCTGATTATTCAAACCTGCCCAGTGGCTCCACAGGAGAAAGGTCTGGTGATCTTCTCCCATAAAGATCACAGTGTATGGGGAATCCATTCCACACTGTCATATGGGTCACTATGAGTCGAAAATGATTCAATGGCAACTAACAGCAATCTAAAAAAGCTTATGTTTAAGGAGACACATAAGAAAATTTTCAATATAGCATTATTTTAATATAAAAAATGTTTTTAATTTTTTAAAATTATTCATTAAAAAATACATAAGTGCTATATTCATGCACTGCAGTGTATATAAGTTAAGAGTTGAATGAGTGCAAGCATTATATATCAACATGGATTTATCTCAAAAAATTATGTTGAAATAAACTAGCAAGACTCAAAATCATATGGTCTGCATATCATTATAAAAATATTTAAAGCATTCCATTCCTAGTCATATACCCAACAGAAATGTATAGATACTTTCATTACTTTGTTCATAACAGCCAGAAAACATCCCAAATGTACATCAACAGTATTGTTTAAAAAAAAAAATCCGACGTATTCATACAATGCAATTACATACAGCATGAGAATGAAAAAATGATTGCTCCACAGAACAGCATGAATGAATTTCACAAACATAATTAATGACCACAAGGAACTGAACACAAAATGTGTACACACGATGTGATCTCGTTATATAAAGTCCAAAAAGGGGCACAACAAATCTGTGGGGCTAGAAGCCAGTCTAGCACTTTTCAGAGGACACAACTAGTAAGGGAGAGAGGTCTGTGGTGTGTCATGGTCCGAGCAATGCCCTCCTTCTCTTGGTTTGGGTGTAGATTACATAGGTGAGTTCGCTTTGTGAAAATGTACTGAGTTTGTTATATATCAGCACAAAGTTTTTAAAATCATCAGGAAAACAACAAAAAGGATAAAATCTGAGGAAAGAAAGCAAAAGATGCAGCCTGAACCCCATGAGAACTGAAGCAAAGAACCCTTTGGAAGAAGCCCAGGAAAGTTCTGCATTTCTGCTTCAGACCTCTTCACCCTCTCATCCTGGTAGGTTCCCTGTGAGCCTGCAGACAGAAAGGCTTTATTTAAGCTCATCATCAGAAGGAAAGTATGTTAAGTTCATGTGTTCTTAAAGTAACACTCAATATTTTTATTAAACGCGGACACAATTTGTTCCTTCAAAGCTCTTTTCATGTGTTCTACTGACTAATACATGTGGCTTTATTTATTGATACCGAAATGTGGACTTCTTGAAAGCAATATTTTAAATCGCTCAGACACAAAATGGAAAACCCTGCAGGATGAGCTAATACTCTGCTCCACGCAGAACTTCTCTCCAATGCGGCATCTTTGCGGCATGATTTGAACTATGTACTGGTTTATGCAAAGCACCAGATCCAAAGTCCTCACTGCAATATCATCACTTCCTTTACAAAGAGCTCTGAAGTAATCTACCGGACCTGTAGGTTCATTGTGAGCACAATTTGAAAAGCACTCTGGTGGCGTAGTACCTAGGCATTTGACTGCTATCCAGAAGACTGGCAGTTCAAACCCACCAGCCACTCCTTGGAAAAAAGGTTGGGCAATCTACTATCCACAGTGATATCGCCTCGGAAACCCAAGGAGGTGTCACTATGAGTCGGATCCGACGGCAGTGAGTTTGGAGGTGTTTTTTTTTTTTTTTTTAACATAGTTTAGCCATAGTATTTTCAATATTCAAGCACTTATTTCATCCAACATTTATAGACTGCCTCATGTACTGGGTTATCGGCTAGATGGAAAGATATTGGGTGGGTAACTCAATGCCATACAGTATATTGATGCAGAGTAAGGATTTGAATCCCAGGCTTTTACCTGCTAGTGTGGTATGGTTTCCAGTCCCACAATGCAGCCTCCCGTACATACCTCTGAAATTATATACATTCTTAAGCTGCTTAAAACTATTAAATACAAAGGGAAAAGTTCAGGGATGGATCCTAGTCTAGTTCCCAAGAGGGTAAAGATTTGGACAAAGGCAAGAGCCACATGATGCAGAGAGGAATTTTTTTTTTTCTTTCACAATAGGGATAAGATAAAATCTAAGTCTTTCCTGCTGCTATCCTTCATTTTCAAAATGGAGAACAGATTCCCATCAGTCACTAGCACTATGAAAGCATCAAAGAAGCCAATGGATATTTCAAGGTAAAGATAAAAGTTGTGAGTTGTTGGGTGCCATCTAGTTGGTTCCAATTCATAGTGACCCTGTGTCACTATGAACACTGCCTTGTCTTATGCCATCCTGACTGTCATTATTATATTTGAACCCATTGTTGCAGATGCTATGTCAATACATCTCCTTGAGGGTCTACCTTTTTCTCATTGACCTTCTACTTTACCAAGCACGATATCTTTCTCCAGGCATTGTCCCTTCTGACAACATGACCCAAGTATGACAGAAAAAGTCTGGCCATTCTCACTTCTAAGGAGCATTCCAGCTATGCTTCCTCCACGGAAGGTTTGTTCCTTTTTCTAGCACTCCATGATAAATTCAATATTCTTTGCCAACACCACAATTCAAATGCATCAGTTCTTCTTTTATCTTCTTTATTCATTGTCCAGCTCTCACATGCATATGAGGCTACTGAAAATATCATGGCTTGGATTGGGAGCACCTTAGCCATAGAGTAAGAATCCTTCAATATTGCAACTCCCAGCTAGGATGTTTCTTCAGCTCTTTCAGCTTGAGAAATGCTGATCATGTTCTTCTGTTTTGGTTTAGTAACTTCAGGTCTTTGTATATAACGTTATAATGCATTGCCTTCTTGAGCTGCCCTTCAAAATCTTCTGTTCTGCAATTTTACTTCATTATTTCTTCCATTCACTTTAGCTACTCTATGTTCGAGACCAAGTTTCTGAGTCTCTTCTGACATCCATTTGGGTCTTTTATTTCTTTCCTGTCTTTTTAAGGATGCTTTGTTTCTACATGTATGATATCCTTGATGTCATCCCACAACTCATCTGGACTTTGGTCTTCAGTGTTCAGCAAGTCAAATCTATTCTTTAGGTGGTCTCTTATTCCAGGTGTAATATATTCAGTGCTGTACTTTTGGTTCTCACAGACTTGTTTTAATTTTCTTCAGCTTCAAGTTGAACTGACGGATGAGCAAATGATGGTAGGTTACACAGTGGGCCTCTCACCTTTTCCTGATTGATGATATTGAGCTTCTCCATCATCTCTTTCCTCAGACATATTTTATTTTGTTCCTGTATATTCCATTTGGTGATGTCCACATGTATAGTCACTATTTATGTTGTTGAAAGGAGGTATTTCCAATGAATAGGTCGTTGGTCTTGGTAAATTTTATCATGTAATTTCCAGCATTTTTTCTATCCCAGAGGTTATATTTTCCAATCATCTATCCTTCTTCTTTGTTTCCAACTTTCATATTCCAATCACCACTAATTATTAATGTAAGTTTAATCCATTTCAAATTGCAGATGTTAGCAAACATCTTCCATTTCTTTTTCTTTGGCATTAGTGTTTGTTGCATGCATTTGTATACTAGTTGTATCAACTGTTCTTCCTTGTAGTCATATGGATATTATCCTATCATTGACAGCATTGTACTTCATGGTAGATCTTGAAATGTTCTTTCTGAAAATGAATGTGAAATTGTTCCTCTTCAATTGGTTATTTCCAGCATAGTAGGCTATATGATTGTCTGATTCAATATGACCAATACCAGTCCATTTCAGCTCATTAATGCCTAGGTTATCAATCTTTATGTGTCCCATTTTATTTTTGACAACTTCCAATTTTCCTATGTCCATACTCTATAGATTCTGCATTCTGATTATTAATGGATGTTTGTAGTTTCTTATCATTTAGAGGTCTGCCACATCAGCAAATGGAGGTCTCAAAAGTTTTACTCCAACCACACCATTAATGCCACTTCTATTTTGAGGAAGCAGTGCTTCCCAGTTGTATTTTGAGTTCCTTCCAACCTGAAGGGCTCATTTTCTGGCTCTATATCAGACAACGTTCCACTGTTATTCATAAGGTTTTTGCTGGTCAATTTTTTTTTAGAAGTAGATTGCCAGGTCCTTTTTCCTAGTTTGTCTTAGTCTAGAAGTTCAGCTGAAACCTGTCCACAATGAATGACCCTGGTGGTAAGTGAAATACCGGTGGTATAGCTTCTGGCATCACAGCAACACAAAAGCCACCAGAGTAAAACAAACTGACAGATTGATCACTGTGGATGGACAATAGGTTTGGTAAAATGGAGTGTCAGCTAAAGTGAGGGAAACCCTCAATAAGACGTACTGATACAATTGTCACAAAAAAGGACTCAAACATCCCAATGATGATGAATATGGCACTAGACCAAGCAATATTTTATTCTGTCATACTAGAGGTTACCATGGGAGCTCTGGTAGCATAGTGCCTAAGGCACTTGAGTGCTAACCAGGAGGCTGGCGGTTCAAACCCAGCAGCCACTCCTCAGAAGGAAGGTTGGGCAATCTACTTCTGTAGTGATATCACCTCAGAAACCTAAGGAGGGGTCGCTATGAGTCAGTACCGACTCGACGGCACATAACAACAACAGAGGTCACCATGGGTTGGAGCCAACTCAACAACAAAAATGTATGGCACTTTAATGTTCTTCAAATGAAACAAAGGTACTTTCCAATCAACAATTAAGTTTCAGTAAGGCACTCTCACTTAGATAACTAGAATATCAGTGGTATATTTGGCAAAAGAGACACATTGCCATCTTGGAGAATATTTCCATCAGATAAATGTCTTTCTATAATAAACTTGAAAAAGGATCATCCCATTGTTGAAGAAAATTTGTTTCACACACAGTTTCTATTAAGTTAAGTCAAAATGCCCTCCCATTGATTGTTGTCTTCATTCTGAATTTTGCCTTTGGGAGAAGCATATTACAAGTTTTAATTCCTCTTTATTTTGACAGTTCCTTAAGGATTGAAAAACCACAACCATATTACCTATCCCCAACCCTTTTCTTGTCAAAATTAGGACCTTTTCCTTTATGATTATATTTAATTTTCAACCCCATTATAAATTGTTCAAAGATTAAGTTAATAATGAGACTTTTATTTTTGGATAATGTTCATTTTGAAATAATTTTAAACCTCAGACATATATGAAGACAGAATAAAAACCACCATTACGTCTATTAACCATGAAAAACTACAAGTATTTTGTATATTTCTTTGAACTGTTTTCTGTGCATATATGTGTGTTTGTGATTGTATATTTAAAATGTTTTCTACTTCACATATTGTTTTATAATTTAAAAATTAACTTAATATATAGTGAATCTTTTTCTTTATCAAAAGTGGTTCTTTAAAAAAGTAGATTGCCCAATCTTCCTTCCAAGGAGGAGTGGCTGGTGGGTTTGAACCGCCAACCTTCTGGTTAGCCATCAAATGTCTTAGGCACTACAACACCAGAGCTCCCTGAATAGAATTCTAGTTCCAGAAAAAGATGCCATAGACTCACTGTTCTCTGCTCTTCTCTTCTAAATATGACTAAATACCTTGGAAATTATTCAACAGACAAAGGTAAATAGATTTTTGTATGCTGAAAAGAAGAAAAATAGACTTGTCATACACCCTAGAACTTGGGAAATGACAATGTGATGAGTTTTCTAGGTTTTCTTTATATCTCCCACACACCTCAGACTGGGTGATAGAGAGTCCAGTGACCTAAAACTACTAATAGGCATAGACCAAAATAATAATAATAATAATAATAAAATCAACAAATAAATAACAAGAAAAATCTAACTAACAAAAAGTAATGATAAAAATAAGAAAAGCCTTTCCTCTCTGGTCAAGGGACTGAGAAAGGGAAGCTCAATTACCTCTCTACAACTAGGGCACTGGTGGGCTGTCCCAGTAGCAATTTCCGTTGCCTCTATGCCTTCTACCCAATGGCATATGGAGACTTGGGCCCAATATCTTCTGTCATCCAACCCACAGATGATGACCCAATGACACTAGGCAGCCCCAGAGATGACACTGACAAGAAATGAGCAAAAGCCACATCAGCACCAGAAAAATAAAATATCAAAACAGCATTGAAAAGGGAAGTGTCATTTTGAAAGCTCACAAAAGTAGGCCAGAAACTTCAAGATCTACCTGAAGAAGGTGACTACTGGGTAAAATAAAAAATTTAAGTAGGATTAGGACTCTCCTAACATAATAAACAAAATGTCCAAGATTCAATAAAATAATCACTCATCATAAAAACAACCAGGAAAACCAGAGTTTGAATTAGAAAAGACAATCAGCTGAGGTGATTCTTAAGCTGAATCAGTTATTAGTATTAACTGTCTAGGATTTTAAAAACTCCAACATAAAAATTCTTCAATCATCAATTACATATTCCCTGGAAAGAAGTGAAAAAATAGAATACATCAGCAAAGAAATAGAAATTTTTAAAAAAGAATCAAATGACAATTATAGAACAATAAACTCGGTAGATAGACTCAATAGTAGCATAAATATAGAATCAATGAACTTGAAGCTAGATGAATAGAATTTGCTCTATGTGAACAACAGGAAAGAAACTGACTTAAAGAAATGAAAAGAGAGCTTCAGGGATCTTTGAGACAATAACATATTATCTAATATGTGTATCATTGGAGTTCTAGAAGGAGAGGGGAAAGAGTGTGGGACCAAAAATGAATTCAGATATACTGGCTGAAAACGTCCCTAAATTGGCACAAGAAATAAATTCACAGAAGGAAAAAGCTAGGTAAGTCCCAAATAGGATAAACCCGAGGACATTCACACCGAGAGTGGAAAATAAGATAAGAACTAAGATAGTAGTTCTTAACATCATGATAAAACTTCTGAAAACTAATGACAAAAAGAAAATCTTAAAAACATCCAAAGAAATAATACATTATATATAAAGAAACAGCAATACAAATGACAGTTATTTTTCACCCTAAACTATGGTACCCAGAAAAAAGTGACACAATATTTTCTCAAGTATTTACAGAAAAGAACTGTCAACCCAGAATCTAGCAAAATTACACTTCAGAAAGGAAGGGCAAAGGAAGATATTCTCAGATTAAGAAAAACTAAGAAATTTTGTTGTTAGAACATCTACCCTTAAAGAATAGACAAAATAAGCTGTCTCACCAACAGAAAATGATAACAAAATACTGGGATCTTTGGAAAGAAAAGAATAGTAAAATGTGTAAGCATTTATACATTTAAGCATAACATTAATTTTCACTGAATGAGTTTCTTTAATCATATTTTATGTTTGAAGCAAAAAATTATAACACCATTTGATATGGTGGTCAGTGTATGCGGAGGACATATTTAAGACAATTATACTCAAAAAGTAAGGAAGATAAAGGGAGCTAAACAGAAGTAAATTTTCTAAATTCACTTCAAGTGGTAAAACATCAAAATTGTTGTTGTTGTTATGTGCCGTCAAGTCAGACCCAACTCATAGCGACCCCTCCTTGGGTTTCCGAGGCAGTATCACTATGGCAGTAGATTGCCCCATCTTCCTTCCAAGGAGTGGTTGGTGGATTTGAACCACCAGCCTTCTGGTTAGCAGTCAAGTGCCTTAGCCACTATGCTAAATAAGATATATATAACTTATTATATATACTTATATATTTATTACATACATATATTTGAGGTTTGAATGGTGGCCACAAAGATAATAGTTCTTAATATGTAGGAAATACAATTTCTGCATAATATTTTCCTACATAATAATTTTCTTATTTGGAAAATCTCTCTTATAAACTTAGAAGCAAAAATATTCAAGAATGCTTGAGCAAATTGAATCTAACAATGTGTTAAAAAAAAAAAACCTACACTACAAGAAAGTGAGATTTATTGCAATTATTATTATATTATATATATTATTGCTTCATTTTTGAAAATCAATTATTCCAATTAACTATATTATCAAGTGAAATACAGAAATCACATGATGTTATAAATCGATAATGAAAATGCATTTGAGAAATCAATACTCATTCATGATATAAACATTCAGTACATTTGTAATAGAGGGGAGCTTCCTTAACCTCATAAAGAACATCTGGTAAAAAATCCTAGCTAGTAATAATGGTGGAAGATTGAACACCTTCTGTCTAAGATCAAGAACAAGGCATGATAAAGCAACATTCTTAATCAACATAGAAATGGAAATTTTAGCCACTTCAATAAGGCAACAAAAAGAAATTTTACAAGAAGTGCACATATTGGAAAGGAAGAAACCAAACTGTCTTTATTTTCAGATTACATGATTATCTGAAAGTGAAAGGGTCTTAAACTAGGCAAAAATATTTTGGACAAGAAAATAAAGCAAGAGAAATCATTCTTCCAAATGTTTAGGCTTACTATATAGCTACGAAATTCAAGACAGCTTGCTACTGATGGAGGACTATGCATTTAGAACAATGGAACATAATGAGAACCTAGAAATAGAGCCACATAAACATGCCTGATTGATTTTTGACAAAGGAGCAAATTTAATGGCATAGGAAACCTTTTGAATATATCAAGTTGAAGCAATTAGACATCCTTAGGCAAAAGAGCTCCAGTAGCATAGTGCTTAAGGCACTTGACTGCTAACCAGAAGGCTGGCGGTTCAAACCTACCAGCCACTCCTCGGAAGGAAGGTTGGGCAGTCTACTTCCGTAATGATACTGCCTCGGAAACTCAAGGAGGGGTCGCTATGAGTCTGGGCCGACTCAACAACATATAACAACAACAATAGGCAAAAAATATAAATATTGACCTAAACCTTCTACCTCATATAAAATTTAGCTCAAAATGGATTATGAACTTAAATGTAAAATACAAAGCTATAAAACTGCTAGAAATAAACATAGGAGAGAATCTTTGGGACCCAGGACAGTCAGTGTTCTTAGACATGACACCAAAAGCAAAATTCATAAAAAAAAAAAAATTATAAACTGGGCCTCACCCTAACTAAAAATATTTCCTCTGTAAATAACTCTAAAAGGATGAGATAAAGACAAACTATACACGGAAAGAAAATATTCTGTAATTTTGAATGCAGAATATATAAGGAATTCCAAACAGAACAGTAAGAAAACAATCTAGTTAGAAAATGAGCAAAACACAGTTACAGCAATTCCACCATGTAAATGTGGTGAAATGTATACAGGTAGTGATTGTATGAATTTGCCATCATTGGCCTTTAGAGAAATACAAATTAAAACCAAAATGAGATATCACTACATGTCTTTCAAAATGATTAGAATAAAAAGTAATGATAACATTACATGCTGGAGAGAATGTGGGAAAACTGGACCACTCTTACATTGATGGTAGGAATATAAAATGATGCAGCCACTGTGGATAATAGTTTGGAAGTTTCTTTTAAAACTGAAATTGAATTACCAAAAGACTCAACAATTCCCCTGGACATACTTCCCTTGGATATTTATCCCAAGGAAACCAAAACTTATTTTCATATAGGAATGTGTACATAGATGTTAAAACTTATACAATCAGCTTTATTTATAATAATAAAAGCTACCCAAATGTCCTTCAATGGATGAGTGGTTAAACAAACTATGGTGCATCCCTATCTTGTGGTACTATTCAACAACAAAAAGCAACACACTATTTACACACACAGCTTGGATGAAACTCAAGGAAATTTATGCTGAATGAAAAAGCCAGTCTCAAAAAGATACACTATAGTATTCCTTCTTTAGAAAATTTATGATCTAATGTAATTATAGAGATAGAAAAGATTAGTAGTTCCAGGATCAGGAATGGAGTGTGAGGTGGTGGGTGTGTATATAAAGGAAGCAGTGAGAGTCTTGTGGTGAGTTAACTGTCTTGATTTTGGTGGTGGTTATACAAATGTACACATGTAATAAAATTGTGTAGTGTTATGCACACACAGAGACACCAATGAGTACAACTGATGAAATCTGAATAAATTCTATAGTATATACCAATGTCAATCCCCTACTTTTAACATTGATATTGTACTACAGATTTTTTGCAAGCTGCTAACATTGGGGAAGGCAGTGCAAAAGTGAGATCTCCATGTATATTTCTTTTCAGTTTCCTATGAATCTATAATTATTTCAAAATAAAAACTTAAAAAGAAACAAAAGCAGGGGAATAAAACTTTATTCAAAAAGGGTAATACATGAATAATGACTACACCTTAGTGCCATGTAATTCATTAATTAATGGATTAAAAGATAGTGGAAAAAAGAAGTGGTACAGTGAATATATAATACAACCTCTCCTCACTTACCAACATGGTTGGGTTCGAAAAATCAAGTGGTTATACAAAATTTTATTTTGTGCAAAAGTGGAGGATGAACACATCAAATAACAAAATAGAAGATGACTACATCATTACATAACTGCCAAATTACATCATTATATAACTGCCAAACAATTGGAAATTATGGCCCAGCCAAGTTAACATATAACCTTAGTCATCACAGCTAGGGTTACTCTCACCTCATTGTACCTCAGCAATCACTATTGCCAGTCAATGTTGTTAATGCACAAAATAATCAGAGGTAGATTTTTTACTGTTGTAAATGTGAAATATCAGATAATGACAGTGTCAATGAGTGAGGAAAACATACATGTCCCGAGGTCAAAAGGCCAAATGCTAAAATCAATAATCAATGGAAACCAAATATGACTATTATATTTATTGTTGTTGTTGTAATGTGCTGTCAAGTCAGACCCAACTCATAGCAACCCCTTCTTGGGTTTCTGAGGCAATGTCACTATGGAAGTAGATTGTCCAACCTTCCTCCCAAGGAGTGGGTGGTGAGTTTGAACAGCCAGCCTTCTGGTTAGCAGTCAAGTACCTTAGGCACTATGCTACCAGAGCTCCTATCGCTATTATAGGATGACTAATGAAATATAAGACCAAATCTGATGTAAAACACATAAAAAAAAACAAATAATTGCTATCCAATTTAACTTATGGCAACCCTAAGTGCTACAAAGTAGAAACTGTTCCATCAGATTTTCTTGGGAAATTGCCAGGCCATTCTCCTGTAGGACTGCTGGTAATATCGATGGGATAGCTTTAGCTTAGTAGTAGAGTATAAACTGAACCACCATCCTTTAGTTGTTGTGTTGTTATGTGCCGTCGAGTCGGCCCTGACTCATAGCGACCCCTCCTTGGGTTTCCGAGGCAGTATCACTACTGAAGTAGGATTGCCCAACCTTCCTTCCGAGGAGTGGCTGGTGGGTTTGAACTGCCAGCCTTCTGGTTAGCAGTCAAGTGCCTTAGTTTAGTAGTGGCATGTAAATTGTTTGTGACACCCATGGACTTATAAATCTTATAAATGATATAAAAAATTATTATTAAAATTTGTTTATTTATTATTAATTATAGTTTATCCAGTGAGTTTGTTTTATTATTATTATTATTGCAATTTGTAGCATAATACAAAAAATTACCTTTTAACTGTTAGATCACACATATTCAGCTGCTAGATGTTTAATATCAACTGGAACATTTTATACTAGCATTCCACTTCTTTTGTTCCTATAACCCAGGAAAAAAAGTTTTTTTTAATAATCTGTATTCTAACAAATTTTGTAACTGGAATTAATTTCTTGGGAATATCTCAAAAATACTTACTATCCAATTACTAATATGGTCAGAAGTTTATAATATTCATTTTGACGAGATTTTAATTTGAACAGTTAGCTTTTGTGGACAAAAACTAAGTAAAAAAAAAAAACTCTAATATCTTCTTTATGTGATTTTTTTTAGGGTTTTTCTTCTGATTTATGAAATGTTTGATACTAAAATTGTTGTGCTATAATACACCCTCTGATTATGTAAAATAATTCTCAAATATGACTTTTCTGATTGAAGACCCATGGCATAATAGACTTAAAAATCTAAAAATCAAATATTGTTCTTAATGGTTATTTTGTTTAATGTCGTGAATCCAATATAAAAATAATGTTTTAAATATTGGAATCATTATGAATTCTATTAGTTAGTACTGAATTTTGTATTTTCAAATTTCCCTAACCACCTATTGACTCAGGAAGGACATGATATTCTTACTAAAGAAATGTAAGTAAATCATTCTTTTGTTATCATTCCCTTATTAATAATTGTCAACCAATTTAAACCTCTAACATGTATAAGTTCTTAAAAATTTATTCTTTATAAAATTAATAGCATTCCTAAAGACCATTAGTTATTTAGCATTTTATAAGGAAGGTTGGGCAATCCTACTTCTGTAGTGATACTGCCTCGGAAACCCAAGGAGGGGTCGCTATGAGTCGGGGCCGACTCGATGGCACATAACAACAACAACAACAACATACTTTAAATAATAAATAAGCAGTTATACTTGAACTTAATAGTAACGTTTTAAACCCTAAAGCACAAAAAAGTTTTCTCACTCCAAGTTATATCTAGAAAATGTCTTTATATTTCAAATTCAATATTCAGATATGAACGGTGAAACTGAAACACATGACAAATTTATTGTTAGGCAAATGAGATAAGATTTCTGTATCAGTTATCTTTTGTTGTGAAATCACATAATTATTTTTATCACACACAAATCAAGGGTGTGAGAAATGATGTTAAGAAAGGAATTTAGCTATTCAGCTTTCCAAAATATCTGAATTTTGCAGAACTCTGAGGCTAAGGATTAGTCCATAGTCTCATCTATAGACATTTTAGGAGCTCTCATAATGTAGTGTCTAGGGCACTTGACTGCTAACCAGAAGACTGGAGGTTCAAGCCCAGCAGCCCCTCCTTGGAAGGAAGGTTGGGCAATCTACTTCAATAGTGTTATCACCTTGGAAACTGAAGGAGGGGTCTCTATGAGTCAGGTGCAACTCTATGGCACATAACAACAACATGTACATTTAATTCCATTTTCAACTGGATGCTATTATATAAAACACCATGATGGATATGTTTTTAAATATATCATTGAACATTTTCCTCTTTTTCATCCCTAAAATCCTAAAATGCAAATGTTGCTTAAAGGTAATGCAGTTTTGTAAAACAAACAAAGAAACGAACAAACAAAACTCACTGCCATTGAGTTGATTCAACTCACAGCAAACCCCTTCCTTGAGTTTCCAAGATGATATCTCTATGGAAGTAGATTACCCAATCCCTCTTCCAAGGGGTATCTGGTGGGTTTGAACTGCCAGCTGTCTGGTTAGCAGTCAAATGCCTTAGGCACTACGCCACAAGAGTTTTGTTACTCCACCATTTATCTGTCAATTTCAGGTATTGTGGTGGCTTGAGTTGTGATGCTGGGAGCTATGCCATGGATATTTCAAATATTAGCTACCCATGGTAGTCAGGATTCAGCAGAGCTCCTAGAATGTGGAAAGGCATTAGACTGTGTTGATCATAATAAATTATGGACAACACTGAGAAGAATGGGAATTCCAGAATATTTAATTGTTCTCTTGAAGAACCTGTTTATAGACCAGGAGGTTGTCATTCAAACAGAATAAGAAAATGCTGCATGGTTTAAAATCAGAAAGGGTGTGCATCAGGATGGTATCCTTTCACCATACTTAATCAATCTGTGTGCTAAGCAAATGGTCTGAAAAGCTGGACTATATGAAGAAGAATGCGGCATCAAGACTGAAGGAAGAACCATCAAAAACATGTGATATGAGGGGACATCAAGCTCAATTGGCAAAACACTCTGCACAAAAACATTGTTCCACATCCTACTTTGAAAAGTAGCAACTGGGATCTTAAAAGCTTGCAAGTGCCTATCTAGATGGAACGATGGGTCTCTCCTCATCCAGAGCAAAGAAGAATGAAGAAAATCAAAGACACATGAAAATAATTAGCCCAAGGGACTGGTAGACCATGTGGTCCTCAGCCTATATGACTATAAGACCAAAAGAACTAGAAGGTGCCCAGCTACCACTGTCAATCACTTGGAGGGGGATCAATGTAGGAGATCCT
>NW_006921606.1:18029387-18033548 GCF_000298275.1 Orycteropus afer afer
AAAAAAAAAAAAAAACCTGTGATATGTAGATGACACCACCTTGCTGAAAGCAAGTATGAGGAGTTCTGGTATGATAGCAGAATAGGCAGACAAACTACACAGATCCTCTTCAACAAAGAAAAGGGGAACCAATTAACACATACAGAACATAATCCTGGAGCCCTGAGCTTTGAAAGGGAGGATACATAAGTGGACTAAACTCCAACTAGGAGAATAACCTGTATAAAAACACTGAAAAAGGAGGTACATGGAGCTGTGGTCTGTCAGTGATCCCGATGGCATGGACAGCTTGGTATATTGCCAAATGGTTTTGAGACCTAAGAATTAATCTAAAAATTGGCGCTGCTAGCCAGGGGCTGCACAGAAGACTGCACAAGTAGGTGGTGAATAAAAGGGGAAGCAGTGAAAAGGGAGATGGGCTGAGCTGTGGACTTCTGGTTGTCTGGAGGTCACAGCCATTTTGAATGTTTACAAGTGGTTCAACCATTTTGGATATTTAAAGCAACAGTGTTCTCTCAGATTCCTGGGACCTAAGAATAGGTTCCACTTGCCGAGCCCACAAGAAAATTCCAGACATGCATGACTGGAAAGGTGCTATATTCCCCTTGTTACATTTTACTCCACACCTTCTTGGTGAATTGAGGTGTGGCCATCCTTCACATCCACCCACCTTCTGGATCAGCAGGAATTCCATCAGAGTCAGTGTGCTGCAACAGAAACTGGGTGTCCTGCCGTGACTTGCCCAGATTTTCTTTTTTCTTTTTATTTTGTTTTTGTCTGTTTTAAAATTATTATTATGTTCATCTTTTTAATTATTATTCTTTATTCTTCATATCCCACGTTCTAGTTATCAGCTTTTTCTCTCTTCCTTGTTCCTGGTTGACATTTTTTTTTTCTCCTAATTAACCCCATTCTTTGTCTTTCTTTTTGCATTTTCCCTATTTTTTTCATTATTCTCCTACTCTACTTCTTTTCTCTTATTGCTCCCTCCCCAGATTTTGCCACTTTTTTTTCTTTCATTTTGTTTGGTGACTGTTCCTCTGTGTTTTGTGGTGTGTTTTTGTCTGCTTGCTTTTACTTTTTTGATGGTTTTTCAATTGTTGTTTTTGTCTGAGTGGGAGACAGCAACCATGCCCATATGACACAACCACACCTGCACCTCCTTCAGCTCCACTTACTGACTGAGAGCCACCACTTCCTTCTCCATGAGCTGGCCAATGATAAACGACTGCCAAGAAAAGCCTGACTCACCCTTACCTGCTCCTCACAATGAGTTAACAGAGATCTAAATACAACAATGCCACAATGTTTTGGAGACAACAGATCACAGTCCACACAAAGAAGCAAGATAAAGATAAAGCAGTAGAAAAAAGGGAGCAGGATTCAGACCCAGAACTCATCCCTGAGGAAAAAGCAGCATTTAACTCCCTGAGAAGGAATTCAAAAGAATTATATCTAGGCACCTTCAAAGGACTGAGAGACAGATCAAGGAAAACACTGATAAGATTGAGAAGAACACAGACAAAACCCTAAAACAATTTCAGAAGAACACACAAGAAAAAATTACAAAATAAATGAAAAATTAGAAATGATATAAAATCTACAGATAGAAATCCAGAAGATTAATATTATATTTTCAGAAATAGATAACACATTGAAAGGCCAAAGGAGTAGAATTGAATCAATGGAAGACAGAATTAATGAGATTGAAGACAAATATCTGAATACTTCTTTGGAAAGGGATAAATCAGAAAAAAAAGATCAAAACAAAATGAAGAATGCCTAAGGTTCATGTGGGATACCATCAAAAGGAATAAACTAGGTATAATTAGAATTCCAGAATAGGAAGAGAAAAAGAAAACCACTGAGAAAATTGTCCAAAATTTGTTGAAAGTGAATTTCCCTGATATGATGAAAGATGAGAATATATCCAATCAGGAAGTCCAATAAACCCCAAACAGGATAGACCCCAAAAGAAAATCACCAAGACATATCATCATCTAACTCATGAACACCAAAGACAAAGAGAGAATCCTGAAAACAGCATGGGAAAAATGAAAAGTTACCTACAAAGGACAACCAATAAGAATAGGCTCTGATGTCTCAGCAGAAACCAACCAAGTAAGAAGCAATGGGATGGTATATATAAAACCCTGAAAGAGAAATATTTCCAAGCAAGAATTATACACCCAGAAAAATTGTCCCTCAAATATGATGGTGAAATTAGGAGATTTGCAGATAAGCAGAAATTAAGGGAATTTGTTGAAACTAGACCAACCTTGCAAGAGATACTAAAGTGAGTTCTTTGAACAGAGAACCAGTAATACCAAACAACAAATAACCATTAACACACAAGACAACATCACGCTGAAACCAACACAGCTATGGAAGCATCTGAAGTAAAATAATCTTACAAGATTAAGATTGTGAACAGGGAACCAGAGACATCAATTAGCAAATGAAGGTAACTACAAACCAAAAAGAGGGAAAAAGTAGTGCAGTTACAGAACTTCTAAATGGTGAGGAAGTCAAGAGAGTTGCAAGGTAAAATGGACTGTTCTAAACTCGAGGAGAAAATTATAAATCACAGGTAACCTCAAAGAATAATTATAAACTTTCACATCACAAAAAAAAAAAAAAGAGGACAACCACAAATATTCAGCAAATACTAAAACAATAGCAACAAACAAAATGATAACATGATTCATAAACATAATGAGCTGAGCACAGAAAATTACATGGAACAAAGAAACCAGGAACACCAGGAAAAAACACATAACAAAATGACAGCAACCAATTCCTACTTGTTGATAATTACACTGAATGACAATGGATTAAACACACCACTCAAGAGAATGAGAGTTGCACACTGGATTAGAAAACATAATTCATCAGTATTCTGTCTATAAGAGACGCATCTTAGCAATAAAGACAAAAATAGACTAAAAATCAAAGGTTGGAAAAAGATATATCAAGCAAATGGCAACTAAAAAAGAGCAGGACTGACAATATTAATTTCTGATCAAATTGACTTTAAGACAAAAACCACTATTAGAGACAAGGAAGGACATTATATAATGATTCAAGCATCTTGAACAAGAAGATATACCCATAATAAATATTTTTGGACCCAATGAAAGTGTTCCAAAATACATAAATCATACTTTAACAAAATGGAAAAGGCAAAGAGACGACTCCACAGTCACAGCAGGAGACTTTAAAACACCATTTTCAATGAAAAGTAGAACAACTGGAAAGAAATTTTAAAAAGATGTAGAAGAGCTAAACAATACAATCCACTACTTGACCTTATAGACATCTACAGAGCACTTCACCCAACAACAGCACAATATACATTCTATTCCAGTGACCATGGAACATTCTCCGTGATAGACCATATGTTAGGCCATAAAGCAATCCTTCATAATCAAATACTGCAAAGCATCTTCTCAGATCACAATGTTATAAAATTAGAAATCAACAATAGAAGGTCCAACAGAAAAGGGCAAGCACATGGGAAATGAACAACACCCTCCTTAAGAACTACTGGATACTAGAAGAATCAAAAAATGAAATTAAAAATTCCTTGAATCAAACAAGAATGAAAACACAACATACCAAAAATTTTTGGGACACAGCAAAAGCAGTGATCAGAGGACAATTTATAGCAATAAATGCACACATCAAAAAATAAGAAAGAGGGCAGAGTTCCTGCAAGATGGCGGACTAGGCAGAAGGACTGCACAGACCCTCTTCAACAAAGAAAAGGAAAACAAATTAACACAGACACAGAAAATAATCTTGGATCCCTGAGCCTTGAAGGGAAGGATACAGAAGTGGATGAAACCCCAACTAGCAGAAGAATTTGCATGAAAATACCAAAAAAAAGGAGACATACGGAGCTGCGGTCTGACGGCAAACTGAGCAACGCTGACACTACAGGCGGCTTGGAGATTCCCGAGTGGTGGTAGCACCTAAGAATTAACCTAAAAATCACCCTGCTAGCAAGGGACTGCACGGACTGTGCACGGTGGCTGGGGAACAAACAAAGAAGGTGAAGAGAAAGGTGGGGTGAGTTGTGGACTTTTGCCGGTCTGGAGGACGCCACCATTTTGTGGGTTTAAAAAGCGGCTTGACTATTTTGGATATTTAAAGAGACAG
>NW_006921606.1:18033886-18034577 GCF_000298275.1 Orycteropus afer afer
GTTTCAAAACAACTAATATTATTAATACTTTTGTCCTTTTTGTTATTATTCTTAATCTTCCCCTACCAGATCCTAATATTCAGCCTTTTTTCTTTTCTCTGTGCCTGGTTGAAATTCTGCCACCCCCCAATTTAAGGTTTTTTTTTTTTTTTCTTTTCCCCCTTTTTTTATCTCATGACTAACCCCATTCCTTGTTGTTCTTTTTGCATTCTTCCTACTTTTTTTTCATTTATTATTCTCCTTCCCTACTTTATTTTATTCTTCTTAGTGCCCTATGACCAGATATTACAGGTTTGCTTGCTTTTTCTTCTTTTTTACCCTTTTCTCTTTTTTTGGTTAATGTTCCTGTGTGATTACATGGTGTGTTTTTCGTCAATGGGCTTTTAATTTTTTGATGGTTATTCAATAGTAATTTGTGTCTAACTGAGTGGGAGACAACAAAAGTCCTCATAAGACAAAACAACACCCAGACCTCCTGCGACTTCACTTACTGAGCGACAGCCACTTCCTCCTTCTCCACCAATGGGCCAATGATAAAAAACCGTGAAGAAGAGCCTGAATCACCCTTGGCTGCTCTTCACAAAGAGTTAACAGAGATATAAATACAACAACATCACGATGCTTCGGAAACAACAAACCATCACAGTCCACACAAAGAAGCAGGATAAAGTGGTAGAAACAAGGGAGCAGG
>NW_006921606.1:18045110-18063603 GCF_000298275.1 Orycteropus afer afer
AGAAGTTGGTTTTTTAAAAAGATTAATAAAACTGGCAAACCACTGGCACATTTAACAAAGGAAAAGAGGGAGAGTATACAAATAACACCAATAAGAAGTGAAATGGGTGACATCACAACAGAACCAACTGAAATAAAAAGGATGATATCAGGATGCTATGAAGAACAGTACTCCAACAAATTTGAAATTCTGGAAGAAATGGATGGATTTCTAGAAACACACTACTTACCTAAACTAACACAGATTGAGGTAGAAAAGTTGAACGGTCCATAACAAAACAAGAAATGGAACAGGTCATAAAAAAATTACCAACAAATAAAGTCCTGGCCCAGATGGTTTCACCAGAGAATTCTACCTAACATTCAGAGAAGAACTGACAGCAATCCTACTCAAACTACTCTAAAACAAAGAAAAGAATGAAATCTGCCCAAATTCATTTTATGAAGCAAGCATAACCTTGATAACAGAACTAGGGAAAGACATCATTAAAAATGAAAAATATAGACCAATATGAATATAGATGCAAGCATCTTTAATAAGATCCTAGCCAATAGATTCCAACAACATATTAAAAAAACAATTCATTATGACCAAGTGGGGTTCATATCAGGTATGCAAGGATGATTCAACATTAGAAAAACAACCAACATCCTCCACCACATAAATAAAACAAAGGAGAAGAACCACATGATCATATCAATCAATGCAGAAAAGGCATTTGATAAAATCCAACACCCATTCCTGATCAAAACTCTCAGCAAAATATGAATAGAAGGGACATTCGTCAACACAATAAAGGACATCTATGCAAAACCAACAGCCAGCATTATTCTCAATGGAGAGAGACTGAAACCATTCCCCTTGCAAACAGGAACCAAACAAGGATGCCCGC
Organism: Orycteropus afer afer; assembly: GCF_000298275.1. Lineage (NCBI taxonomy): Eukaryota > Metazoa > Chordata > Mammalia > Tubulidentata > Orycteropodidae > Orycteropus > Orycteropus afer. The sequence goes on from NW_006921606.1 coordinate 18,046,003, forward strand.
TATCACCACTTCTATTCAACATTGTACTGGAAGTCCTAGCCAGGGCAATAAGGCAAGAAAGGGAAATCAAAGACATCCAAATTGGTAAGGAAGAAGTCAAACTATCCCTATTTGCTGATGATATAATCCTTTACATAACAAACCCAATAGACTCAGTAAAAAAATCTACTGGAACTAATTGAGAGATTTAGCATTGTGGCAGGATACAAGATCAACATTCAAAAGTCAGTTGGATTCCTCTACACCAGCAAAGAGATTGCTGAAAAAGAATTAAGGAATTCAATACCACTTACATTAGCTACCAAAAAAATAAAGTACTTGGAAATAAATCTCACTGAGGACACAAAAGACCTGTACAAAGGAAACTAGAAAAGACTACAAGAAACCATAAGAAATCTATATAAATGAAAGAACATACCGTGCTCATGGACAGAAAGATTGAACATCGTGAAAATGTCAATACTACCGAAAGCAATCAATATATTCAATGCAACCCCAATCCAGATCCCATTTACGTTCTTTAAGGATATGGAACAGCCAATCACTCATTTCATATGGAAGGAAAAGAGACCTCAGATAAGCAAAGCACTACTGAAGAAGAACAAAGTAGGAAGTCCTACACTCCCAGATCTTAAAACCTGCTATACAACCATAGTTGTCAAAACTGCCTAGTATTGATACAATGACAGACACATAGTCTAATGGAATAGAATTGAGAACCCAGAAATAAATCCATTGACCTATGGTCAGCTGATCTTTGACAAAGGGCTGAATTCTGTTAAATGAGGAAGAGATTTTTCTAACAAATGGTGCTGGCAAAACTGGATATCCATTTGCAGAAAAATGAAACAAGATCTGTACCTCACACCATACACAAAAACTAACTCCAGATGGATCAAAGACTTAAATGTGAAACCTAAAACTATAGAGTTCCTCAAGGAAAAACTAGGGGCAAATATAAGCATCCTAATATATGGTATAAATAGACTATCAAGCATAATCCAAAATGCACAAACAGCAGAAGAGAAACAAGATGAATGGGACCTTCTAAAAATTAAATTTCTATGTGCTTCCAAAGACTTCTCCAAAGAGTCAAAAGAGAACCTACAGTCTGGGAAAAAATATTTGGCAATGACATACCTGACAAGGGACTTAGCTTTAGAATTTATTGAAAACTCCCACACCTCAACAACAAAAAGACAAATAATCCAATTAAAAAATGAGCAGAAGACATGAATAGACACTTCACCAAAGAGGATATTCAGGCAAGGGGACCAGTTTTGCTGACAGAGCTTAATGGAACCACTGAGACTATGGTCTTTAGCTGCCCTTCAGGTCTGGAATGGAACCCACTCCAGTGGCTCCCAGCTAAACAAAAGACAGGCATATGAGCTGAACATTTACATTAGTTAGATACACTCCTTGCAGAGATCAATCATGGGAGAACACTGCTTCGGAAACCCAAGGAGGGGTCGCTATGAGTCAGGAAAATATTGATAACATAAATCTTTTCATGTTTTCTTTTTTTGAACCTTACATGAGTATGACAAAGTATTATAATTCCCAAGTGAAATTTGAAGAAACCAAGGCTGAAATTGATATGTCTAAGGTCACACTACCAGCAACTGACAAGTCTGAGACTTGAACCAAGGTTTTTGCATCTCAAATCCTATCATTTTTCTATATATTTTGCCCATCTCCCAGGAGTCCAAGGACTTTGATCACTATCAGCACTCTTCACAGGATACATAGGACTTGGAAATCTGTCGTTGTTTTTGTTAGGTGTAGTTGAGTCAGCTCCGAGTTGTAGAGACTCTATGTACAAGAGAATGAAACACTACCATGTCTTGCCCCATCTTCACAAAACTTGCTAGGGATATTGGTCTAGTGATATGGAATTTATGGTGTTATAGGAAATAACTTCAAAGGTGTGACTAAGCCATAGGGCAAGAAACAAATTTTCCAGTTTTTTGAGGGGAATTTTCATAGTATTCTAGGTTCCATAGAGGTGCTTTCACTACCTTATGGCAGAGGATATTACGAATATTCAGCATATGTTTATTGAACATCTACCAAATATAAGTAGGGCATTCAGTGGTAAAATTCTCACTTCACACGTGAGAGACCCAGATTCAGTACCTGACCGATACACCTAAAGCACAGCCACTAGTCATCTATCGGGGAGGCTTTTGTGCTGCTATAATGCTGAACAGGTTTCAGTAGCGTTTCCAGACTAAGACAAACTAGGAAGAAAAGCCTGATGATCTACTTCCAAAACTCAGCCACTTAATACCCTATGGATCACAACATTCCAAACCACAATTGATCATAGGAATGAAGCAGGACTGAAAAGTGTTTCATTCCATTGTGCATAGAGTTGCCATAAGTCAGAGGCCAACTTGACTGCAACTAACATCAACAACATGTAAAGAACTCTGCTGGATTTTGTATGGAATAATAGAGTTCTTTCCTCCCACCAGAGTGTGGATGAGATGAATAAACGCATTGTTCACTATAATACAGGAGTAATAGGGAATTAGAGCTATTATGAATTTTATAAAAGGAAGTCTGGTGGTGCAGTGTGTAAGATATTTGGCTGTTAACCAGAAGGTTCATAGTTCAAACCCCCAGCTACTCCACAGAAGGAAGATGAGGCAATCTACTTCTATAAAGATTCACTGACTTGGAAACCCAATGGAGGTCACTGTGAGTCATAAATGTTATAGGACTACAGATGTATTACAGGATTCAAACTTACACAATTGTGAAGTTTGCTGGGGCATAAGTATGGAAAGGAGAGTTGGAGGATCAGAGAAAAACAGTCGGCTTGGAACCCTGGTGTTGGTGGACAAGTCAGAACTTTATGGAGCAAATGTGGCCAGTGAAGTCAGAGTTCCTGGAAAGATCTTTAGACAGCCACTGCTTCTGTAGATACACCACAACTTGGTGGCTAGCCTGAGACTCTATTGGTTAGCACAGTTAGCAGTCAGGAAGTAGAACTAGATGCAGACACAAGGAAAGTGAAATGAGCTGGAGTACATAGGTGTTAATATCAGTCTAATCACCATGCTTGAACACATAAAGAGTAATACCAGCAACTTCCCTTCTACCTCTCAAATCCATCTAAGTTTCTCATTTGGGAAACTCTAACTTGAAAGAAACAGGGAAGGAGATCCTGGAAATTTTAGGTCTCAGTGAAATTAAATTGACAAAAAAACATGTAACACAGTCAGGTGGAGGGAGAGCTAGAGCAAAAGCGCAAACAACATACAATAGAAGGAGAAACTGGGAGAAGGGCAGGGGCCAAGGAGCCTTGTCTAGGAGAAACCTAGGAGCAACTCCAACTTTCTACTTTTACTGTTTTTCCTCTTCATTAAAATACTTTGTTCTAGTGGGGATTACGCCAGCACTGGAGGCAAACAGACATTGAGTTTGACTCTTTGTCATAGCATTTACTATGTGATTGAGGTTAAGTTGCTTAACACCTATGAGGCTCAGTTTCCTAAGTTGTAAAACGGAGAACAATAATGTATACCTCAAAGAATCATGAATATCACTTGAGAAACTGTAAACAAAATTCCTGGTTGTTGTTGTTGTTATGTGCCGTCGAGTCGGCCCCGACTCATAGCGACCCCTCCTTGGGTTTCCGAGGCAGTATCACTACGGAAGTAGGATTGCCCAACCTTCCTTCCGAGGAGTGGCTGGTGGGTTTGAACCGCCAGCCTTCTGGTTAGCAGTCAAGTGCTTTAGCCACTATGCTACCAGAGCTCCCATGAATATCACTTGAGAAACTGTAAACAAAATTCCTGGTACACAGGAGATACTCAGCAAAATGGCCTTCTCTCCCATGTTGCTCTCCTCTTTCAGCACTCTGCTTTGGAAGCTGATATTCAGCCATCAACTTTGGCCTCTACCAGGCCTCCTGATGGATACATTTTATCTGACTAAATAATAAAATACATTATGTCCTCTGAATTTCTTTTCAAATAATGTTTTTAAAACATTCTAATAGTTCCTTTCTAAATTATGTAAAATGTGCTAAGACCTTAGAGTGTGCCAAGTCTATAGACTATATAGGAGTATAAAAGGTAAGAACTTAAATAAATGTTCCATTCCAGGTGTCTTTGTCAAGCAATGATTTCCCCACTTCTTTTCACACACACCCTCTTTGTTCACCATTGAGGTTTGCATTTGTACACTAAGTGTTTGAACACTTTCCTCCACCTAGTTCTGAGCTATTCAAGATGTCTGGCAAAAAGATTTCCAAATATAGGTGTGTGTAATTAGGATCAGGTGTGTTGTCCTTTTTATTCATCCTTCTTCATCTGCTTAGTTCCTTGCTTGTCATCTACCATGAAGGATAATTGATTCCAGATTGAAATAGTTTTCTCTTGCATCCACCTTACTAGAGGCAGAAACTGAGAAACTCACACTGGCTCTAATTTTTTTTTTCTTGGTCCCTTCAATTTTATAGTATGCTTACTGTACTTCCTTGTGTTAAATCTACTATAATCATATATGTGATTTTTAAAAAAAGGAAATGGAGAACTTGGGACAAGGGAGGGCATGTAATGGGAAATATTAGCACAGATGCAGCAAACCAGTTGGAGAATACAGTCTAGTGCCTCTTGGCCAAGCTGATGGGAATTGATATAGGGTTTCCAACTGGCCAGATTTCTTCTGGAATCCATAAAAATTCAAGATGACATTTCACACATGAGTAGAATAATATACAAGTCAGAAAACTAAAATTCAGTTTGCAAATGCTATTTTTTGTGCTTCATAGTTGGTACTGTCAGCAAATGTGCATGAAGGATTTGTTTCAATGGAAGAAATAAAATTCACAAAGCCCTCAGAAGAGAATGAGCTAGGAAAGCTTCCTAAAGAACTTACTCCATGTTTCTCCACATTGAAAATGGAGCTCATCCCTACTCTACCAATGTAGCAGAAGTTTCAGAGAATGACAGAAAGCCATACTTCTAAGAATATTTTAATTAATATTATAATTTAAATATTACTATAAATAATAATATAATTATAAATCACTATATAACTCTAAGGGATTTTTAAAAATTATATAGGATGATTTAAAATTAGATCATGATAACTAATTATTTAAAATAGTATTCAATTATTTGTTGTTTGTTGCCAGCCATCCAGTTGGCTCTGACTTATAAATGACCTTATAAGAAACAGAAGAGCTCTGGTAGCATAGTGCCTAAGGCACTTGACTGCTAACCAGAAGGCTGGCGGTTCAAACCCACCAGCCACTCCTCAGAAGGAAGGTTGGGCAATCTACTTCCGTAGTGATACTGCCTTGGAAACCCAAGGAGGGGTCACTATGAGTCAGGTTTGACTCGACGGCACATAACATCAACAACAACAACAACATAAGTAACAGAAGGAAGCATGCACACTCCTATGCCAGCTTCACTTTTGCTGTATTTGAGTCCATTGTTGTGGCTGTTGTGTCAATTCATCTCATTGAGGGTTTCCCTCTCCCTCACTGACTTTCTACTTTACTAAACAGGGTTTGTTCTCTTGCAACTGGTCTCTACTAGTAACATGTCCATAGTAAGCAAGCCGAAGTGTTGCCATCCTCATTCCTAAGAGATATTCCTGTTGCATTTCTCCTAAGATGGACTTACGGTTTCTTCTAACAGTCCGCTGTATATTTAATTCTTCACTACCAATACATCAGTTCTTCTATTCTGCTTTTTGATTGTCCAGCTTTCACACGCATATGAGGCAATGAAAAGATACCCAGGCTCAGGTCAGGAGGACTTTAGTCATCAAAGTGACATGCTTGCTTTTTAGAACTTTAAAGAGGTCTTTTGATTTCTTGACTGCTGCTGCTTTTGTCATTGATGTTAATCCAAATAGAATGAAATCATTGATAACTTCAATATTTTCTCCACTTACGTGAGGGTGTTTGTCCAGTTGAAATATTTTTTCATTTTCTTCACATTCAGGAGTAATCCACACCAAAGGCTGTAGTCTTTGACTTTCATTAGCACAGAGATACCTCAGAGATATTGTGTGTTCAGTTCCAGACCACTGCCATAAACTGAATATTGCAATAAAGTGAGTTACACACATTTTTTGGTTTCCTAGTGCATATAAAAGTTATATTTACACTACATTGTATTCTACTAAGTATACAATCGCATTATGAAAAAGTTTAAAATACTGTGAGAATTACCAAAATATGGCACAGAGCATATGCTGTTGGAAAAATGGTGCCAATGGAATTACTTGATACTGGGTTGCCACAAACCTTCAATTTGAAAAAAACACAGTACCTTCAAAGTGCAATAAAGTGAAGCCAAATGAGGTATGCCTGTAAGTATTTCCTGTTGTCTTCATTTTTGCCAAACAAGGCTGTGTCATCTGCATATTACAAGTTGTTAATGAGTCTTTCTCTAATCCTGATGCCACATTCTTCTTCAAATAGTCCAACTTCTTATTTACTCTGCATATAAATTAAATGAGTAAAGTGAAAGAATACAACCCTGCCACATACCTTTTCCAATTTGGAAACATATAGTATCCCATTGCTCCATTCAAATGACTGCCTCTTGATCCTTGTACAGGTTCCACATTAACATAATTGAATGCTTTAGAACTTCCATTCTTTGTAACATCATCCAGAATTGTTATGGTCCACACAGTGAAATGCCTTTGCACAGGCAATAAAACAAAATAATACCAGAATATCTTTCTTTTTGTTTTCAGTCAAGAGCTATCTGACATCAGCAATTCAAATCATTAATATTTACTATATTTGGAAAACAAGTCTATTAATGAAGATGTCAACATTATGTATCTTTTATTTAAACAGCATCTCTTTTTATCTATCCATTATTAGGTTAAATTGAAGTTGAAGAGTTCCAGTTTCTTTCCTCTAGGATAATCTATCAAACTGAATCCAAAACAATAGAGAAACATATAATTCGAACCAATAGCTGTACAAATAGCTGTGGTTGCATAAATAATGAAATATTTGCAGATTTGTTATCATTTTAATGCTACATCTTAAAGTAAAGCAATATGTTGGGTGCCCCTCCCCCACCCTTTAGCTCATAACTTAGAAGAAGAAATGATATAGATGAGTTGGTGATTAACAACTCAGTTTGTGGATCCTGTCATATTATGCAATTAATGTGCCTAAGTTGAGAATGAAGATTAACAAAGTTAAATCAATTTCAGTTTTATTGGCAAAAGGCAGCCAATAAATGATTTCTCATGAGTGCTTCCATTATGTTCCTGTACATTTTATGGTTTTTGCAAATTATGCAGGAGTCCTGTTGCCTCTAAACTGTTGACCAGAGTCCCTTGCCAATGAACAAGAAGGACTCTACATATAGACAAAATCCAATAGTTGAGTTGGGTAATATAACAATTTTTGCTACACACTAACCACAAATGTTATCCTGGTATATACACTATTATTCCACACTTTGAAAGGTATGAGCCTTTCAAAGAAAGAGCTCAGCTACTCAGCACAGCAAGCAAATCCCTCTTGACTTGAACCTGTCTCATCTCTCACCATTCTCTCATGCACACCCTAAGCTGTGGCCCAATCAGAATCAACTCTTTCCTATTACCCAAATCCTTATCTCTTCGCCTATGCCTGGAATACTTTTCTTCCATTTCATCTCTTGGGAAATTTGTACTGATCTTTTCAGGATGAGGTCTCTGTAATTTGTTCTGGCTCTCAGACTGGATAAGTATCCCCACATAATCCTTCACTCACAACTCTATTTATATTTTATAGTAATTTTATTTTTTCCTGTTAAGTTATCTGTCTCCACAATTAAGGAGCTCTGGTGGCATAATGCATTTGACTGCTAACCAGAAGCTTGGTGGTGCAAACCCCCCAGACACTCCACAGAAGGAAGACTGGACAATCTTCTTGAGGGAAGATTCACCTCCTCGGAAACCCAAAGAGGGTCTCTATGAGTAAGAATCAACTCAATGGGAGTGGGTTTGGTTTTGATTTTTGGTCTGCATAATTAGACTATTAGGTCTCAGAGACCAAGACTTTAACAATCATTTCAACTCGATGGCAGTGAGTGTGGGTTTTTTGTTTTGTTTTGTTTTAGAGCATAGTAGGCACTCAATACATATTTATCAAAGAATAGAATTAATAATGGATAGATTGGGTCAGTGGGTGAATGGATAAATGAATTTGTAGATGGATGATAGAAAAGCTATAATATCAGTTTCTAAGCCAGCCAATGCCTGACTCCCATTGTGAAGTGATCTTTATATATATATATATATATATATATAATGATTTGGACTTACAGAGAAAATTCATTTTCCATACAGCAGTTCACACATATTCTGTTTCATGACACTAAATTCAATTCCCACAATGTACCAGCTCTCTTCCCACTTCCGCCTTGTAGTTACTTCTTCCCTGTGTCCTTCTTTCCTGTGCATGCCTGCTCCTTTAGCTGTCTCCCTGTAAAACTACTGCCCTTCTGATCTCCTATGATTGATACTTCTAAGAAGTGTCTTCACCTTGTATAAATATTCACCTTATGCCTGCCTATTGTTTAGCTGGAAGCTGCAGGAGTGAGTTCAATTCCAGGACTTAAAGGTAACTAGGGGCCATCTGACTTGATGGCAAATAACAACAACAACAACAGGGGCCATAGTCTTGGGGGTTTCACCAGGCTCTATCAAACCATAAATCTTCTTTATGATATTGAGCTTTGCTCCACATTATTCTTCCACTCTACCCAAGATCTCCTGCACTGATACTTTCCTGAGGATTGCCAGTGGTAGCTGGGCACCATCTAGTTCTTCTGGTCTCAGCGTTGTATAGGCTGAAGTTTGCATGGTCCACTATTCCCTTGGACTAATTGTTTCCATGCACTTTTGGTTTTCTTCATTCTTCTTTGCTCCAGATAAGGAGAGACTGATTGCTGCATCTGGATGGCCACTTGCAAGGTTTTTTATTTTTATTTTTTTCAATGCATTTTATTGAAATATAATTTATGTATAGTGAAATAAACAAAACTAAAGTGACATAGATCAATGCATTCTTTTTTTTTTTTTTTCAGTGTTCTCTCCCCTCCCCTCCAACCCCTGACAACCAACAAAGAAAGTTTCTCTCCATATATAAACCTTTCCTTGACCTTCCACAACAACGAACTAATACTATATTTGTCCTTCGGTGATTGACTTATTTCACTAAGCATAATGTCCTCCAAGTTCATTCATATTATGTAGAGTTTTGCAGACTCTACATTATTCTTTAGTTCTCCATAGCATTCCATTGTGTGTATGTACCATAGTTTGATTATCCACTCTTCCGCTGATGGGCATGTAGGTTGTTTCCATTTTTTTTTTTATTGTAAATAGTGCTGCAATGAACATGGGTGTGCATATATCTGTTCCTGTCCTGGCTCTCACCTCTCTAGGGTGTATACCTAGTAATGGGATTGCTGGGTCAAATGGTACCTCCAAATCCAACTTTCTAAGAAATCATCATACTGCTTTCCACAGTGGTTGTATCACCTTACAGTCCCACCAGCAGTGTATGAGAATCCCAATCTCTCTACATCCCCACCAGCACTTGTTATTTTCTGTCTCATTGAACCTTGCTATCAGTGCTGCGGTGAGATGGTATCTCCTTGTTGTTTTGATTTGCATCTCTCTGATGGCCAATGATGATAAATATCTCTTCATGTATTTGCTGACCACCTGAATGTCCTCCCTGATGAAGTGTCTATTCATGTCTTCTTGCCACTTTTCAATTGGATTATTAATTCATTTGCTACTGAGGCAAAGGAAGTTTTCTGGAATTGGAGTTTTCTATAAATCTTAGAGGTAAGTCCCTTGCCAGATATGTAATTATTGGCAAATAACAATTTTTTTCTGTAATTTTTTTATGTGCTTTTTTGTGGTGTCTATTTCTTTGTTCCATATAATTTTCTGTGCTAAGTGCATTTTATTTATGAATCGTGTTATTACTTCTTTTGTTGTTGTTGTTTTAGTATTTGCTAAATATGTGTGATGGTTCTCTTTTTGATTCTGATGTGAAGGTTTATCATTTTTCTTGGAGGTTACCCTGTGATTTATAGTTTTCTTCCCAAGTCTAGAACAGTCCGATCTATCTTGTAGTTGTCTTGACTTCCCTACCAGCTAGAAGTTCTGTAACGACAATTTTTCCCTCTTTTTGGTTTGTAGTTGTCCTCATTTGTCAATTGATGTCTCTGGTTCCCTGTTTACAATCTTGTAGGCTTAATTACTTTGGATACTTCAATAGCTGGTTTGGTTTCTGGGTTATATCATCATGTGTGTTAACAGTGTTTGCTATTATTGCCTCTCTGTCCAAGGGGCTCCCTTTAGCATCTCTTGTAAGGTTGGTCTAGTTTCAACAAATTCCCTTAATTTCTGCTTATTTGGAAATGTCCTAATTTCACCATCATATTTGAGGGACAATTTTGCTGGGTACATAATTCTTGGTTGGAAAATTTTCTCTGTCAGGGGTTTACATATACCATCCCATTGTCTCTCTCTATATATATGCCATCCCATTGTCTGGACAGAGCAAGGAGTCAGCTGTAGGGATCTAGGTGAGGAGAAGGAACCCAGGCCATGCCCCAAAGAGGCAAGGTGGGGAAGCAAGGGAAAGGAGAAAAAAGGCCCAGAAACCGGGACAGAGCAAGGAGTCAGTGGCAGGGATCCAGGTAAGGGTGGTTGGAGAGGTTTCCAACAGCTAAGGGAGACAAACTTGTCTGTGGGTTTGTCTTACTGTGGTGACATGTTGCTGTGAGTCTTGAGGCTGTGCCACTGGTGTTTCAAACCCAGTGGAGTGCACATGGTACACAAATATCAGCCTGGCTTGCAGACTGAGACAAATTAGGAAGAAGGAAGAGGCCATCCACTTCTCAAAGAATTGGCCAGGGAAACCTTATGAATAGCAGAGAAACACTGTCTGATACATTACCAGGCAATTTCATGAATAGTCCAGAAACATTGTTCAATACAGAGGAAGAGGATGAGTCACTTAGGTTAGAAGGCTAACAAAATAGGACTGGGAAAGGGCTGCATCATCAGAGTAAAACTAGCCTTACTCATATGGATAAGGTAAAGCTTTCGAGACCTCCATTTGCTGACGTGGCACCACTCAAATTGAGGAAAAACAGCTGCAAACATCCATTAATAACCGGAACATGGAATGTATGAAGTATGAATCTAGGAAAATTGGAAGTTGTAAAAAATGAAGAGGAATGCATAAAGATTGACATCATAGGTATTAGTGAGCTAAAATGGACTGGTTTTGGCCATCTTGAATCAGACAACCATATGATCCATTATGCTGGAAATGACAATTTGAAGAGGAATGGCATGGCATTCATTATCAGAAAGGGTGATGGAAAGATCTATCCTGAAGTACAATGCTGTCAATGATAGAATAATATCCATAGGCCTACAAGGAAGACCCATTAATACGACTATTATTCAAATTTATGCACCAACCACCAAAGCCCAAGAGGGGGAAGCTAAGGATTTTTATCAACTTCTGCAGTCTGAAATTGACCAAACATGCAATCAGGATGTGTTAATTATCACTGGTGACTGAAATGCAAAAGTTGGAAACAAAGAAGAATCACTGGTAGTTGGAAAATTTGGCCTTGGTGACAGAAATAATGCTGGAACTTGCATGGTAGAATTTTGCAAGACCAATGACTTATTCATTGCAAAGACCTTTTTTCAACTGCTATACACATGGACTTCACCAGATAGAACACATAGGAATCAGATTGACTACATCTGTAGCAAGAGGAGATGGAAAAGCTCAGTATCTTCAACCAAAACCAGGCCAGGAGCTGATTGTGAACAGACCATCAACTGCTCATCTGCCAGTTCAACTTAAAGTTAAAGACAATTAAAACAAGTCCAAGAGATCCAAAATAAAATCTTGAATATATCCCTCCTGAATTTAGAAAGCATCTGAAAAATAGATTTGATGCATTGAACACCAATGACCAAAAACCAGAAGAGTTGTGGGATGACATCAAAAACATCATCCATGAAAAAAGCAAGAGGTCACTAAAAAGATGAGAAAAGAAGAGAAGACCAAAATGGATGACAGAAGAGACTCTGAAACTTGCCCTTGAGTGGAGAGTACCTAAAGCAAATGGAAGAAATGACAAGATAAAATAGCTGAGCAGAAGATTTCAAAGAGCGACTCAAGTAGGCAAAGCCAATTAATATAATGAAACATGAAAAGACCTGGAGTTAAAACACCAAAAGGGAAGAACATGCTCAGCATTTCTCAAGCTGAAAGAATTGAGGAAAAAATTTAAGCCTCGAGTTACAATAATGAAAGATTCTATGGGCAAAATATTGAATGATGCAGGAAACATCAAAAGAAGATGAAAGAAATACACAGAGTCACTGTACCAAAAAGAACTGGCCAATCTTCATCCATTTCAGGAGGTGGCATATGAGCTAGACCCAATGGTATTGAAGGAGGAAGTCGAAGCTCCAGTGAAGGAATTGGTGAAGAACAAGGCTCCAAGAATTAACGGAATACCCATTGAGATATTTCAACAAACCATTGTCGCACTCACTCAGTTATGCCAAGAGATTTGGAAGACAGCTACCTGGCCAACTGACTGGAAAACATCCATATTTGTATCCATTCCAAAGAAAAGTGATCCCACAGAATGTGGAAATTATCAAACAATATTAATATAGCACGCAAGTAAGATCTTACTGATGAGAATTCAAAAACAGTTGCAGCAGTATATTGACAGAGAACTTCCAGAGGTGCAAGTTGGATTCAGAAGAGGACGTGGAACAAGTGATATCATAGCTGCTGTCAGATGGATCTTGGTTCAAGGCAAAGAATACCAGAAAGATGTTTACTTGTGCTTTATTGACTATGCAAAGGCATTTGATTGTGTGGACCATGACAAATTACGGATAACATTGAGAAGAATGGGAATTCCCAAACACTTGATTGTACTCATGAGGAACCTGTACCTTGACCAGGAGGCTGTCATTCAAACAGAACAAGGAGACACTGCATGGTTTAAAATCAGGAAGGGAGTAAGTCAGGATTGTATCCTTTCCCCATACTTATTCAATCTCTATGCTGAGCAAATAATCTGAGAAGCTGGACTATATGAAGAAGAATGTGGCATCAGGATTGGAGGAAGAATCATTAACAACCTGAGATACACTGATGATACAACTTTGCTTGCTGAAAGTGAGGATGACTTGAGACACTTACAGATGAAGACTGAAGAATACAGCCTAGAGCATGGATTACATCTCAATCAATATAAAGATAACAAAAGTCCTCACAACTGGACCAATAAGCAGCATCACGATAAATGGAGAAAAGATTGAGATTGTCAAAGAATTCACATTGCTTGGTTCTACAATTGACACCAATGCAAGCAGCAGTCAGGACATTAGATGATGTGTAGCATTGGGAACGTCAACTGAGAAGGAACTGTTTCAAGTGCTGAGGAGCAAGGATATCTCCTTGAGGACTAAGGTGCGCCTGACACAAGCCATGATATTTCCAATCGCCTGGTATGCATGTGAGAGCTGGACAATGAATAAGGAAGACTGAAGAAGAGTTGATGCTTTTGAGTTGTGGTGCTGGTGGAGAATGATGAAAGTACCATGGACTACTAAAAGAACTAACAGATCTGTCCTGGAGGAAGTGCACCCGAAATGCTCCTTGGAAGTGAGAATGGCCAGACTTTGTCTCACCTACTTTGCTCGTGTTGTCAGAAGGGACCATTTCCTGGAGAAGGATGTCATGCTTGGTAAGGTGGAGGGTCGACAAAAGAGGGGAAGGCCTTCAATGAGGTGGATAGACATGATGGCTGCGACAATGGGCTCAAGTATAGCAGGGATTATGGAGCTGGTGCAGGATTGAGCAGTGTTTCGTTCTGCTGTTCATGGGGTCACTATGAGTCTGAAATGACTTGACAGCACCTCACAACAACAACAATCCCATTGTTTTCTTGCCTGCATGGTTTCTGCTGAGAAATCTGAGCTTAGGTTGTAGGTAATTTGTAGGTACCCCTTGTAGGTAACTTCATTTCTCCTGTGTTGCTTTCAGGATTCTTTCTTTGTCTTTGGTTTTGGTGAGTTTGATGATGATATATCTTGGTGATTTTCTTTTGGGGTCTATCCTGTTTGCGGTTCATTGGAATTCCTGAGTGCATATATTCTCATCTTTCATCATATCAGGAAAATTCTCTTCCAACAAATCTTCAACAATATTCTCTGTTTTATTTGTCTTTTCCTGTTCTGGAATCCCAACTACATGTAGTTTGTTCCTTTTGATGGTATCCCACATGAACCTTAGGCTTTCTTCATTTTGTTTTGATATTTTTTCTGATTGATCCTTTTCCAAACAAGTGTTCAGGTATTTACCTGCAATCTCACTAATTCTGTCTTCTATTGGTTCAATTCTACTCCTTTGTCTGTTCATTGTCTTATCTATTTCTGAAATTTTAGTATTAATCTTCTGGATTTCTGTGTACAGATTTTGTATCATTTCTAATTTTTCATTTATTTTATCATTTTATTCTTGTATTGTCTTTCAAAATTGTTCTAGGGTTTTGTCTGTGTTTTCCTCAATTTTGTCAGTGTTATTCTTGATCTGCCTCTGAATTCACTGAAGATACCTAAATATAATTCTTTTGAATTCCTTATCAGGGAGTTCCAATGCTGTGTCTTCCTCAGGGATGTGTTTTGGGTCTGTATCCTTGTCCCTTGTTTCTCCTGCTTTATCTTGCTTCTTTGTGTGGACTGTGATGCTGTTGTTGCCAAGGCATTGTATCATTTTTGTGTTTATATTTAATTGCTGTTTGTATGTTGGAGTGACTTGCCCATGATTTTCATTTTCTTTGTTTTGTTTGTGTGTTATCTATGCAAGCAGAGTACTGTGCTGTGCTCTATTCACTAGTTGACAGCATTTATGCACTCACTACCTGTCTCCTTTTCTGTTGTCAGCTCTCATATGTCCCTGCCAACCTTGACAATCAGAGCCTATCCTTAGGTCACTGGAATCTGAATGAGAATGCTGTCACATTAAAATCCAAAATGTCTGCCACTTGTAAAGATTCAAAATGGCTGTGCTCTTGGTCACTTTAAATATCCCAAATGGCTGCCACTTGCAAACAATCAAGAAGGCTGCTCTCTCCAGACAGTGTGAAGTCCACAATTCAGGTTGTCTCCCTCCTTGCTGTTTCCCTTCCTAGTCATAGGCTACCAGAGCAGTCATCCCTACAGCCCTTGGTGACCAGGGCTGATCTTTAGGGCAATTCTCAGGTCCCAACACCACTTAGGCTGTTGGTCCCATCAGAGTAGCTCACAGTCTGCAGGTCCAACCGTCTCTGTACTTACTGTTTTCGGTCAGGTTTTTCCACTAGTTGGTGCCTAATCCACTTCTGTATAGTTCCTTTGAAAGCTCAGGCCTCCAGGATTATCTTCTGTAACTCTATCAATGGGTTTTTCTTTTCTTTGCTGAAGAGGGTCTGTGTTGTTTGTCTGCCTATTCCTCCATCTTACCGGATGGCCCACTTGCAAACTTTTAAGAACTCAGTTGCTACTCACCAAATAGGATGTAGAACAATATTTTTGCATAGTTTATTATGCCAGTTGAGCTTGATGTCTCCCATGACCACAGTCCCAAGCCCATAGATCAAACAAATTGCTCTATCAGCGTAGATTGTTATAGCTAAAAAGTTGTGATAACTTTTCCCCGTTACTTCTATTTTTATGTACATTATTATAGTACATGTAAATATGTATATAGAAATACCATCTGCCAACCTTATGTATCATCATGAGTATGTGCACTTTTGCTTATACATGCATGGTCATTCAGCTGTCTACCTATGTATTTCTCCATAGGTTACTGTTTGTTATTACTGATAATGCAGTATTGTATGCATAAAAGCATTTACCTTTGTTCTCTGTACCTTTGTACACCTCTCTGTGTCTTCTTTTCCCTTCATGTTATTGTGTTGGTCACACACTTTTGGTATATTGCCTTTCCCCTCATCCAAATGAATTCTTGTCTTTTATCTATCTAGCAATTTTTCCTCCTTTCCCTTTTAACGTTATTTTATGATGTGTTTTGTATACCATCTCACACCTCCACTTTCCTTCCACCTATTGTGGCACTTATCTATTTACAAATAGATAGATAGATAGATAGATAGATAATAAAAGCTGCAATTTTCTCAATGGTAAAAATATTGCTTGTGTGGTTGTATTATTATAAGAAGAAATAACAACCATTGATAAGTTAAATTTCAAAATATGTTGTGAATATTTTTATTTTACCTTTTTTCAACATAATGTTATTATTATTATTATTATTAATTATTGTGATTGTGGTTTGGATGAAAATTTACAAAGCAAATCAGTTTTCCATTCAACAACTCATAAACATTTTGTTTCTGTTATTGTTTACAATCCCTGCAATGTATCAGCATTCATTCTACCTTCTACCTGTGTTTCCAGTTTCCATTCTTCCCTGTTGTTTCCTGTCTTCTGAGCTTTGTCTCTGGACAAATGCTGCCCTTTTGATCTTGAATGGTTGATTGGTCTAAGGAGTGCATACCTCCCTGGTGCTATTATTCACCTTGTAGACTTTTCCATTGTTTACCTAAAGGTTGAGCCGGTTCCAGAGTGAATTTGGTGCCAGGATTGAGAAGTAAATAAGGGACATAGTCTCTTGGGGTTCCAGTCTCTATCCAACGAGCCTGGTCTTTTAAAGATCATTTAAAAATGTTTTTTGTTTTGTTTTGTTTTTCCTACCTCTACTCCTTTTTTTTTTTTTTTTGGAGTCCCTCCTCAGAAGGAAGTTTAGGCAATCTACTTTCATAGTGATACTGCCTCAGAAACCCAAGGAGGGGACACTATGAGTTGGAACCAACTTGATGGTAGTGAGTTTGGTTTGGTTTTGGCTTTGGATGATGCAAATGATTAATATTCTTGGCTGCTAATGAAAAGGTTGGTTATTCTCGTTCACCCAGGGGCAGCAAACAAGAAAGGCCTGAGTATCTACTTATGAACACTGAGCCACTGAAAATTCTATGGAGCACAGTTTTACTCTGATACACATGTAGCTGATATGAGTCAAAGATAACTCTATGACAAACTGGTTACTGGTCTTGCTTATTTGATGATGATGCTTATCTGATGAAGATATAAAATGATTTCCATTGTTATCATTGAACATTTCCTTGAAAAAGAAGGCCAAGCAGCCTAGAATATTTCTACACTCTTTCTGTTCACCAGAAATGTCTTTATTCACCCTTTCTATTTGCCAGACTTAATCTATTGGGGAATATAATTGGTGGCTATTACCAATGTATAAGCCATGTTAACTTTGAAAAGAAACCAAATATTCCCTTACCACCTAGATGATTTTATTTGTATTAATAATTTAGCATAGCTAAACCAATATGAATTTTCATATTAAAAAAATGAAGTCACAAAGTAGGAGGCGGGACAAGATGGCGGACTAGGCAGAAGGATTGCACAGACCCTCTTCAACAAAGAAAAGGGAAACCAATTAACACAGACACAGAAGAT
>NW_006921606.1:18086058-18105760 GCF_000298275.1 Orycteropus afer afer
AGGTGGATAGATGGGTAGACAGGCTGAACTATTGGTATGTCTATGAAGTGGGGAGTGTATCCAAGAACATCTATAGGGCGGCAGACTATGGTCCTATAAGTTTATGTGAATGATCAGAATTCCCAGGTGTATAGTAGATTTCACAAGGGGCAAGGTTGTGGTCACTGTTTGGTCACAGCCAGCTACCCAGAGGGACCGAGGAGTTGAACCTGTGGGCTTGGGACCATAGTCGCAGGTGACATCAAGCTCAATTGGCATCACATACTACACAAAACATTGTTCCATCTCCCACTTTGGCGAGTAGTGACTGGGATCTTAAAAGCTAGCAACAAGCTGCCATCTGGATGCAACAATGGGTCTCTCCTTATCCAGAGCAGAGAAGAATGAAGAAAACCAAAATTCATGGAAACACTTAGTCCTAGCAACTGGCACACCATCCGATCTGCAGCCTATACAACTATGAGACCAGAACAACTAGATGGTGCCCGGCTACCACTGTCATCCACTTGGAAGGGGATCTATCTAGGAGATCCTTGATAGAAAGGGAGAACAATGTGGAACAAAACTCAAATTCATTTGGAGGAAAAAAAAAGGGGGGGGGGCAGGTTTGCTGGTCTGATAGAGCCTGGTGGAACCACTGAGACTATGGTCCTTAGCTGCCCTTCAAGTCTGGAATTGAACCCACACCTGTGGTTTCCAGCCAAACAAAAGACAGGCATATATGAGTTGAACATTTAGCTGAGGTAGATATACTCCTTGGAGAGAACAATCATGGGAGAAAGAAGGGCTGCTTATGCACAGGGAGACAGCTCCTGGGGCAGGAGTGCATGGAGAGATGGACACTGGGAAGAGGTAACTGTGGGGAGGAAGTGGGAGGGGAGCTGTTGCATTGTGGTAAACTGTGGTCATGAGACAAAGTGTATGTGAACTGCTGTATGGAAAGTGAATTTGCTCTGTAAATCTTCACCCAAATCACACACAAAAGAAAGAATTCTACAGCCAAACCACCACTGCCTCATCTATAAATGGAGGTAACAACAACATTATCTTTCATAGAATCATTCAGTTTCCAAAATTGGGATGATCATGAAAACATGCTGCTCCTAGCATTCCTTCCCCACCTTCTCCAGCCAGATTAGCTGCCCAGAGAGGCTGGCCTGGATAGATTTCAATCAATTGTCTCCATGCCTTCTAGCTTCAGCTTGAGTTTGCCCAGGAAGAGTATTAGCAGGAGACTGGAAAGAAGGAGGGTGGGGCTGGGAGTGGATTCCTTTGCTCCCTCCAGGCAGGGTCAGGACAGAAGTCATGTCTTCAATATAAGGTAGTAGTGTCTGCCAGGGTGCCAACCTCACTTACCCTTTCTGTTTCAGGGTTCCAGTAACTATTCCCTCCTCTCACCTTCTTAGGTCAATGGGTAATAAAGGAGTGCCCTTCCTTTACTACCAGCCCAGCGTCCTGCTTTATCCTTTGTGGTTTTGCTACATCCTGCTCACACCCTCTTAAGAAGGCTTTTATTAAATACTATTCAAATTATCCTAATTTGGATGTATTGTCTGTTTCCTGCCGGGTGCCTGAATAATGCATGCTCTAAAATATATTATTGACTAATCTATGTAACTGCTCTGATTTAAAATACTAAAAAGAATTCTAAAACTGTCAAATTCCTCATTTACAATTCCTTTGTTACAATGAATAAAGTAGCCATGAAAATTTAAAAAATAATAATAATAAAAATAAAATGTCCTATAGGTGAGTAAGAATTTGTATGTTAAGAAAAATCAAATGAATCATTTCCCCCTTCTTGTGAGTTACTCCCTAGCTGTCTGGATGCTAAAACTTCTTGTATTACTAAGGAAAAGAAGCACAAACATCTGTCTGGAGTCCAGTGCGTAATTTACCTATTATCAAACATTCTCATGAAATATCCCAGCAAAGTTCAGGCTGGGATCGTCCCACTTCTGTGTATTCTTTCAGATGAAGACAGATCATCCTCTGGCATGTGACTGCTGCTCCCTCCACAGTGTAACTGAGAGCTCTGGAGTCAGCTAGGGCTAAAATGACAACTGAGTCAGGTTCTCTCTTTAGATCTTGGCCCTCCAAAGCCTCCCTGGAAGGCCAGGCTAAGCCACTGGGTCTGAATCCATTCTCCACCATCCACATTTGTATAGTGAGTATACCTCATGTTAGGCCTTGTTTCTTTACCTGCACCTGAATGCCAAGAGCACCCATCTGCATCTTGCCTGAATCTCAAGTTATCACACAAGGAGACTCTTCCAATCAACACAAGAGCTCTGAGACCACCAAACATGAGAATTGAAAATAATAAAATCTAGTCAAAATACCTCACCCTCAGATAAGGGTGGCATTTTTAGTAATTGTTAATGGGTTAATTTAGGACTTTTACATTCAGGTAACTTAATGGGAACACCATCAGTATACACATGGAACATTTTAAATGAGGCAATGGTGGAACTTGCAGTATTCACAGCACAACTTCTGAGTTTGAGGACCCAGCCCCTATTCTTATTACTTTTGTTAATTTAGGCAACTTGAGCATCTTCTGGAGTCGACTTACTTTGTCAAGTACAACTTAGAGATAACCTTTCTCAACAGGTTCTCCCAATGGGAGAGTTGTGATTATCATCAAACGTAATTACATAGGACAACCTCTTGCAAAATTAAATTGTATGCAAATGTGAGACATTGTTGGTAATAAAAGAGAGAGAGAGAGGGGAGCATGTGCTAACACATCAAGACTGGAGGAGGAGTCCTCTGGGGCTCACAGTTAAATGTTTCTGGAAAGCAACAACCCTTCAGTGTTTCTAGCATAAACACATAGGATGGCTTAGTAAGAACACTGTGATAAGTTCCCTTTGGAGAGGTAGGGAAGACAGGTGGAGATCACTAGAAGAAATCATTGAAGAATTTAGACAAGAAGGAGCTAAATAAGCCACTTCAAAACTTCCCTTATGGTGATCCTTCTTAGAACTGTTGTTATTGTTGTTGTTGTTGTTATGTGCCTTCGAGTCAGACCTGACTCATAGTGACCCCTCCTTGGGTTGCCGAGGCAGTATCACTGCTGAAGTAAATTGCCTCATCTTCCTTCTGAGGAGTAACTGGTGGGTTTGAACCGCCAGCCTTCTGGTTAGCAGTCAAGTGCCTTAGGCACTACACTACCAACTGAGGTGACCTATATTTCTAGTTTGCCCAGACCTAGGAGGTTTCCTGGAACCTGGGGCTCTCAGTGCCAAGTCACAGACAGACTGTCCCAGATAAATGAGACAAGTTGTTCACCTTACCTATCCATCTTAGCCCTACTGGTCAAATCCCTGAACCTGTCTTCAGAAGGCAGTAGATTCTGAGAAGGTGGTGGTATTTCTCCACCAAACAACACTCTATCTTCTCTGCCACACCTCTATTTCACCTTTTCACATTTTTGAACTTTCAAGTGAGCATGCAGAAGAAAATGGGGTGCCCAGTGGTAGTTGGGTAGTAGAAAGGTAGTTGGCTGGGACCTGCAGGAATTTTATTTATTTAACTTTTCTGTCATCTTCACTTTGTTCCTCCCAAAAGAGAGCAGTAAGTAAGCCAACACACGCCAAAATCAGACATACACTAATTCCTTCTATATGCTTCTGGAAGATTAAGTTTTTTAGGAGAAATTGTGCTTTCTTGTGATTCCACAAACATTATACAAAATGTGTTCTCTCTTCGGAGCTGCTTTGGCCTAGATCCACTGGGTGATGTTATCTGCTTAAACAATTACTTTTGCCTGAAGGAGTTTGATTGGGAGGGTGAAAATACTTCAAATTAAATTTTGATTCTTGGATCCTTGTAGCTATGTCCCCTCATCAGCCTCTGAGAGCCCTGGGTTCCTTGCTTCAGAGCAAATGTGGCAGCCACAGCAGAAAGGAGACGACAAAGAAGATGAGCTTCCATTTTTTCTAACATTTAACTTGACTATAGTGACTTTAATTGGTTTCCTGGCATATATGATGAGCTAAGGGTGCTAGGCCAGGATTTAGGGCTAAACTAACCACAGCTCTTAATCCTGGGAGATCAGAGTAGAAGGCCAACATAATTAAGCAATGGAGGCAGATGACAGTGAAAGAACTTTTACTAAGGTGTAATCAACATAGGCAGCATCAGCATCACCATGGAGTTTTTTAGACCTGCAGAGTCCCCAGCCCCATTTCAGACCTAGTGAATCAGAAAGAGTATTTTAACAAATTTCTCAGGTGATTCTTAAGCATTTAAAATTTGAGACTCACAGGAGATGTACTAGCAATAAGCTTGTACTCAAAGGGAAAGAGTGACTCCAGCATTTGGGAACCTCCTGAAGAATGCATGATGGATGAACCCCAAAAGCAAAGATGGAATCAGAAAGTACAAACTGGGTGCAGAGCACAGCAAGTCATCAAATATATCTGAGCTAGGGTCACCACAGGGCTTGGATGTCAAGTTTTGAATTTGGAGTTAGTCTGAGGAAATGTAAAGTCAACAATGGTTTTGAGGAGGAAATGTTATGACCAAGACAGAGCTTGTTTTTCAGAAACACAGCCTTGGCTTCTGAGTGGAGGAGGGAAAAACCAAAACCAGTAGCTGTTGCAACAACTCTGACTCATGGTGACTCCATGTGTGTCAGAGTAAAATTGTGCTTCATAAGGTTTTCAATGACTGATTTTTAGGAAGTGATTGTCAGACTTTGCTTTTGAGGCACCTCTAGGTGGACCTGAACCTCTTACATTTTGGTTAGCAGCCAAGTGCTTTAACTGTTTCCACAACCCAGGTAGTCCTAAAGGAAGGAAATAATGGAAAGAAATGAGAAGTAACAGAGTAAGCCTAGAACAGTGTGGAATATCAGACAACCTCAAACCCCACACACATCCCTACCTGCTATTGGTTTTACCTTCCAGGTGATTCTGCTTACCACTCATATCTGAGAAAAATTTAGAGAATGATTCATGGCAAGGCCATTATATTGGCCTTTTTCAAGACATGAAACAAAAATTATCACTTATTTCCCCTGAGACAGTCTAAATTTATGTAGTGTAGTGCCTAAGGCATTTGACTGTTAACCAGAAGGCTGGCAGTTCAAACCCATAAGCCACTCCTTGGAAGAAAGTTTGGGCAATCTACTTGTGTAGTTATACTGCCTCAGAAACCCAAGGAGGAGTTGCTATGAGTCAAGTCTGAGTCTATGGCACAAAATAACAAAAACAGTAGGTTGAATAAACCAAACCCACTGCCATGGAGTCCATCCTGACTCATAGTGACCCCCATTGGGTTTCTGAGGTGTTAAATCTTTACAGAAGTAGATTTCCCTGTCTTCTTCCATAGGGTGGCTGGTGAGTTTGAACCACCAACCTTCTGGTTAGCAGTCAAGTGGAATGGTGGTTCCGAAAGTGATATGTTCATGTCCTAAATCCCAGAACCTGTAAACATAACCTCATCTAGTAAAAGCATCTTTGCAAATGTATTTAAATTAACGATCTCTAGATTAAATCATCCTGGATAAATCTAGATGGGTCCTAAATCTATTGATCAATGTCCTTATAATAGACAAGAAAAGAAGATAGCTACAGAGAGAGCCATTTTTAAGCAACCTAAACCAAAGCCACTGCCAGTGAGTTAATTCCAACTCATAGAGACCCTATAGGACACACTAGAGCTGCCCTGTGGGGTTTCCAAAGCTGTACATCTCTATGGAAGCAGACTGTATCACCTTCCTCACATGGAGTGGCTGGTGGCTTCATCAATCTTTTGGTTAGCAGTCAAATGCTTTAACCACTACATCTCCAGAACTCCATGTATATATAAAATGTATATATATACATATATGTTGTTGTTGTTATGTGCCGTCGAGTCAAACCCGACTCATAATATATATAGGCAATACTATTTTGTCAGCCACATTACACTACTGATTCATATTAAGCTTACTGTCAACTAAAACACTCAATGTCACTGGTATCAATAGGGCTCTATGAGTCAAAACTGACTTGACAGCAATGGGTTAATTTTTGGAAAATCGTGCTTCCTATTAATTCTTATTAATTTCTATTGCATTAGTGTCTTCAGCCTTTCACTGTTTATTTAGAGTCATATTCTGTTATACAATATAGGCACAGTTCTCCCACCTTTAGGACATTTGCAAAAACGAATATGCTTTTATATGTTCTTTCATATCTTTGGTAAAATAAATATTGAACTACAAGGATAAAGCCAAAGCCCTGAAGTACACTGCTAGAAACCTCTCTCTAGACAGACATTAATTAATCATCAGCTGACTTAACAGAATATAGTCAACAGCATCTCATATAATAATTTGTTGATCATTAAATTATCTTGTATACAAGTCTTGAAGAAGATATGGTGTGTTCTATATGTTTCTACAATGATCCCAAATCACAAGTCACTGCTATGCTTTCAAAATACATATGTCTAAGAATTCATAATATGACCTTAGAAATATGAAATATTTAGAAATTTAGAATAAATAGAAATTTAGACTATGTCTACTTTGTGAGGTTCTCTAATAATAACTATAAGTTAATGACTGTAAGTCATTAGAAAGTTATTTAGGAAATTTCTGAACCTAGACATAGAACGATGTGAAGTATGTGAAGAATATAAACAATCTTGAAGTTCACTTAGATTCAACATGCTGTGACAGAAGAAAAGAGTGACTCTTTCTAAACTAACCTTGAGACATAAATCTGAACTACCTACCTAATCTCTAACCTTGAACAGAAGATGTGGCATTCAACCAATCTCTAGCCCTGGAGTGGAAACATACTAGTCTTTAACATCACACTAGACCTTACTGTGTGAAGCAAGTGAGAATTTCACATATAATCCTTGAATTTTTGCTCACTCACCGAGAGAGAAATTAGAGTAAGACCCTTTCAACTATGTCACTCTTTGAGGAAGATACCCTGACTTCAACTTACCTAACACCCTAGTTATGAGTGAAGGACCTCCACCAAGTTAAAGAGGTCCTTTGCAGCCAATTTCCCCAGTGCAATAGGTTGTCTGATTTCTTGACTGCTGCCTCCATGGGTGTTGATTGTGGAACCAAGTAATATTAAATCTTTGACAACTTCAATCCATTTATTGTGATGCTGCTTATTGGTCCAGTGGTGAGTATTTTCATTTTCTTTATGTTGAAGTGTAATCCATACTGCAGACTGCAATCTTTAATCTTCATCAGTAAGTGTGTCAGGTCATCTTCTCTTTCAAACAAGGTTGTGTTGTCTGCATATTGCAGGTTGTTAGTGAGTCTTTCTCCAATCCTGAAGCTGTGTTTTCTTCATATAGTCCAGCTTCTCAGATCATTTTCTCAGCATACAGATTGAATAAGTATGATGAAAGGACACAGCCTTGACACACTCCCTTCCTGTTTTTAAACCATGCACTATCCCCTTATTCTGTTTGAACAACAGCCTCTTCATGAGCACAATTAAGAGTTCTGGAATTCCCATTCTTCTCAACGTTATCCATAATTTGTTATGATCCATATAGTCAAATGATTTTGGATTTTCAATAAAACACAAGTAAACATTTTTCTAGTATTCTTTGCTTGCAGTCAGGATCCATCTGGCATTAGCAATGACATGCCTCTTTCCACATCCTCTTCTGAATCCACCTTGCATTTCTAGGGGTTCTCAGTCAATATACAACTGTGACTGTTTTTGAATTATCTTCAGCAAAATTTTGCTTGTCTGTGATATTAATGATATTGTTTGATAATTTCCACATTCTGTTGACTACCTTGCTTTGGAATGGGAACTAATATGGATCTCTTCCAGTCAGTTGGCAAGGTAGCTGTCTTCCAAAATTCTTGGCACAGATGAATAAATGACTCCAGGGCAGCATCCATTTTGTTGAAACATCTCAATGGGTATTCCATCAATTCCTGGAGCCATGATTTTTGCCAATTCCTTCAGTGCAGCTTCGACTTCTTCCTTCAATATTATTGGTTCTTGATCATATGCCACCACTTGAAATAGATGAACATTGGCCAATTCTTTTTTTGTTACAATTGTTCTGTATAATCCTTCCATTTTCTTTTGCTACATCCTGCATCATTCAATATTTTGCCCATAGAAACTTTCAATACTGCAACTTGAGGCTTGAATTTTTTCTTCAGTTCTCTCAGCTTGAGAAAAGTTATACATGTTCTTCCATTTTGGTTTTCTAACTCCAGGTCTTTGCACATTTCATTAAAATGATTATAATAATTCACTTTGTCTTCTCAAGCTGTTCTTGAAATCTTCTGTTCATCTCTTTTATCTTGTCATTTTTTCCATTTGCTTTAGCTACTTTGAGAACCTAGAAGAGATGGACAAGTTTCTAGAATCAACAAGACCTACCTAAACTATCCCACTCAGAGATAGAATACTTGAATAGACCCATAACAAAAGAAGAAATTGAAAGATCATAAAAAAAAAAAAAACTCCCCACAAAGGAAAGCCCTGTCCCTGATGGCATCACTGGAGAATTTTACCAAATATTCAGGGACGAGTTGACACCTATACTACTCAAGCTATCCCAGAACATAGAAAAAGATGAAATACTCCCAAACTCATTTTATGAAGCAAATGTGACACTAATACCAAAACCAGAGAAAGACATCACTAAAAAGGAAAACTACAGACAAATATCCCTCATGAACATAGATGAAAAATCTTCAACAAAATCCTAGCCAACAGAATCCAACAACATCTCAAAAAAATAATACATCCTGAGCAACTGGGATTCATACTTGGTATGCAAGGATGGTTCAACATCAGAAAAACAATCAATGTAATCCACCACAAAAATAAAACAAAAGAAAAGAACAATATGATTAAATCAATTGACACAGAAAAGGCATTTGATAAAATCCAATACTGGTTCCTCTTCAGAACCATCAGCAAAATAGGGATAGAAGGGAAATTCTTCAACATAATAAAGGGCATATATGCAAAGCCAATGGTCAGCATCATTATTAATGGAGAAAGACTCAAGGCATTCCCCTTGCAAACGGTAACCAGACAGGGATGAGCTCTATCACCATTTCTATTTAGCACTGAATTGGAAGTCCTGGCCAGGGAAAAAAAGGTGAAAAAGAGAAATAAAATGAATACAAATTGACAAAGAGGAAATAAAACTATCTCCATTTGAAGATGATATGATCCTATGCATAGAAAACCCAAGAGACTCAGCCAAAAAAAACTACTGGAACTAATAGAGAGGTTCAGCAAAGTGACAGGATACAAGGTCAACATACAAAAATCAGTTGCATTCCTCTACACCAAGAGGCCTCTGATAAAGAAATAAGAGAGACTATACCATTTACAATAGCTACTAAAAAAGAAAATATCTAGGAATAAATCTTACCAGAAACACAAAGACCTATACAAAGAAAACTATAAAACGCTACTACAGGAGACAACAAGGGCTCTACATAAATGGAAGAACCTGCCTTGTTCATGGATAGGTAGACTGAATATGTTGAAAATGTTAATACTACCTAAAGCAATCTACACATTTAATGCAATATCGATCCAGATACCAACAAAATTTTTTAAGGACATGGAAAAATCAATTATTAACTTCATATAGAAAGGAAAGAGACCTCGGATAAGCAGAGCACTTCTGAAGAAGAACAAAGTGGGAGGTCTCACATTCCTGGATCTTAAAGCCTGCTATACAGCCATAGTAGTCAAAACAGCACAGTATTGGTACAATGATAGACAGATAGGCCAATGAAACAGAATCAAAAGGCCTGAAATAGATCCATCCATCTATAGACAGCTGATCTTTGACTAAAGACCAAAACCCATTAAATGGGGAAGAGATAACCTCTTTAACAAATAGTGCTAGCAAAATTGGATATCCATTTGCAGAAAAATGAAACAAGACCCATACCTCACCCCCCACACACAAAAAAAAACTCAAGTTGGAACAAAGACTTAAATGGAAAACCCTAAACTGTAAAATTCATCAATGATAAAATAGGGGCAAATCTAGGGGCCCTAATTTATGGCATAAATAGACTAACAAGCAAAACCCAGAATGCACAAGAGATGGAAGAGAAGCTAGATGACTGGGATTTTTTAAAAATTAAATTCTTACGCACATTGAAAGACTTCATTGAAAGGGTAAAAAGAGAACCTACAGATTGGGAGGAAATATTTGCCTATGACATATCTGACAAAGTACTTATCTCCAATATCTACAGAAAACTTCAATACTTCCACACCAAAAAGGAAAAAAAAAATTCAAAAATGAGCAAAAGACTTAAATAGACACATCACTAAAGACGATATGCAGGCAGCCAACAAACACATGAGGAGTTGTTTGTGATCTTTATTCATTGGAGAGATGTAAATCAAAACAATGATGAGATATCATCTCACCCCAGCAATAATAGCAAAGTTCAACAGTACAGAAAATAACAAATGCTGGTGAGGTTGCAGAGAGTTTGGAACTCTTGTGCACTGCTGGTGGGATTGTAAATTGGTACAACATTGTGGCAAACAGTATGATGTTTCATTAAAAACTGAAAATAGAAATACCATTTGATCTAGCAATTCCATTTCTAGGAATATATCTTAAAGAGGTGAGAGGCAGTGCACCAACAGACATATGCATACCTGTGTTCATCACAGCACAATTCATTATAGCAAAGAGATAGAAACAACCTAAATGCCTATCAATGGATGAATGGATAACCAAATTATGGTACATCCACGCAATGGAATACTACGATACTTTAAAGAACAATGAAGGATATGCCAATCATCTCACAATATGGATGAGCCTGGAGGACATTATTCTGAGTGGAATAAGTCAATTGCAGAAGGATAAATACTGTATGAGCTCATTAGTGTGAAAAGACAAAGAAGGGTTTGCTTAAGAAAGGGAACTCACTTTGTAGGTTACCAGGGTGGGGAGAAAAGGGGAAGGATTAATTTCGGGCTAGTTGGGGGCCACACGCTAATGTGGATAAAGGGAGGGATGGTATAGAAAGAGTCTGTGACCACCATGATAACATTAGGGAAGAAGAGGACACTAAATTGTGCACATAAGGTATAGACAACAGATGCTATTATCAACCAGTATATCTACAATACTGCATTATCATTAACACCAAACACCAGGCTACAGATAAACACATAAAGATCTGAGAAGATCAGGCAGAGGTCAGTGAACAGGAATGTACTCTAGACCAAATATAGATTCAGTTTAGGCTACTCTTGCACAGATACCAGTGATACAAAATACCTGCAATCCTTACAGAAACAATAGAAGACAGATATAGAGTAATCCCTCACAGACAACCAGACACTGTGGGAGAGAGATTCAATGGATCTATTGACTCAGGACCATAGTACTGGGGGACAACAGACTCAATTGGCACAATAACGTATATAAAAATCTTGTTCCTCATCCTACATTGGTGAGTAGCAACTGGGGTCTTGAAAGCTTTCAAGTGGCCATCTAAGATGCAGCTAATGGTCTCCTATCATCAGAAATGAAGAAGAGTGCAAAACACCATGACAATTAGAAGCAATCAGTCCTAGGACATGATGGCTCTCAAGACCAGAATAACTAGATGGTGTGTGGCTACCAATGCCAACCACTCAGAAAAAGGATCAAAACTGGAGATCCTGGATAGACTGGGAGGAAAAACATGGAACAAAATCTAAAACACAATAATGACCAGAATTACTGGTAGGATGGAGTCTGGTGTTGTTGTTGTTGTTGTTATTTGCCATCGAGTCAGCCCTGACTCATAGCGACCCCTCCTTGGGTTTCCGAGGCAGTATCACTACGGAAGTAGGAATGACCAACCTTCCTTCCGAGGAGTGGCTGGTGGGTTTGAACCGCCAGCCTTCTGGTTAGCAGTCAAGTGCCTTAGCCACTATGCTACCAGAGCTCCTGGAGTCTGGTGAGACCCCCCCAATAATATGGCTCTAGGATACATTTTGGGCCTGGAATAAAACTCACTCCCAGGGACTGGATCTCAGACCAATAGAAAACAAGATGTACACGTAGACCACTCAACCTAGGTTGAAGCACCCACATACTCTATGGAGATGCATCCTTTGGAACAATCGACCACAGGGCACCAGAGGGGCCGCATTGATATGGAGGAAATGCAGGACACACAGGAGTACATAATTATGAGGGGCATGGGATGGGGGTGTTACAGGGCAGTGAGGGGAGGAGATTGGGTTAGGGTTGGGGATAGTAAATGGGGAGTGAAACTAAAGGTGCACAAAATGTTGAATGTAAAGCAAACTCTGCTCTATAAACTTGAACCTAAAGCACAATAAAATAAATAAATAAAAGGAAAAAAGGCACGTTTCAGAGTCTCTTCTTACATCCATTTTGGTCTTTTCTTCCTTTCTCGTCTTTTTAATTACCTTTTGCTTTCTTCATGGATGATGTTCTTGATGTCATCCCACAGTTCCTCTGGTTTTCAGTCATTGGTGGTCTATGTGTCAAACCTACTCTTCAGATGGTCTCTAAATTCAGGTGGGATATAATCAAGGTTATATTTTAGATCTCATGGACTTGTTTTTATTGTCTTCAGCTTTAACTTGAATTTGCATATGAACAACTGATGGTCTGCTCTACAGTCAGCTTCTAGCCTTTTTCTAGCTGAAGATATTGAGCTTCTCCATCGCTTCTTTCCACAGATGTAGTCAATCTGATTCTTGTTTATTCCATCTGGTGAGCTCCATGGTTATAGCCACCATTTATGTTGTTGAAAAAAGCTATCTGCAATGAATAGTTTTGTTCTTGCAAAATTCTATCATGATATCTCTGGCATCATGAAGGCCATATTTTCCAACTACTGTGATTCTCCTTTGTTTCCAGCTTTCACATTCCAATCACCAGTAATAATCAATACATTTTGTTTGCATATTTGGTCAATTTCAGACTGCAGAAGTTGGTAAAAACTTCAATTTCCTCATCTTTGGCTTTGGTGATTGGTGACTAAATTTGAATAATAGTGTTAACTGGTCTTCCTTTTATGTGTATGGATATCATCCCATCCCTGACAGCATTGTGCTTCAGGATAGATCTTGAAACATTCTTTGTAAGGATGTATGCCACCCCATTCCTCTTCAATTTGTTATTCCCAGCATAGTAGATCACATGATTGTTTGATTCAAAATGGCCAAAATCAGTCCATTTCAGCTCATTAATACCTTGGATATCGATCTTTATGTGTTCCCTTTCATTTTTGACAGTTTCCAATTTTCCTAGATTGATACTTTGTATATTCCATGTCCTGATTATTAATGAATGTTTACAGCTATTTTTTCCAATTTTGAGTTGTGCCACATCAGCAAATGGAGTTACTGAAAGCTTTACTCCTTCCATGTTATTAAGGTTGACTCATTTGACTACTAACCAGAAGGCTGGAGGTTCAACTAGCCACTCCTTGGAAAGAAGATTGAACTTTGATAGAGGTATTGCCTCAGAAACCCAAAGAGGGGTCACTAAGAGTCGGATCCAACTCAGTGCCAGTGAGTTTGGTTTAGTTTTCTACTTTGATGAGGCAGCTCTTCCCCACTCATATTTCGAGTGCCTTCTGACTGACCTGAAGGGCTCATCTTCCCACACTATATTAATGTTTCAGGACTATTCATAAAGTTTTCCAGTAATATATCAGGCAGTGTTTCACTCCTACTCATAAGATTTTAACTGGCCAATTCTTTGGGAAGTGAATGACACCTTTCTTCTTCCAAGTCTGTCTTAGTCTGGAAACTCTGCTGAAACCTGTCCACCATGGGTGACCCTGCTGGTATTTGAAATACCAGTGCCATAGCCTCCAGTCTAATAGCAACAAGCAAGCTACCACAGTATGACAAGCTGACAGAAAGAAAGAGTCTCTAATCTCTCACTCACAATTTCCAAATCTCTAACCTCTAAATTCCCAGATAAGCATGTAGCATTCATCCATCTCTCAAGTAGGTATTACAGTAAAGAGATTCTAAGAAATATATTTGAGGTCTCAGAGAGAATTTAAACACATTTAAAGAGTCATAAATTACAAGACAAAGATTAGGAAAAGAGCAACCTAACACAATGGAAGCAGGACTAATGGTACAGACAAAATAGTAATTCAAATTAAGTTTAATAAATAGGCTCAAGCTGTTAAGAAGGATCATTAGAAATATGAAACAAGGACAAATAGTATGAAAAACCTAGTGATGGCATTTCCAATTAAAATATAATTACAGAAATAAAGATCTGGGGGGATTGTTTGAATAACAGAATAGACTCAAACGAAGAAAGAACTAGAGAGTTAGGAGATTATCAGGAAACTCCCCACAGGCATGAGAATGATAATGTGAGTCCAGAAAGGAGAAAAGAGTACAGGATAAGAATAGAAATCTCAGCGTTCATCTAATGGAATTTCAGAGTGCAAAGAAAAAGGTAAAATAATGGTAAGAGATACTTGAAGAAATTATGATTGAGAAAGTCAAAGAACTAAAAGAGATTTAATACCTTGGATTAAAAGAAAATATAAGGAATCAAACAGGATTAATAAATAAATAAATAAATAAATAAATAAATAACTTCCAAGAAGGCCACCAATAGAACTACCTTATATCTTATTGGTCAGAACTGCCCATGTGATATGACAATGTGTGAACCTGGTTGGCTTAGACCAATCATATTTTATCCATAATACCAGTGAAGGAGCCTACTTTCTGTGAGCCTAAGAGCTCTGCCCCTGTCACCACAACAAAATCAGGTTTTTTATAGCATGGCAGGCCCTTGGTGAGGGATAAAAGAGAGATTTGGCTATTGAGCAATGCCCACAGGAATTAATTGGGGAAAATGAATTAGTATTATTTATATGTATCCAGATTATCAATGTTTTCTATTATTTCCATAGCAATCATGAGCTAAAACTTCAGATGATGCCTGCACAGTAGAGATGAGGAAGAGGAAGAAGAAAGCAAATATAATAGTGTTCATGTTTTAGCCAAGAAACATTTTAAATATGAACAAACTTTGGATAGTATTCTTATTTTCTATGATGCATAACAACTTATCATTAGCATAGTAGCTTTAAAAAAAAACACATATTTATTATCTCACAGTTCCTATAGGTCAGAAAACTGGTCAGGGCTTCACTGGATTTTCTGCTCAGGTTCTTACAAGACAGATATCAACATGTCAGCTTAGTTATATTCTCATCTCAAGGCATATCTGGGAAAGGATCTACCTTCAACCCCCTCAGATTATTGAAATAATTCATGTTTTGTGGCTGTAGAATTTAAGAAAGCTTGCTTTTTCAGAGCCAAAAATAGAGAAGACTCTCTTCTTCTGTCTCTGACTTCTAGATGCTTTTTAAAGAATTCATCTGATTAGGTCAGGTCCACCCAGGATCAGCTTCCTTTTAATGAATACAAAGTAGATTGAATAGGGACCTTAATACAGCTGTTAAATCCCTTGAAAGGATCATTGTAATTGAGATAATATAAGGTAGTCATGTAGGAACATTCAGAGGAAGTAACTGAACGTGATAAAGAGGCTAGGCCATCCATGTTTTAGAACATGATATATTATAAAGCCTGCATCCCAATCAGTAGGGAAAGCAATAATTAATTTTAAAAAAGGATTAGAGTGTTTGGCTAATCATATGGGGAGGGGGAGAATATTTGGAAGAAGTTATATGGTAATAATCCAACAGAGATAGGAGTTCAATCTGCATAAATTTCTAATTTTGAGACATAAAATATAAAGCTAATAGAGGAAAAGCAATTGTATATTTCTGAGCTCTGAATAAGAAAGAATTCCTTAAGGAAGATCTCTAAAAAAAATCACATGTTAATGTGAATATTTTGATGGGTTTCACTGCACCAAAGTAAAAGATTCTGTTCTAGTAACCAAAGTCATAGTAAATAGAAAAGAACAGACAAAAAGAATTGTAATATATAAAACTAATATAGATGTATCTAGAGTTCCTAAAACTTTTCTTCCAAATCAATAAGAAAAATGCAAAAAATTCAGCCATGAAATGTGTATACATAATTCACACAATGAAAAAAATTGCTTAACAAATGTAAGAATAGATGCTAATTTTAAAAGCTTTGATTATTAGTGAGGTTGAGCTTTCAATGAGATGATACAATCTTCATTATTTGCAGAATCTCTATTTGAGAATTCACTTACTTGCTAAAATTAATTTTAATCCTAAAATCAATACTTATGATGTTTTTATGGTCATTCACAAACATGCAGAGTGGCAAAAAGTTGCCTGATACACATGTTTTTAGTTAAACAAGGCAACACTCTTCCTTGTTCTATCTACCCTTCTCACTGTAAACAAGTACCCTTTTCCTGGTCTATGTTCTTGGTGCCATATTTTTCACATTTTTGTATTTTTTGATGGTGGTTTCACTGTTTGAAATGGCTCCTCAAGCAAGTAGTTGGACCTGTGGGCTCAGGGCCCTGGTCTTCAGGGACATCAAGCTCAGTTGGCATAACATGCTACACAAAAACATTGTTCTACATCCTACTTTGGTGAGTAGTGGCTGGGATCGTAAAAGCTTGCAAACAACCATCTAGATGCAACCATGGGTCTCTCCTTCTCCAGAGCAAAGAAGAATGAAGAAAACCAAAGATGCATGAAAACAAGCAGTCCAAGGGACTGGTAGACCATGTGATTCTTGGCCTATATGAGCATGAGTACAGAAGAATTAGATGATGCCCAGCTACCACTGTCAACCACTCGGAGAAGGATCTGTGTAGGAGATCCTGAATGGGCTAAGAGAACAATGTGGAACAAAACTCAAAATCATAAAAAAAAAAAAGTAAAAAAAAAAAAGATCAGTTTTGCTGGTCTGATGGAGGCTGATAAGATCCTTGAGACTATGGGCCCTAGCTACCCTTCAGGTCTGGAATTGAACTCACATCCAGCCAAATAATAGACAGGCATATGTGCTGAACATCTACATCAGGTATATACTCTACTTGGAAGGACCAATCATGGTGGAAGAGAAGGGCAGTATATGTACAGGGAGACAGCTGGGCAGGGGTAGTGCATGGGAGAGAAGGACACAGGGAAGAGGCAACTACAAGGAGGAAGTGAGAAGAGAGCTTTTACATTACGGGGAATTTCAGTCAATGTCATGAAAGAAAATATGTATGAACTG
The DNA here is from genome assembly GCF_000298275.1 of Orycteropus afer afer. Lineage (NCBI taxonomy): Eukaryota > Metazoa > Chordata > Mammalia > Tubulidentata > Orycteropodidae > Orycteropus > Orycteropus afer. The sequence goes on from NW_006921606.1 coordinate 18,103,236, forward strand.
CTGTATGGAAAATGAATTTGCTCTATAAATTTTCACACAAATCGCAATACAAATAAAAATAAATAAGTAAAATAAAATGGCTCTTAAGCATAGTGCTGAAGTATTATTTAGTGTTCTTAAGCACAAGAAGGCTGTGATGTGTCTTATGGAAAAATACATGTGTTAGATAAATTTCATTCAAGCATGAGTTACAGTGCTGTTGACCATGAGTTCAATGTTAGTGAATCAAAAGTATATATTTAATAAGATGTCTTTATGTATTTTCTTAAAGTCTTTTCCCAGGACATTAAAGTAATTGGAAACAAAAATTAATAAAACAATCTATGTATTAAAACTCACAACTGTGTTAAGTTTAACTGTGCTAAGTTTAAAAGTGTATTTATACAAAAACAGAACTATAATCATTTATTTTCCTGGCTTTAATAGAAACAAAATCATCAGTTATATTTTTAATTGAAAAAAGTCAATTTTGAAAATCTGTGACAGAATATGAGATGAAACCACTGCTCTGAGGAAGAAGTTCTTGGAAATTTAGTTCTAAACAGATTTAACTGCACTCCTCTGCACCTATTTGACGTTTCTTGAAATGGGAAGTACTTCTTTCTGGCACTTTTTAGAGACTCCATGGGGTGCTACTGATTGCTGTTTGATTGCTACTTAAATGTGGTTTTCAGCTTTTAAAACTCTAGAGCAGGTGTACCTTTTCACAGCAAACATTAGTCTCTGCCCATCCATAAATCAGCCTCTGCTTGCAAAATTCTAGGTTTTCTTTGACGAGGGGAAGAAATTCAGACAGCCGAAGGGCGGGCCAGACCAACTTTGCTGAAACACCTTGAGAATCATTGAAAACATCAGATTAATTTAGAGTAGAATGTTGACTTGTGCAGAGTCTGTGGAAGACATAAATCGTTAGCACATTTGGCTGCTAACTAACAGTTTATAGGTTTGAATCCACCCAGAAGCTCCTCAGAAGAACATCCAGTGATCTACTTCCGAAAAATCAACCACTGAAAACTTTACGGAGCACAGTTCTACTCTGACACACATGGGGACGCCATGAGTCAATCAACCCAATGGCAACTGGTGGTGGTGGTGGTGGTGTTGACTCGGGCAGGCTTCTTCCCTTACCTATTTGTGGTAAAGTGGTCCTTACAGCAATCTCTTCAGTATTCACCGAAGGCTGTCAGCCTGAAAAAGGAGGATATCAATTAAAAACAATCTAGGTCTCCTTAGCAATGATGCTAATGGGAAGGAGGACTAGCCTAAGCTTGTTTTGTTATTGTTAGGTGATGTGGAGTCCTGTCTGACTCATAGCAACCCTATGCACAGCAGAACGAATACCCCCGGCTGCGCCAACTCTGCAATCCCCATTATACTTGACCCCAGCTATACTTGGCCCCATAGCCGCAACCATTTTGCAATCCATCTCATTGAGGGCCTTCCCCTTTTACCAAGCATGACATCTTTCTCCAGGAATGGTCCCTTCTGATACCTACTTTACCAAAGTAGGTAAAGGAAGTCTGACATTCTGGCTTCCAAGGAGCATTCCAGCTGTACTTCCTCTAGGACAGATTTGTTAGTTGTTTTAACAGTCAATGGTATTTTCAACATTCTTTGCCAGCACCACATCAAAAGCATCAATTCTTATTTGGTCTTTATTCATTGTCCAACTCTCACATGCATATGAGGCAATTGAAAATATGGCTTGTGTCAGGCGCACCTTAGTCTTCAAGCAGATATCTTTGTTCCTTAGCACTTGAAGGAGGTCCCTTGCAGCCAAATTGCCCAGTGCTATACATCCTCTGATGTCCTGACTGCTGCTTCCATTGGCCTCCATTGTACAACCAAGCAATGTGAACTCTTTGACAACTTCCATCTTTTCTCCATTTATTGTGATGCTGCTTGTAGGTCCAGTTGTGAGAATTTTTCTTTTCTTTATATTGAGGTATATTCCATGCTGCAAACTGTATTTTTCAATCTTCATCAGTAAGTGTTTAAAGTCATGCTCACTTTCAGCAAGCAAAGTTGTGTCATCAGCATATTTCAAGTTGTTAATGAGCCTTCCTCCAATCCTGATGCCATCTTCTTCTTCATATAGTCAAGCTTCTCAGATTATTTGTTCAGCATATAGATTGAAGAAGTATGGTGAAAGGATACAACCCTGAAACACTCTCTTCTTGATTTTAAACCAGGAAGTGTCCCTCTTTCTGTTCAAACGACAGCCTCCTGGTCTATGTACAGGTTCCTCATGAGTATAATTAAGTGTTCTGGAATTCTCATTCTTCTCAATGTTATCCACAATTTGTTATGATCCACACAATCAAATGATTTTGATAGTCAATAAAACACAAGTAAACATCTTTCTGGTATTCTTTGCTTTGAGCCAAGATCCATCTGACATCAGCAATGATATCCCTTGTTCCATATCCTCTTCTGAATCCAGCTTGCATTTCTGGAAGTTCTCTGTCAATATAAAACCAAAGATGCATGGAAACAATTGGTCCAAAGGACTGGTAGACCATGAG
>NW_006921606.1:18112748-18124032 GCF_000298275.1 Orycteropus afer afer
AGGAGGGATATATTCAAAATCATATTTTGGCTCTTGTGGGCTTGTTTTAATTGTCTTCAACTTCAAGTTGAACTTTCATATGAGCAGTTGATGATCTGTTCACAATCAGCTCCTAGCCTTGTTTTGGCTGAAGATATTGAGTTTTTCCCTCTCCTATTGCCACAGATATGGTCAGTCCAATTCCTATGTACTCCATTGGGTGAAGTCCACATGTATAACCGCTATATGTATTTTTGAAATAAGTTATTTGCAATGAATAATTTGTTGGTATTGCAAAATTCTATCATGTGATCTCCAGCACTATTACTCTCACAAAGGCCAAATTTTCCAACCACTGTGATTCTTCTTTGTTTCCAATTTTTGCATTCCAGTCACCAATGATAATTAACACATCTTGATTGCACATTTGGTCAATTTCAGACTGCAGAAGTTGATCAAAATCTTTAATTTCCTCATCTTTGGCTTTGGTGGTTGATGCATAAATTTGAATAATAGTTGTATTAACTGGTCTTCCTTGTAGGTATATAGATATTATCCTATCACTGACAGCATTGTACTTTAGGACAGATCTTGAAACATCCTTTGTGATGATGAATGCCGTACCATTCCTCTTAAATTGTCATTTCTGGCATAGTAGATCATATGGGTATCTGATTCAAAATAGGCAAAACTGGTCCATTTCAGCTCACTAATGCCTAGGTTATCAATCTTTATGCATTCCATTTCATTTTTTCAGCTTCTGATTTTGCTTCATTCATACTTTGTACATTCCATGTTCTGATTATTTATGTATGTTTGTAGCTATTTCTCCTCAATTTGAGTAATGCCACATCAGCAAAGGAAGGTCTCGAAAGCCTTACTCCATCCATATCAGTAAGGTTGGTCCTACTCTGTGGAGGCAGCTCTTTCCTATTTGTATTATGAAAGCCATCTGACCTGAGGGGCTCATCCACCTGCACTGTACCAGATAATGTTTCCAGGCTATTCACAAAGTTGCTCAGTAATGTATCAGACAGTGTTTCTCTGCTACTCATAAAGTTTTCACTGGCCAATTCTTTGAGAAGTGGATGGCCTCTCCCTTCTTCCTAGTCTGTCTCAGTCTGTAAGCTGCATTGAAACCTGTGCACCATGTACAACCCTGTTGGCACTTGTAACACACAGTGGCACAGCCTCAAGCCTCACAGCAACACACAAGCCACAATATTATGACACACTGGCAGACAAGTTTGTCTCACTTAGCTGTTTGAAACCTCTCTGCCCTCTCCTTACCTGTATCCCTGGCACTGTTCTTCTCTGTTGTTGCCTCTGGCTTCTCTTTGCCACATTTTCCTGGCTGGTGGAGGTGAGGCCTGGGTCCCTCCCTCCCTTTACCTGGATGCCTGGCTGCTGCTTACATAAGCATAAGCTTACAGCCCACTTAACTGGACATATCTGGCCAGGGAGAAACTGACAGAGATAGGCTTTCATTGTGTTCCTTATTCATGATGCCAGGTGGAGGGCATGAATAGAAGGTTCTTTATATTCACCAGGAGCATTTTCTATAGCCAGTGGGGACCAGCCTAACATGTAACTTTCCTATTTAAGTCCTTCTACTAAGGAACTCTGGTAGCATAGTGTTAAGGCACTTGACTGCTAACCAGAAGGCTGGCAGTTCAAACCCATCAGCCACTCCTCAAAATGAAGGTTGGGCAATCCTACTTCTGTAGTGATACTGCCTTGGAAAGCCAAGGAGGGGTCGCTATGAGTCGGGGTTGACTCGACAGCACATAACAACAACATAACAACTATGACACAATGTGTGTGTGTATGTGTGTGTGTATATAAGAGACATCATCTATGCCCAAACAGCTATATCAACTGCTCGTCCTGCTGTATGCTGTCTACTTCTTGTTCTAAGGAATAAAAAGCTACTTTCTATGTGCTGAGCAACCTACTTTCATAGTGATACTGCCCCAGAACCCCAAGGAGGGGTCGCTATGAGTCAGATCTGCCTTGACAGCAGTGAGTTTGGCTTTATTTTGTTTTTCCCTATGTGCTAAAAAATAAACAAAAATCTATGCATTTTGTGTTTTGTAAAATAATATTAAAATACTGAACGTTTAAATTTTCCTTTCCTTTTCTAAGACAGGAATAAAATTGAGCTGAATTATTTTCTCCTGTTCTCCCCTATTTATTCTATTTTCTAATCTCTCAAGTTCTGATGGATTGTTTTGCAATGACAATATTATCTACTTTTTGGAGCAGCTATGCACTATGGTAGTGGTTCTCAAACTTAAGAAGCTATCAGAATTATATGGAAGGCTTTTTAGAACATAGATTGTTAGACCCTTGCCCTAGAATTTCCGATTTTGTAGATCTAGGGTGTGGAAAGCAACTTTATTGGAACAAGTTTACATATAGTAACCTAAGAGATGTTGTTGCCTTCAGCTGATATACCATTAATGCATCCTAATAAGATAACAATTAACCAGCTTCTCCAGTCCTATCTAGAACAGATTAAATAAATGATGATAGATGGATGATAGATAGACAGATAGAGATAGAAGATAGATAGATACATAGATACATAGAGAGATAGATAAGTAGATGGATAGGATGCATCCTTATAAAATCATAAACAGCCAGCTTCTCCAGAAAGGTAGTGAGATAGTAAATGTTTTGGTTCTGTAGTGCCACTCTAACAGAAATACCACAAATGGGTGGGCATTAACAAACAGGGACATATTCTCTTACAGTTTAGGAGGCTAGAAGTTTGAGTTGAAAGTGCCAGCTCTAGGAGCTAGATGAAAGCCCCTCAGTCTTGGGCTTCAGCTCTGCCTCTTGTTCCTGGCCCACTGAAGCTGGAGGCACCTCATCTCAGGCAGTTACTGGATGCTGAAGCTGACAAACCCAAGGTAGACAGGTCAAATGGCACAGTCCCAAGATAATCAAGCAATACAGCAGGCCACTAATCCAAGTCCATTAACAGTCTCAAGATCGCCAGACAACATGGCAGGCCATTGAGATAAAGACTTGGCTACATTCAAGGTCCAAGCATGCCAAAAATCTCAGAGCCTTACTCAAAGTGGTCTTCTTATATACAGGAAGCAGACCATATCCCTGGACAACTACCCAGCTGCTCCAGTAGATTCCACCGTAGAGTTGTTTACCAGTCTCATCATGGGGGATAATTACATCCAGCTGCCCAGCCACTTAAAATCAGGCCCAGCCAAGTTGACACACAACTACTACAGTGAGAGAGTGAGATAGTGAGATGGAGAGAGAGAGAGAGATGGGCTATGTAACTGACTGGCCCTCTCAGTTTGCCCAGGACTATATGAATTTTGGCATTGAACATCTTGCATCTTGAGAAATCCCTCAGTCTGGAAAATTCAGGACAATTGTTCTTTTTAAATGGAGGACAGAATCCTTTGCCCCAATCTCACTCCTTATACTTAATTTTCATCAGTGTGGCAGGGTGAGATTCCCATTTTTCTTCCCATTCTTGCCTATCTATGGGTTATCTGTGTTATTAAAAAGAATTTCATCATTCCATTTTTTATTATGTTAATTTCCATATTATTGTTTTTATATGCTGTTGAGTAAATTCTGACTTTTAATAACTTTATAGGACAGACTAGAACTGTCTCATAGGATTTCCAAGCCTGGGAGCTCTGGTGGTGTGGTGCCTAAGGTATTTGACTGCTAACTAGAAAGCTGGTGGTTCAAACCCACCAGCCACTCCTTGGAAGGAAGACTAGGAGATCTACTTCCATAGAGATACTTCCTTGGAAAACCAAGGAGGGGTCACTATGAGTTGGGGTTGACTCGATGACAGTGAGTCTGGTTTTATTTTATTTTTTTGGTTAATCTTCACAGGAACAGACTGTTGCATCTTTCTCCTGTGGAAAGGATGGTGAATTCAAACCAATGATCTTGTAGTTAGTAGCCTAGTACTTAACCACAGTGTCACAGGACTCCTTGATTTACATGTAGGAAAGTGAAAATAGGTGTAGAGCTCAATGACTTTTCACAAAATATATTCACTCGTGTAATGAATACCTAAATTGAGAAACAGAATGTTAGCAGCACATCCTAGAAGTCTCCTCATGTTCCCTTTTAATCACTACTTTCCCTCCAGAGTAACAACAATCTGATAGTTTTTTCATAACTTGTTTTTGTTAGCTGCCATCATGTTGCTCTGACTCATGGTGACCTCATGCACAATGGAAGAAAGGCTGTCCAGTCCTGTACCATGCCCATAATCAGTTGTGGATTAGACAGTTCTCATCCATAGGGTTTTCTCTGGCTGATTTTTAGTCTTTCCTTCCTACTCTATCATAGTCTGGAAGCTCTGTGGAAATCTTTTCAACATCATAGCAACACACAAGCCTCCACTGACACATATGCGTGGTAGCTGTACATGAGGTGAATTGGCTATAAATAGAACTCGACTCTATAGCATGGAAGGCAAAAATTCTACCACCAAGTCACCAATGCCCACTTTTAACACTTTAGTGAATTATTATAAGGCAAAAATCCTTGTAACCACATCCAAATCAACAAATAGGACTTTGCCACTCACCCCAAATGCCCTTCTGTATGCTAAATGCTATTAACAACCTCCATCCTCCCCTCTAAAAATAACCATCATCCGGGCTTATAGTAATCACTTCTTTATGGTGCAGTGGTTAAGGACTCGACTGCTAGCCAAAAGATTGAAAATTTGAACGCACCAGCCACTTTGTGGGCTAAAGATGTGGCAGTCTTTTGCCATAAAGGTTTACAGTTTTGGAAACACTATGGCGCAGTTACATTCTGTTCTATATTGTCACTTTAAATTGGAATTGACTCGATGGCAGGGGGTTTTGTTTTCTGATTTTTTTTTTTTTGGGGGGGGTATTCCTTTATGGTTTTATTATCCAAGTAAAGGTTTCCCATCCTCTCTATTATAGTCCTTAAGATATTGAGGAAACTACACAGTATTGCTTATTGAGTTTTCCACAGTCAGGATTTTGTTGATAGAACATTCATGAAACACTTCATAACATTCTCTGTGCTCTGTTTCCTGCAAATTGGCAGCTGATTCTGGTGATTAACTCAGACTCAGATTCAAACTCTTTGCCAAGATTCTAGGTGATGATATGTTCTTTCATTATCTAATATCTAGCTTTAATTTTCTTTTATATATAGTAGTAGCAAGCACTGATACTCAATGCCTGCTATTGTTGTTAGGTGCCATCGAGTTGGTCCCCACTCATAACGACCCTATGGACAACAAAACAAAACACTGCCTGGTCCTGCACCATCCTCACAATTGTTACCATGCTTAAGCTCATTGTTGCAGCCACTGTGTCAATCCATCTTGAAGGTCTTCCCCTTTTTTGCTGACCCTCTACTTTACCCAACATGATATCCAGGGAGTGGTCCCTTCCAACAAAATGACCAAAGTATGAGACTAACTCTGGCCATTCTCTCTTCTAAAGAACATTCTGGCTGCACTTCCTACAAGACAGATTCGTTCACTCTTCTAACAGTTCATAATACCTTCAATATTCTTCACCAACACCACAATTCAAAAGCATCAATTCTTCCGCACTCTTTCTTATTCACTGTCCAGCTCTCACATGCACATGAAGCTATTGAAAATACCATAGATTGGATCAGGCACACCTTAGTCTTCAAAGTGACATCTTTCCTCTTAAATAGTTTAAAGAGGTCCTTTGCATCAGATTTGCCCAATGCAATACGTCGTTTGAATTTTTAAGTGCTGTTTAGGTGGGTGTTAATTGTGGATAAAAGCAAAATGAAATTTTTGAAAACTTCAATCTTTTCTCCATTTATTAAGATGTTGCTTATTGGTCCAATTGTGAGGAGTTTTGTTGAGATGTAATCCATATTGAAGGTTGTAGTCTTTGGTCTTCTTCAGTAAGTGTTTCAAATCTTCTTTATTTTCAGAAATTAAGGTTGTGTCACCTGCATGTCACAGGTTGTTAATGAGTCTTCCTCCAATCCTGATGCCACGTTTTTCTTCATATATTCCAGCTTCTCAAATTATTTTCTGAGCATACAGATTGAAGAAGTGTGGTGAAAGTATACAACCTTGACACATATCTGTCCTAATTTTAAACCATGCAGCATCGTCTTATTCTGTTTGAACAACCACCTCTTAGTCTATATAAAGGTTTCTCATGAGCACAATTAAGTGTTCTGGAATTCCCATTCTTTATAATACTATCCATAATTTGTTATGATTCTAGACCCATTAATTTATTGGAGGTTGCCAAATGGTTACATTCTCATTACATCATTTAAGTTTTTCATTTATTAGCTGGAATGATTAGATATGGAAATGCTTCCCTTTATCAACCTTTTGTTATGCACTCATAGGCAAAACCAAACTCACTACCACTGAGTTGATTCAGACTCACAGTGACCTCCATTGGGTTTCTAAGGCTGTAAATCTTTATGGAAGCAGATTGCCTCATCTTTCTTCCATAGAGTGCCTGGTAGGTTTGAACCGCCAACCTTTGGGTTAGCAGGCAAATTCCTTAACCACTACACCAACAGAGATCCTTGGTTACCCATTGGTCAGTTCAAATAAAAGAGGCAAAATAATTACTGGATCCCTTCCTTTTAAAAAAAAAATTATTGTGATTTGTGTAGAATCTTACAAATCAGATTTGTTTTACAGCCAACAGTTCACATTTTGCTTTGTGACATTGATTGCCTTCCCTGCAGTGTAATATTCTTCTCCCAACTTCTCCCGGTGGCTACCCTTTCACTGTTTCCTTCTTGCCATGCATTCCTGCCTCCCTACCTTTCGCTCTGTGAAAGTGCTAGCCTTCTGAACTCCCTTAGTAGACTGTTCTAAGGAGTGCATCTCCCTTGTGCAGATATTCAGCTTGTAGACCGGTCTATTGTTTGGCTGCGAGGTAAGCCAGAGGACTGAGTTAAATTCCATGCTGAAGGAAGGGTGACTCGGGGCCAAGTCTCAAAGGCTCCACCAGACTCTATCCAACACATAAACCAGTCCTTCCTGTTATTTTGAGTTTCGTTCCACATCTTTCTCCTACTTTATCCAGCATCTCCATTTTTTATCCCTTTCCATGTGGTTGGCATTGGTAACCAAGCACCATCTCATTCTTCTGCTCTCAGGGGTCATATAGGCTGAGGTTCTTATGGTGAATTAGTCCTTTGTACTACTTCCATGCATCTTTGACCTTCTTCACTCTTCTTCCCTCCAAACAAGGAGAGACCAACAGTTGCATCTTAGATGGCTAGTCACAAGTTTTTAAGACCCCAATTGTTACCCACCAAAGTAAGATGTAGAACAATTATCTTCATCTACCATATTGTGCCAATTAAATTTGAGGTCCACTGTGACCACAATCCCCAGACTGCAGTCCATGTTATATTCAATAGTCTTTGCCAACACCATATTCAAAAGTATCAATTCTTCTTTGGTCTTTCATACTCATTGTCCAGCTTTCACATGCATAGGAGGCGCTTGAAAATACCATGGCTTGTGTTAGGTACACCTTAGTTCTCACAGTGACATCTTTGGATTTAACACTTTAAAGACATCTTTTGCAGCATATTTGCCCCATGCATTATGTTGTTTGATTTCTTGACTTCTGTTTCCATGTACATTGATTGTGGATCCAAGTAAAATGAAATCCTTGACTACTTCAATCTTTTCTCCATTTATAGTGATATTGCTTATTAGTACAGTTGTGAAGATTTTGGCTTTCTTTATGTTGAGATGTAAAAGTTTATGTTGAGATGTTGAAGACTGTGGTCTTTGATCTTCAAGTCCTCTTCACTTTCACAAGTAAAGCTATATTATCTGCATATCACAAGTCAGTGGTGTCACTAGGGTTGGTGTCACAGTGTAGTAACTTGTGGTATCACCACACTCTGTGGACATGGCTGGTCAGCAAACTACTCCTAGTGGGCATAGAGACCCCTACCACTTGTCAGAGTCAAGCTCTATACCTCTAGGTCCCACCATCCATGCCTCCCTATAGCTCCTCCCCTCTTCCATTGGCCAAGATGTACACCTTCCTCTCCACTCAATGGTGGACACAGAAGCCCACCCACATCTTGACTAAGGGAGTAGGGTGATGAGTTACTACACTGTGATAAGTGAATCAACCATAATAATTCCACTGCCTTGGCGGAGCCAGTCCACCCCACAATCATGGACCCTGGGGTCATATTGGTGTCACCCTGCCTGATAGTGTCCCAGATTGTTAATGAATTTTCCACCTATCTGATGCTGTCTTCTTCTTCATATACCAGAGCTTTTCTAATTATTTTCTCAGCATACAAATTGAATAAGTATGGTGAAAGGATACAGCCCTGACACGCACATTTCCTGATTTTAAACCAGGCACTATCCCTTTGTTCTATTCAACTGAGTACCCCTTGTTCTATGTACAGGTTCAACATGAGCACAATTAAGTATTCTGGAACTCTCATTCTTTGTAATCTTATTCATCATTTGTTATGATCCACCTAGTGGAATATGTTTACATAGTCAGTAAAACACAAGTAAATATCTTTCTGCTAGTTTCTCCTTTTGGCTAAGATCTTTATGACATCTGCAAATATCACTCATTCCATATACTCCTCTGAACCCAGCTTGAATTTCTGGCAATGTTCTGTTGAAATCTTTTTTCTTTTTCTTTCTTTCTTTTCTTTTTAATTTTTATTTTGTTTTGAGTGAAAGTTTACAGGGCAAATTCACTTTCCACACAGCAGCTCACATACACTTTGTCAACACATTGACTACAATTTACCATGTGCAACAGTTCCCCTTCCATTTCCTCCCCATAGTTACCTCTTCCCTATGTCTTTCCCTCCCTTGCACTCCTGCCCAGCAAGCTGTCTCCTTGTGCATACACAGCTCTTCTATTTTCCCATAATTGATCTCTCCAAGGAGTGTATCTGCTTAATGTGAATGTTTGGCTCATCTGCCTGGCTTTTGTTTGGCTGGAAGCCACAGAAGTAGGTTCAATTCCAGACATGAAGGACAGCTAGGAGCCAGTCTCAGGGGTTCCACCAGGCTCTATCAGATGAGCAAACTTGGTCCTTTTTTTTTTTTTAATGATTTTGAGTTTTGTCCCACATTGTTCTCCCACTCTATCCAAGATCTCCTACATAGATCTCCCTCCCACTGGTTGATAGTTGTAGCTGGGCACTATCTAGTTCTTCTGGTCTCATAGTCATATAGGATGAGGATAGCATAGTGTACCAGTCACTTGGACTAATTGTTTCCATGTGTCTTTGGTTTTCTTCATTCTTTTTTTGCTCTGGACAAGAAGTGACCCATCACATCAAGCTCAACTGGCATAACATACTATACAAAACATTGTTCCACCTCCTACTTTGGTGAGTAGTGACTGGGATCTTAAAAGCTAGCAAGCTGCCATCTAGATGCAACGATGGGTCTCTCCTCGTCAAGAAAAAAGAAAACCAAAATTAATGGAAACCTAGCGACTGGTACACCATCTGATCTGCAACCTATACAACTATGAGACCAGAAGAACTAGACTGTGCCCGGCTACCACTGTCATCCACTTGGAAGGGATGTAGGACATCCTGCATAGAGAGGGAGAACAATGTGGAACAAAACTCAAAATCATTTGGAGGCAAAAAAGAAAAAGAAGGTGGGGACCAGATTTGCTTGTCCAATAGAGCCTGGTGGAACCATTGAGACTATGGCCCCTAGCTGCGCTTCAGGTCTGGAATTGAACCCACACCTGTGGTTTCCAGCCAAACAAAGTATAGGCATGTGAGTTAAACTTTTACCTCAAGTAGACACACACCCTGAAGAGAACAATCATGGGAGAAGTAAGGGCTGCTTTTGCACAGGGAGACAGCTCAGGGCACAGGAGAGTATGGAGGGATGGTCACTGGGAAGAGGCAACTATGGGGAGAAAGTTGTTGGGGAGCTGTTGCATTTTGGTAAATTTTGATCAATGACATGAGACAAAGTATATGTGAACTGCTGTATGAAAAGTGAATTTACCCTGTAAATCTTCACCCAAATCAAAATAAAATGAAAAAAAAAAGAAGTGACCCATCATTACATCTAGTTGGCTGCTTGCAAGATTTTAAGATCCCAGTCCCTACTTGCCACAGTAGGATGTAGAACAATGTTTTTGTGTAGTATGTTATACCAGTTGAGCTTGATGTTCCCTGAGAATACATTCCTGAGCCCACAGGTCCAACTACTCACTCCTTCTGGGTAGCTGACTGTGGCCAAGAAGTGACTACAACCTCATCCCTTGTCAGCTCTACTATATACCTGGAAATTCTTACAGAATATACCAATACACTTGTAGAAACATTGTCTGCCAACCCTATACATGGTCATAGGCCCACTCTCCCCTTCATAAACGTATCTAATAGTTCAGCCTGTCCACTCATCTATCCACCCATATATCAATGTTTGCCTTCACTGACAACCCAGTAATCTACATGCCAAATGGTTCATTTTTGTTGTCTGTACCTCCCATGTACCTCGCTAGGTCTTCCTGTTCCTCAATGCCACTGTGTTCATCACTCACATATTTATATTGCCCTTCTCTTCAACCAAATCAGTACTTGTCTCCACCTATTTTGCAGTCTTCCTTCCCCTTCCTTCCCACCCCTGGTAACCAACAAAGAAAATTTCCTTCCATATATAAACCTTTCCTTGATTTTACAATAATGGACTAATACAATATTTGTCCCTTTGTGATTGACTTATTTTACTCAGCATCCTGTCCTCCAAGTTCACCCACATTATATGTATTTTGCCTATTCCAGGATATTCTTGAAGGTTGCATAATATTCCATTAGGTGTATGTACCATAGTTTGGTTATCCATTCTTCTGTTGATGGGCATCTACGTTGTTTCCATCTTTTTGCTATTGTAAATAGTGCTGTGATGAACATGGGTGTGCATATATCTGTTCTTGTCCGGCCTTTCACTTCTTTAAAATATGTAGCTAGTAATGGCATTGCTGGGTATGGTATTTGTGATCCCAGATTTTTAAAGAATCACCATACTGCTTTCCAAAGTGGTTATATCATTTTATAGTCTCACCACCAGTGTATAAGAGTCACAATCTCTCCACATCCTCACCAGCATGTGTTATTTTCTGTCTTGTTGAACTTTGCTACTAGTGCTGTCCTTTCAATATCTGTCCTGAAGTACAAAGCTGTCAGTGATAGGATAATATCCATACGACTACAAGGAAGACCCGTTAATATCACTGCTATTCAAATTTATGCCCCAACCACCAAAGCCACA
>NW_006921606.1:18126579-18130027 GCF_000298275.1 Orycteropus afer afer
TGCTAAAAGAACTAACAGATCTGTCCTGGAGGAAGTGCAGCCAGAATGGTCCTTGGAAGCAAGAATGGCCAGACTTCGTCTCCCCTATTTTGGTCATGTTGTCAGAAGGGACCATTCCCTGGAGAAGGATGTCATGCTTGGTAGGATGGAGCGTTGATGAAAGAGGGGGAGGCCTTCAAGGAGATGGATTGATACGGTGGCTGCAATGATGGGCTCAAGTATAGCAGGGGTTGTGGGGCTGGCGCGGAATAGGGCAGTGTTTTGTTCTGCTGTGCATGGGGTCGCTATGAGTCAGAAACAACTCAATGGCACTTAACAACAACAACAACTAGTGCTGGAGCAAGATGGTATCTCATTGTTCTTTTGATTTACATCTGTGTGATGGCTAATGATCATGAACATTTCTTCATATGTTTGTTGGCCACCTGAATAGCCTTTTTGATGAAGTGTCTATTTATGTCTACTGCCCATTTTTTAATTGGATTATTGTCTTTTTGTTGTTGAGGTACTGGAGTTTTCTATAAATTTGAGAGATAAGTTCCTTGTCAGATATGTCATTGATGAGTATTTTTTCCCATTCCATAGGTTCTCTTTTGACTCTTTTGGAGGAGTTTGTGGAAGAACATAAAAATATAATATTTAGGAGTTCCCAATCATTTAGTTTCTCTTCAGCTGTTTGTGCATTTTGGGTTATGCTTGATAATCTATTTATCTTATATAGTAGGGGCCCTAAATTTCCCCTAGATTTCCTTGAGGAACTTTATAATTTTAGTTTTCACATGTAAGTCTGATCCACCTGGAGTTAATTTTTGTGTATAGTGTGAGGTATGGATCTTGTTTCATTTTTCTGCAAATGAGTATCCACTTTTTCCAGCAACATTTGTTAGATAATGTCTTCCTCATTTAATAGATTTCAGCCCTTTGTCAAAGATCAGCTGACCATAGGTTGATGGATCTATTTCTGGGTTCTCAATTCTATTGCACTGGTCTATGTGTCTGTCATTGTACCAGTACCAGGAAGTTTTGACTACTGTGGCTTTATAGTAGGTTTTAAGATCAAGGAGTATGAGACCTCCTACTTTATTCTTCTCTTCAATAATGCTTTGCTTCTCTGAGGTCTCTTTCCTTTCCATATAAAGTTAGTGATTATTTTCTCCATATCCTTAAAGAATGTTGATGGCATATGCATTAAATGTATAGATAGCTGTGAGTAGAACTGACATTTTCACAATGTCCAATCTTCCTATCCTAGAGCATGGTATGTTCTTCCATTTATGTAGATCTCTTATGGTTTCTTAAAGTAGTCTTTTATAGTTTTCTTTGTACAGGTCTTTTGGATCCTTGGTAAGATTTTTTCCCAAGTATTTCATTGTTCTGGTAGCTATTGTAAATGGTATTGATTTCCTTATTTCTTTTTCAGCAATCTCTTTGCTGGTATAGAAGAATTCAACTGATTTTTGGATTTTGATTTTGTATCCTGCCATGATGCTAAATCTCTCAATTAGTTCCAGTAAAGTTTTGACTGAATCTGTTGGGTTCTCTAGGTATAGAATCATATCATCAGCAAATAGGGACACTTTGACTTCTTCCTTACCAATTTGGATTCCTTTGATTTCCCTTTCTTGCCTTATTGCCCTGGCTAAGACTTCCAATACAGTGTTGAATAGAAATGGTGACAGACAGCATCCTTTTCTGGTCCCTGTTCACAAGGGGAATAGTTTCAGTCTCTCTCCATTGAGAATAATGTTAGCTATTTGTTTTGCATATATGCCTTTTATTATGTTGAGGAATGTACATACTATTCCTATTTTTCTGAGAGCTTTGATAAGGTATTGGATTGAATTTTATCAAATGCCTTTTCTGCATCAATTGATATGATCATGTTTCTTTTCCTTTGTTTTATTTATGTGGTGGAGGACGTTGATTGTCTTTCTAATGTTGAGCCATCCTTGCATACCTGGTATGAACCCCAGTTGGTCAAAATGAATTATTTTTTGGATATTGGAGTTATTGGAGTCTATTGGCTAGAATTTTGTTGAAGATTTTTGCATCTATATTCATGAGGGATCTTGGTCTGTACTTTTCCTTTTGAGTGATGCCTTTGCCTGATTTGGATATCAAGGTTATACTTGCATCATAATATGAGTTTTCTGTGTTTTAGAATAGTTTGAGTAGGATTGGTGTCAGTTCTTCTCTGAATGTTTGGTTGTATTCTGCAGTGAAACCATCTGGGCTAGTGCTTTTTTCTGTTGGTAATTTTTTTATGACCTGTTCAATTCCTTCTTTTGTTATGGAGCTGTTCAATGTTTCCACCTCAGTTTTTTTTAGTTTAGATAAGTGGTGTTTTTCTAGAAATCTGTCCATTTCTTCCAGATTTTCAAATTTGTTAGAGTACAGTTCTTCATAGTATCCTGATATTATTTTCTTATTGATTTGATTCTGTTGTGATGTCACCATTTTCATTTCTATGCCACCAGATCTCCTCCACAGTAATATTAGGAAATGTTAATATTCCATTTTTAAAAAGAGGTAGAACAACTGGAAAGAAACTCAACAAAGATGCAGAAGACTTAAACAATACACTCAACCAACTTGACCTCATAGACATCTACAGAGCACTCCACCTAACAACAATAAAACATAAATTATTTTCCAGAACACATGGAACATTCTCCAGGATAGACCATATGTTGGGCCATAAAGCAAGCCTCAATAAATTTAAAAGCATTGAAATACTGCAACGCATCTTCTCAGATCACAATGATATAAAATTAAAAATCAACACTAGGAAGTCCAATAGAAAAGGAGCAAATTCATAGAAACTGAATAACATTCTCTTTAAAAATGGTTGTGTAGGAGAGTTCTGGTAAGGTGGAGGAATAGGCAGACAAACAACACAGACCCTCTTCAACAAAAAAAAAAAAAGAAATATCTATTGACAGTGATACAGAAGATCATCCTGGAACCCTGAGCTTTGAAAGAACCTGTACAAAAGTGGATTAGGCACCAACTAGTGGAAAAACCTGAACAAAAACAGTGAGTACAGACATGGTCAGAGCAGTGGACTGTCAGCTACTCTGACAAGACCAACAGCCTGAATATTTCCAAGTGGTGTTGGGACTGGAGAATTGACCTAAAGGTCAGTCCCAGGCACCAAGGGCTACAGGGACAACTGCTCTGGTGGCCTATGACTAGGAAGGGAAACAGCAAGGAGGGAGACAACCTGAGCTGTAGACTTTCTGCTGTCCAGAGGGCACAGCCATTTTGATTGTTGATACGCAGCAGCCATTTTGGATATTTAAAGTGACCAAGGGTGCAGCCATTTTGAATGTTTACAAGTGGCAACCATTTTAGATTTTAAAGTGATAGCATTCTCATTTGGATTCCAGAGACCTAAGACCTCTGTTTTCCAGGGTCGGCAAGGACATACAAGAGGCTGACAAAGGAA
>NW_006921606.1:18130682-18131433 GCF_000298275.1 Orycteropus afer afer
AAATTGTCCAAGATTTGCTGGAGGAGAACTTCCCTGATATGATGAAAGATGAGAATATATACATTCAGGAAGTCCAATGAACCCCAAACAGGATAAACCCCAAAAGAAAAACACCAAGACATATCATCATCAAACTCACCAAAACCACAGACAAAGAAAGAATCATGAGAGTAAGCATAAGACAAACTAAAAGTTACCTACAAGGGGCAACCAATAAGACTAAGCTCTGATTTCTCAACAGAATGCATGCAGGCAAGAAGACAGTGGGATGATATATATAAAACACTGAAAGAGAAAAATTTCCAACCAAGAATTATGTACCCAGCAAAATTGTCCCTCAGATATGATGGTGAAATTAGGACACTTCCAGATAAGCAGAAATTAAGTGAATTTGTTAAAACCAGACCAACCTTACAAGAGATGCTAAAGGGAGCCCTTTGGATAGAGAAGCAACAACAGCCAACAAAAACTTATCATTAACACACATGATAATATAACCCAGAAACCAACTCAGCTATAGAAATATCCAAAGTAAATAAGCTTACAAGATTGTAAACAGGGAACCAGAGACACTAACCAACAAATGAGGACAACTACAAACCAAAAGGAGGGAAAAAAATCTGTGTCATTACAGAACTTCTAGATGGTGGGGAAGTCAAGACAGCTACAAGATAGAAAGGACTGTTCTAAACTTGGGAAGAAAACTATAAATCACAGGGTAACCTCAAAGAAAAATGATAAACCTTCACAT
>NW_006921606.1:18131618-18139360 GCF_000298275.1 Orycteropus afer afer
CATGAAGAGATGCTCACAATCATTGGCCATCAGTGAGATGTAAATCAAAACAACAATGAGATATAGCGTCTCACCCCAGCACTGATGGCAAGGTTCAATGAGACAGAAAATAACAAATTCTGGTGGGGATGTGGAGAGATTGGGACACTCCTACACTTCTTGTGTGACTGTGAAGTGACACAAGCACTGTGGAAAGCAATATGGTGATTCCTTAGAAAGTTAGAATTGGAGATACCATTTGACCCAGCAGTCCCATTACTAGGTATATATCCTAGAGAGATGAGAGCCAGGACAGGAAGAGATACATGCACACTCATGTTCATCACAGCACTATTTACAACAGCAAAAAGATGGAAACAACCTATGTGCCCATCAGCGGAAGAGTGAATGACAAAACTATGGTACATACACATACTGGAATGCTATGAAGCACTAAAGAATAATGTAGAGTCTGCAAAACACTGCATAATATGAATGAACTGAGTGAAAGAAGTCAATCACAGAAGGACAAATATAGTATTAATTCATTGTTGTGGAGGATCAAGGAAAGCTTTATATATGGAGGGAAACTTTCTTTGTTGGTTGCCAAGGGTGGGATGGGAGGGAAGGGAACACTGAAAAAAAAAAAAAGAAAAATTACATTGGCCCATGTCACTTTAGTTTTGTGTATTTCCCTGTACATAAATTATATTTCAATAAAATGCTTTTAAAAAATGACTGTGTAATAGAAGAAAAAAAATAAAATTTAAAAATTCCTTGAATGAAAACACAACATAATAAAATCTTTGGTACACAGCAAAAGCAGTAATTAGAGGGCAATTTATAGCAATAAATGCATACATCAAAAAAAAAGAGTGAGCCAAAATCAACCCCATCACCCAACATCTCCAAGAATTAGAAAAAGAGCAGGAAAAGAAGGCTACAGTCACCAGAAGAAAAGAAATAATAAAGATCTGAGCAGAAATAAATGACACAGGGAATAGAAAGACAATAGAAGAAAATCAACAAGACTAGACATTGGTTCTTTGAGAAGCTTAATAAAATTGACAACCACTGCCAAACTTAACAAAGGAAAGAAGATACAAATAGGATGAATAAGAAATGAAATGGGTGAGATCACAAAAGAAATAAAGAGAAAAATATCAGGATACTATGAAGAACTGTACTCCAACAAATTTAAATACCTAGATGAAATGGACAGATTCCTAGAAATAAATTATTTACCTAAACTAACAAAGAGTGAGGTAGGAAAGCTGAACAGACTCATAACAAAAGAAGAAATTGAACAGGTCATAAAAAAATTGCCAACTAAAAAATGTCCTGGTCCATATGGTTTCACTGAAGAATTCCACCAATCCTTCAGAGAAGAGTTGACACCAGTCCTACTCAAACCATTTCACAACATAGAAGAAGAAGGAATCCTCTCAAATTCATTTTATGAAGCAAGCATGACCCTGATACCAAAACCAGGCAGAGACACCACTAGAAAGGAAACGACAGACCAATATTCTTCATGAATATAAATGTAAAAATTGTCAACAAATCCCTAGCCAATAGGCTCCAACAAACATATATAAAAAAATAATACATTGTGATAAAATGGGATTCATACAGGATATGCAAGGTTGGTTTAACATTAGAGAAACAGTCAACATAATCCATCACACAATTAAAAACAAAGGAAAAGAACCACAATCATATCAGTTGATGCAGAAAAGGCATTTGATAAAATCCAACACCCATTCCTGATTTAAAAAAAAAAAAAGAAAGAAAAGAAAAAATCTCAGAAAAATAGGAATAGAAAGTAAGAGTAGGGAGGGAAAAAACTCACTCAAGGCAGGAAGATGCTGGAAGAAGCCAGGGCCAGCAGCCTCAATCCAGGTAAGGGAAGGGAGGGAGAGAAACCATCAAGGCAGGAAGCCACCAGAAGAAGCCAAGGCTGACAGCCGGAACTAAGGAGAAAGCCAAGAAGTGGATGGAGAGGTTTGGAACAGCTAAGGGAGATGAACTTGTCTGTCAGTTTGTCATACTGTGGTAGATTGTGTGTTGCTGTGAAGCTGGCGGTTATACCACTGGTGTTTCAAATGCCAGCAGGGTTGCCCAAGATGGACAGGTTTCAGTGGACATTCCAGACTAAGACAGACTTAGAAAAAGGAAAAGGCCCTCCACTTCTCAAAGAACTGGCCAGGGAAAACCTTAGAAATAGCAGAGAAATACTGTCTGATATTTTACTGGATAACTTTATGAATAGCTCTGAAACTTTGTCCAATACAGTGCCAGAAGATGAGCCCCTCAGGTCAGAAAGCACTCAAAATATGACTGAGAAAAAGCTGCCTCATCAGAGTAGAACTGACCTTAATCATGTGGGTAAAGTAAAGCTTTTGGCACCTCCATTTGCTGATATGACATGACTCAAATTGAGAAGAAACAGCTTTGAGCATCCATTAATAATTGGAACATGGAAAGTACAATGTATGAATGTAAGAAAATTGGAGGTTGTCAAAAATGAAAAGGAATGCATAAAGATTGATATTCCAGGCATGAGAGCTGAAATAGAACAATTTTGGCCATTTTGAATCGATCTACCATATGATCTACTATGCTGCAAATGACAAATTTAAGAGGAATGGTGTGGCATTCATCATCACAAAGAAGGTTGCAAGATCTATTGTGAAATACAATGCTGTCAGTGATAGGATAATATCCATATGCCTACAAGGAAAGCCAGTTAATACTATTATTATTCAAATTTACACATGAACCACCAAAGCCAAAGATGAGGAAACTAAAGATTTTACCAAACTCTGCAGTCTGAAATTGACAGAACATGCAATTAAGATGTGCTGATTATCACTGGTGATTGGAAGGCAAAAGTTGGAAACAAAGAAGAATCACTGGTAGTTGGAAAATTTGGCCTTGGTGATTGAAATAATGCTGGAGATCGCATGATAGAATTTTGCAAGACCGATGACTTATTCATTGCAAATACTTTTTTCAACCACACAAATGATAGCTACACATCTGGACTTAGCCAAATGGAGTGCACAGGAATCAGATTGACTATGTCTGTGGCAACAAGTGATGGAGAAGTCCAATATCTTCACCCAAAACAAAGCCAGGAGCTGATTGTGGAACAGACCATCAATTGCTCATATGCAAGTTCAAGTTGAAGTTGAAGACAATTAAAACAAGTCCATGAGAGCCAAAATGACCTTGATTATATCCCTCCTGAATTTAGTGACCATCTAAAGAAAAGATTTGATATATTGAACACCAAAGACTGAAAACCAGAGGAATTGTGGGACAACATCAAGAACATCACCCATGAAGAAAGCAAGAGGTCATTAAAAATACAGGACACAAATATCAAAGTGGATGTCAGAAGAGACTCTGAAACTTGCCCTTGACCAGAGATTATCTAAAGCAAGTAGAAGAAATGACAAGATTAAGAGCTGAACAGAAGATTTCAAAGGGCAGTTCAAAAAGACAAAGTCAGTTATTATAATGAAATGTGCAAAGACCTGGAGTTAGGTAAGCAAAAGGGAAGAACACACTCAGCTTTTCTCAAGCTGAATGAACTGAAGAAAAAAAATTAAGCCTCAATTCCAGTATTGCAAGATTCTGTGGGTAAAATATTGAATGATGCAGGAAACATCAAAAGAAGATAGAGAGAATACACAGAGTCACTGTACCAAAAAGAATTGGTTGATGTTCATCCCTTTGAGGAGCTGGCATATGATCAAGAACCAATGGTACTGAAGGAAGAAGTCAAAGCTGCGCTGAAGGAAGTGGGAAAAAAAACAGGCTCCAGGAATTGACAGGATACTCATTGTGATGTTGCAAAAAATGGATGCCGTGCTGGAGGCACTCACTCAGCTATGCCAGGAAATTTGGAAGACAGTGCCTTGCCCAACTACTAGAAAAGACCCATATTTGTTACCATTCCAATGAAAGGTGATCCCTCAAATTGTGGAAATTATTGAACAATGTCATTGATATCACACACAAGTAAAATCTTACTGAAGATAATTCAATAATGGTTGCAGCAGTATATTGACAGAGAACTTCTAAAAATGCAAGCTGGATTCAGAAGAGGATGTGGAATTAGGAACATCATTGCTGATGTCAGAGAGATCTTGGCTCAAAGCAAAGAATACCAGAAAGATGTTTAGTTGCATCTCACTGACTATGCAAAGGCATTCGATTGCATGGATCATAACAAATTGTGGATAAAATTGAAAAGAATGAGAAGTCCAGAATATTTAATTTTATTCATGAGGACTTGTACATAGACCAGGAGGCTGTCATTCAGAGCAGGGGACACACATGGCTTAAAATCAAGAAGGGAGTGCATCAGGGTTGTATCCTTTCACCATAATTATTCAATCTGGATTCAGTGCAAATAGTCTGAGCAGCTTGAATATATGAAGAAGAAGGTGGCATCAGGACTGGAGGAAGAATTATTAACAACCTCCAATAGGTTGATGACACAACTTTGCTTGCTGAGAGTGAGGAAGACATGAAGCACTTACTGATGAAGATTGAACTTTGTGGTATGGATTACACCTCAGTATAAAGAAAACAAAAATCTTCACAACTAGACAAATAAGTAGTATCAGAATAAATGGAGAAAATTTTAAAGTTGTCAAAGACTTCATATTACTTGGTTCTACAGTCAACACCAATGGAAGCAGCAGTCAAGACATCAGATGATGTATTGTTGTTGTTGTTGTTATGTGCTGTCGAGTCAACCCCGACGCATAGCGACCCCTCCTTGGGTTTCCGAGGCAGTATCACTACGGAAGTAGGATTGCCCAACCTTCCTTCCGAGGAGTGGCTGGTGGGTTTGAACCACCAGCCGTCTGGTTAGCAGGCAAGTACCTTAGCCACTATGCTACCAGATGATGTATAGCACTGCGCAAATTGGCTGCAAAAGACCTCTTTTAAGTGCTGAAGAACAAAGATGTCTCCTTGAGAACTAAGGTGCGCCTGATACAAGCCATGGTATTTTCAATCACCACGTATGCTGTGAGAGCTAGATGATGAATAAGGAAGACTGAAGAAGAGTCGATGCTTTTGAGTTGTGGTGCTCGCAAAGAATGCTGAAAGTACTATGGCCTGCTAAAAGAACTAACAAATCAGTCTGGGAAGAAGTGCAGATGGAATGCTCCTTGGAAGCAAGAATGGGCAGACTTCAACTCACCTACTTTGGTCACATTGTCAGAAGGGACCATTTCCTGGAAAAGGATATCATGCTTGATAAATTGGAGGGTTAATGAAAGAGGAGAAGGCCCTCAACAAGATGGATTGACACAGTGGTTATAATGATGGGCTAAGGTATAGCCAGGCTTGTGGAGCTGGCACAGGACTGGGCAGTGTTTCATTCTGCTGCACATAATAGGGTCACTATGAGTCAGAGATGACTCGATGGCACTTAAAAACAGCAACAAGGGAAATTCCTTAACATAATAAAGGACATATATGCAAAACCAACAGCCAACATAATCTCAGTGGAGAGAGACTGAAAGCATTCCTCTTGAGAACAGGAACCAGACAAGGATGCCCTCTATCTCCATTTCTACTCAACATTGCATTGGAAGTACTAAACCAAAAAAATAAAATAAAATAAAAAACAAAGTCACTGCTGTTGAATCGAATCCAAACAGGGAAATAAGACAAGAAAAGGAAATCAAAGGCATCCAAATAGGTTGGTAAGAAAGAAGTAAAATATCCCTGTTTGCTAATGATATGATCCTATACATAGAAAATCAAAGAGACTCAGCAAGAAAATTACTGGAACTTTTTGAAAGATTTAGCATAGTGGCAGAATACAAGATCAACATATAAAAATCAGTTGGATTCCTCTACACTAGCAAAGAGGCCTCTGAGAAAGAAATCAATACCATTTACAATGTTGTTGTTGTCATTATATGCCATCCAGTCAGACCTGACTCATAGTGGCCTCTCCTTGGGTTTCCAAGGCAGTACCGCTATGGAAGTAGATTGCCTCATCTTCCTTCTGAGGAGTGGCTGGTGGGTTTGAACTGCCAGCCTTCTGGTTAGCAGTCAAGTGCCTTGGGCACTGTGCTACCAGAGCTCCCACCATTTACAATAACTACCAATAAAATAAATTACTTGGAATAAATCTTACCAGTGACACAAAAGAACTGTACAAAGAAAACTATAAAAGACTACTTCAAGAAACAATAAGAGATCTATATAAATGGAAGAACGCATCATGCTCATGGAGAAAAAGATTGAACATTGTGAAAATGTTACAAAGTAATCTATACATTCAACCAATCCCAATCCAGATTCCATTCACATTCTTTAAAGACATGGAAAACCAATAGTTAATTTTATATGGAAAGAGAAGAGAGCTCAGATAATCAAAGCACTATTGAAGAAGAATAACAAAGTAAGAAGTCTCACACACCCAGATCTCAAAACCTACTATACAGCCACAGTGGTCAAAACAGCCTGGTATTGATACAATAACAGACACATAGACCAGTGGAACAAAGAATCCAGAAACAGATACATCGATCTATGGTCAGTCAGTCCTTCACAAAGGACTGAAACCTATTCAATGGGGAAGACATAGTCTCTATAACAAATGGTGCTAGCAAAACTGGATATCCGTTTGCAGAAAAATGAAACAAGATCCATACCTCACACCATACACAGAAACTAACTCTAAATGGATCAAAGACTTAAATGTGAAACCTAAAGCTATAAAGTTCATCAGAGAAAAAATAGGGGCAAAATTAGAGCCATAATTTATGGCATTAGTTGACTATCAAGCATAACTAAGATGCACAAACAGCAGAAGATAAATTAGCTGATTGAGACCTTCTAAAAATTATTTTTTTGTGGGCATCAAAAGACTTCTCCAAAGGAGTAAAAAGAGAACCTACAGAATGGGAAAAAATATTCAGCAATGATATATCAGACAAAGGACTTATCTCTAAAATTTATAGAAAACTCCAACACCTCAGCATCAACAAGACAAACAATCCAATTTAAAAATAGGCAGGAGACATGAACAGACACTTCATCAAAGGAGATATTCAGGCAGCTAACAAACACATGAAGAAATGTTCATGATCATTAGCCATTAGAGAGATGCATATCAAAACAACCATGAGATTCCATCTCACCCCAGCATTAACAGCAAGGTTCAACAAGACAGAAAATAACAAATGCTGGCTAGGATATGAAGAGATTGAGACTCTCATATACTGTTGATGGGACTAGAAAATGATGCAACCACTGTGGAAATCAGTATGGAGATTCATTATAAAGTTGGAGATAGAAATAACATTTGATTTAGCAATCTCATTACTAGGTATATATCCTGAGGAAGTGAGAGGCACAACATGAATAGATATTTGCACACCCATGTGCATCACAGCACTATTCACAATAGCAAAGAAATGGAAACAACCTAAGTGCCCTTCAACTGAGGAATGGATAAACAAACTGTGGTACATAGACACAATGAAATACTATGCAACCATAAAGAATAATGTAGAATCTGCAAAGCACCACTTAACATGGATGAGCTTGGAGGATATTATGTTGAGTGAAATAAGTCAATCACAGGGGGACAAATACTGCATTAGTTCATTATTTTAAAAAGTCAATGAAAGGTTTATACATAGAAGGAAATTTTCTTTGTTGGTCACAAACAATGGTAGAGGAGAAAAGGGGAGGGAAGATTTCTAGATAGGTAGTAAAAG
>NW_006921606.1:18139885-18144174 GCF_000298275.1 Orycteropus afer afer
GTTATTGTCTTTTTTTTCTTTTTAATGACTCTTTGCTTTTTTCATGTTTAATGTTTTTGACACTATCCCACAACTCATGTGGTCTTCAGTCTAGTATTCAATGTGTCAAATCTGTTCTTGAGATGATATCCAAATTCAGTGAGATATACTCATTATTTTACTTGGCTCTCATGGATTTATTTTCATATTCTTCGCTTGTACTTTAACTTGCTTATGAGCAATTGATGGTCTGTTTTGCAGCCCCTAGCCTTGTTCTGATTGATGGTATTGAGCTTTCTCATCATCTCTTTCCACAAATTAATTCCTGTTTGCTCCATGTTGAGAGAACCATGTGCATATTCACTATTTAAGTTGTTCAAAAAGGTATTTGTGGGAAAAAGGATCTTGATCTTGCAAAATTCTATTATACAATCTTCAGCCTCATTTCTATCACCAAGGCCAAGTGACAATTAGTGGCTTAGTTCCTTAAGTTGCAATATATTTAATGCATCCGTCCTGTGGTGATGCCTTTCTAGCCATTTGTCTGAACCTCACTGTTGTATTGAAGGTTGTATGTCAATTTGGCTAGGCCATTATTTTGAATGACTTGTCAGTTGGATGCAGTTACTTTCCATGATGAGATTGGATGTGATGTAATCATCTCAATGGTGGAATCTGCTGTAGCAGCTAATTAGTTGAAGGGGAGTTGCCCTTGGGGTGCAGTTTGCCTCCAGTATATATGGAGAAGCTTTGGAAAAGTTCTCTAGCTTTTTGCTCATTTTGGGATCCTGCATTTGGCCCATTGTGATCATCTCTAATTCCTGGACTTGAATTAGTGGCCTGCCATGTTCCTGTCCTAGCTTGGAATTTTAGCCTTTGCAGCCTGTGAGCCAACCATCTGCTATACTACTGCCTGCCAATCTTTAGTTCATCAGCCCCTGAAGCTGTGTGAATTAGGAGAAGCCTCTAGCTTGCCCCAGTGGATCTGGAGGCAGAGCTGAAGCCCAAGGTTGAAGGGCTTCCCTAAGCCCCAGAGCCAGCATTTGAAGTTGGACTTTTAGTCTAGTCTTCCTCTAAAGCCGGCACTCTGACTTTAGATTTCTGGCCTCTTGAACTGTGAGAGAATAAATTTCTGTTTGTTAAAGCTATCCACTTGTGATTTTCCTGTTACAACAGCACTAGAGAATAAAGATACTTGTATTCTAATAAAGAACTTATGGAAATAATATTCCATGGATTTTTGAGTGAACAGTTTGTGCCCTTTATATTGAAATGTCAGTTCTTTAGGATAAAAAAAAATCCTTGGAGCCTATTTTTTTCCCCTAGGGTATTTTCAATATGTTACTGCATAATGTTGTGTTGAAAAGTTTGATAATAATATAACTGTTTCATTTATAGATCACATGCTGTTTTTCTAAGATGCCCAAAAGAATCTTTTCTTCTTTTTCAGAGTTCAGTAATTTTATTAGAATATGTTTTGATGTTGGTCTTTCTGTATCAATATTAACAAGTACATGTGTATTTTTATTATCTATAGTTTATTTTTTAATAAAGTTTTCTTAAATTAGAGTTTTTAGTATTTTTTCTGTAAATTTGCTTTGGTTTCTTCATAAATTCCACCTATTATGTGTATATTAGAACTTCTTTACCTATCTTCAATATGTGATACTTTCTTTCAAATTATTTTCATCTGTTTTTGTTTTTTAAAATTTATCTCCTTTTCATCTTCTACTTCTATTAATGTATTATTTACTAAGCTTATTTTTTTCTCCCTCTTATTCCCCTTTAAAATTTAGTATTCATATTCAATAGGACCCTTTCATTTATTTCTGATTATTCCTTAAGTTCTGTCCATTCTTTTCTGTTGGTGAAGAATACTGAAAATACCATGGACTGCTGAAGAACAAACAAATCTGTCCTGGAATACGTGGAGCCAGAATGCTCCTTGGAAGTGAGAATGGCCATACTTTGTCTCATCTATTTTAGTTATGCTGTCAGAAGAGACCATTCCTAGGAGAAGGATGTCGTGCTCGGTAAAGTAAAAGGTCAGCAAACAAGGGGAAGATTCTCAACAAGATTGATTGACATAGTGGTTTCAATGATGGGATCAATCATAGCAAGGATTGTAAGGATTGCACAGGGCCAGGCAGTATTTCTTTTTATTGTATACAGGGTCACTATGAGTTGGAGCTGACTTTATGGTACCTAAAAACAACAAAGGCTGATGATCATGAACATTTCTTTATGTGTTTGTTGGCTGCCTGAATATCTTATTCGGAGAAGTGTCCATGTTCTCCACCCATTTTTAATTGGATTATTTGTCTTTTTGATGTTGATATGTTTAAGTTTCCTATAAATTTTAGAGATAGGTCATTGCCAAATATTTTGTGGGGACATGTCATTTGCCATATATTTTTGCCAGTCAGTAAGATCTCTTTTTACTCTTTTAGACAAGTTTTAGATACACATAAGAATTTAATATTTTGAAAGTCTCAGTTATCTAGTTCATCTTTCTATGTTCTGGAATACTTCAGGTAGGATTGGTGTCAACTCTTCTCTTAGTATTTGGTAGAATTCTCCAGTGAACCAATCTATTGTTGTTGTTAGGTGCCATCAAGTTGTCTCTGATCCATAGCAAACCTATGACAGCAGAACAAAACACCACCCCGTCCTGCACCAGTTCTGCCATCTTACTATACTTGAGCCCATCACCCCAGCCACCCCATCAATCCATCTCACTGAGGGCCTTCCCCTCTTTCATCAGCCCTCCACGTTACCAAGCATGACCTCCTTCTCCAGGGAATGGTCCCTTATGACAACATGACCAAAATAAGTTAGACAAAGTCTGGCCGTTCTCGCTTCCAAGGAGCATTCCGGCTGCACTTCTTCCAGGACAGATTTGTTAGTTCTGTTAGCAGTCCATGGTACTTTAAGCATTCTTTGGCAGCATCAGAACACAAAAGCATCAATTCTTCTTCGGTCTTCCTTATGCATTGTCTAGCTCTCACATGCATATGTGGTGATTGAAAATATCATGGCTTGCATCAGGCATACCTTAGTCCTCAAGGAGACATCTTTGCTCCTCAGCACTTGAAAGAGGTCCTTTGCAGCCAACTTGCCCAGTGCTATATGTCCTCTGATGTCCTGATTGCTGCTTCCATTACCACCAATTGTAGAAACAAGCAAAGTGAAGTCTTTGAGAACTTGAACCTTTTCTCCATTTATTGCTTATAGGTCCAGTTGTGAGGATTTTTGTTTTCTTTATACTGAGATGTAATCCATACTGCAGACTGTATTCTTCAATCTTCTTCAGTAACTGCTTCAAGTCATTCTCATTTTCAGAAGGCAAAGCTGTATCGTCAGCATGTTGTAGGTTGTTAACAATTCTTCCTCAAATCTTGATGTCATGTTCTTCTTCATATAGTCTAGTTTCTTGGATTATTTGCTCAGCATACAGAGTGGATAAGTATACAAATGTGAAAGGATACAATCCTGACACACTCCCTTCTTGACTTTAAACCATGCAGTATCCCCTTGTTCTGTTAGAATGACAGCTTCCTGGTCTATGTACATGTTCCTCATGAGTACAATTATGTGTTCTGGAATTCTCATTCTTCTCAGTGTCATCCACAACTTGTTATGATCCACACAATCAAATGCTTTTGCATAGTCAATAAAATATAACTAAACATCTTTCTGGTATTCTTTGTTTTCAGCCAATATCCATCTGACATCAGTGATTATGTCCTTTGTTCCACATCCTCTTCTGAATCCAGCTTGTACCTCAGATATTCTCTGTCAATATACTGTTGCAACCACTTTTGAATTATCTCAAGCAAGATTTTACTTGTGTGCAATATTAATGATATAGTTGGATAATTTCACATTCTGTGGGATCACCTTTCTTTGGAATGGAAACAAATATGGATCTCTTCCAGTCAGTGGTCCAGATAGCTGTCTTCCAAATCTCTTGGCATAACTAAGTGAGTTCCTCCAGCACGGCATCCATTTGTTGAAACATCTCAATGGGTATTCCATCAATTCCTGGAACCTGTTCTTCACCAATTCCTTCAGTGCAACTTCAACTTCTTCCTTCAATACCATTAGTTCTTGATCATATGCCACCTCCTGAAATGGAGGGACATTGATGAGTTCTTTTTGGTACAGTGACTCTATGTATTCTTTCCATCTTCTTTTGATGTTTCCTGCATCATTCAATGTTTTGCCCATAGAATCTTTCAGTATTGCAGTTCAAGGATCAAATTTTTTCTTCAGTTCTTTCAGCTTGAAAAATGCCAAGTGTGTTCTTC
>NW_006921606.1:18159131-18167794 GCF_000298275.1 Orycteropus afer afer
AATTTTCTACCTGTCTGTGTTAGTTTAGGAGCATTGGTGGCATAGTGTGTAAATCATTTAACTGCTAACCAAAAGTCCAAT
Organism: Orycteropus afer afer; assembly: GCF_000298275.1. Taxonomy (NCBI): domain Eukaryota; kingdom Metazoa; phylum Chordata; class Mammalia; order Tubulidentata; family Orycteropodidae; genus Orycteropus; species Orycteropus afer. The sequence continues at coordinate 18,159,213 of NW_006921606.1, forward strand.
GGTTCAGACACAGCAGCCATTCCTCAGAAGGAAGACTGGACAATATACTTCCATAGAGATACTGCCTCAGAAACCCAAGGAGGGGTCACTATGAATCAAATTGACTCAACACAGTGAGGTTCAGGTTTTTGGTTTGTGTTAGTTTAGGTAGGCCATATCTTTCTAGAAAATTATCCATTTCTTCTAGGTTTTCAAATTTGTTGCAGTACTTTTCTTCATAACATTCTATTATTTTTTTTATTTCAATTGATTCTGAGACATTAGCCATTTCATTTCTTATTTGTTTCATTTGACTCTTCTCTTTCTTTTCCTCAGTGAAATTTGCTGGCAATTTGTCAATTTTGTTAATCTTTTTGAAGAACCAATTTCTGATTTTGTGGATTTTTTTTCTATTGTTTTTCTGTTTCATTTATTTCTGCTCTAATCTTTACTATTTCTTTTCTTCTGTAGACTGTAGGTTTTTTTCTGTTGCTCTTTTTTTTCCCTAAGTTTTTGGAGTTAGTATTTTAAGATATTGATTTTGATTCTTTCTTCTTTTTTAATGTGTGCATTTATTGCTATAAATTGATGTCTCAGTATTGCTTTTGCTGTGTCCCAAAGGTTTTGGTATGTTGTCTTTTCATTCTCATTTGCTTCTGGGAAATTATTTTTTCCACATTTCTTTTGTTACCCCATAGTTTTTAGCAGGGTGTTATTCAGTTTTCACATATTTTCCCCCACCCTGGTATTCCTGTTGTATGATATCTAATTTTATAGCATTGTAAACCAAGAAGATTCTTTGTAGTATTTCGATGTTTTAAAAGTTATTTAGGTTTTTTTTATATGGTCTATTCTTAGAATGATCTATGTTCACTGGAAAAGAATGTGTATTGTGTTTTTGCTGACTGGAGTGTTCTGTGTATGTCTATGAGGTAACATTGCTTGATTATGTTATTGAGATCTTCTGTATCTTTGATGAGTTTCTATCTAATCTTTCCTCAAAAGTGGTAGTTAAAGTTTCCTACTACTATTATAAAATTATCTGTTTCTCTACTCAACTTTCTTAATGTATTTGGAGCTCTTTCATTGTGTGTGTAGATATTTATTATGGTTATGCCCTCTTACTGGATTAACTCTTTTATCATTATATAACATCCTTTCTTGTCCCAGTGGACTGGTCCACTGAATCCATTCACATTCAGTGTAATGATAGATAAAAATTTACTGCTGTCATTCCTTTGTGTTTTTTGTTGTAGTATTGATGGTTTCTTTATCCCGAATGTTTTTCTGTGTTTAGCTCATTTTGTTATCAGATTTTCTTCTCTTTTCTTCATTGTTGTTGATTTTGTGTTTACTGAACCCTTGTGATTTTCTTCTTATTTTGGTTGGAAAGCTTAATAGTTTTATCCGTGGTTACCCTGTAGTTAATTTTTATCTTCCTATGTCTTAAGCAGGGATCTCTGGTGACATAGTGCCTAAGGCATTTGACTGCTAACCACTCCTTGGAAGGAAGATTGGGCAATCTACTTCTGTAGTGACACTGCCATGGAAACCCAAGGAGGGGTCACTATTAGTCACATGTGACTCAACAGCAGTGAGTTTGCTTGTTTGTTTGTTTTTTAAGCCTTAAACAGTCTATTCTATATTAATATTGTCCTGAGTTTCTCTCCATTTTGAAATTCTGTAATTTTGGCATTTATTTCTCTTTTTACTTGTAGTTGTTATTGTTTACAGATTGACATGTCTGGTTCTCTATTTTCAGTTTTATAATCTTATATTAATTTTGAGAATTCTTTTCCTTGGTTGATTTCTGGGTGATGTTTTTATGTGTATTAATCTTAAAGTGTTGTCTTCCATTATTGGTTTTCTGTCTTAAAGACTCCTTCTAGCATCACTTTTAAGGCTTGTCTGGTTTTCACAAATTCTCTTAACTTCTGTTTATCTGGAAATGTCCTAATTTCACCAATGTACTTGAGGGACAGTTTTGCTGGATATATAATTCTTGACTGGCAATTTTTTTTTCCTTCAAGTTTTGTGTATTTCATCCCATTGTCTTCTTTCCTTCATGGTTTCTACTGAGAAATCAAAGCTTAGTCTTATCAGTTGTCCTTTGTAAATAACATTTCATTTTTCCTAAGTTGATCTCAAAATTCTTCCTTTGTCTTCAATTTTTGAAAGTTTGATTATGCTAAGTCATGGTCACTTCCTTTTGCAGTCTATTTTGAATGAGTTTATTGAGCTTCTTGGATGGATATCTTTTCATCTTTCTGATATTAAGGAAGTTTTCTGCTAGCAAGTCTTTGGCAATTTTCTCTGTTTTTTCTTTTCTTTTTCTTTTTCTTTTTATTTTGCCTCCTTTTGTTCTGAAATTCTAATCACATGTTGGTCATTTCTCTTCATATTAACCTATAATATTCTTAGGCTTTCTTCCTTGTTCTTCATTCTTTTGTCTGATTTTTCCTCATATAAATTGTGTTAAGGGATTTGTCTTCTGGATAGCTAATCCATTTTTCACTCAATTCAATTCTATTCTTTTGTTCTTCCAATGTGTTATTTCCATAATTTTAGTGTTAATCTTGAGATTTCTAATTACAGTTTTTCTATGATTTTTATTATTTATTTTGCCATTTTGTTATTATATTGTTTTACTGAATTATTGTTAGGTATTGTCTGTTTGTTCCTTGATTTTGTTTGTGGCTTCCTTGAGCTCTTGGAAGATACCTATAAGATACCTATAAGATACTTATACCTTCCTCTGAAAAGGAATATCTTGTATTCCTTATCAGATATGTCTATTGCTTGTTCTTCCTCAATGAGTTTTCCTAGTTCTTTATTTTGGTCACTATTTATGCTATCATGTCCGATTTCTTTGTTTTAATTGAAGTTTCTGTTATCTCTGAGACATTTTGAAATAGCTGTCTTTATTTGTTGATTATGTGGTAGTTTGTTTCACACAGATTTTTGTTTTGCTTTTTTTCAATATATTCAGATGAGTGGGACAAGTGTGCTTCTTTAGTTGTTAGTTTGGCAGCACAGTGGTGCCCCACCTGTCTTTGAGTGGGTGGGATAACTGGTGGTAAAATGGGCACAGGTTTCTGTTGCCAAGAAAAGTAACTGCAGATGAGATGAGCAGGTATTGTTCACTGTTTGTCATTAATACAGTGGTGCAGAAGATGATAATGGTGTTCACACTTTAGAGGAGGTGGTAGGTGTAGTAGCTGTGGCTGAGTAGTGGGGAGTTACTATCTTCCTCCTATTGGATGGGATAGGGAAAAAAAGACAGAAAAAGAAAAAAAAGACAGAAAAGAAGAATAGAAAAGAGGAGAAAAGGAAAGGAGGAGGGGCTTTTGTAGTTATGGTCAGTTAGCACTCCTAGCAGCAGGTGGCTATGGTGCAATCCATCAGAGTGAGTGCCTATGGAGGTCTGAGGTGCCTGGAACAAGAGAATGGCTATGAGAGAGAAGGCTGCAGGGGTGCACCTTTTGTGTTTAGTGGGAGGAAGATCTGTCAGGACAAAAGTGCAGGCAGGGTGAGCCACATACCCTGGCTCTGTCTGCTTAGGGCTCATTGTGACAGGTGACTTCGCTGTTTAGGAGGTGGACAAAGAACCAACCTGGTGGAAAGTAGCCAAGGGGATGTTTCTAGCCACCAGGTTGGTGGGGGTGGGAAGAGAGTTCACCCATACTCACCAGGACCTTGTGTTTTTTAGACCAGAGAATGCACTTCTCTAGTTGCAACTCAGTGGCATGGGTCTGGTGCGCTTCTGGGTTTATACAGCTGATTATCTAGCTCCTGCTTAAACTCAATCAAGTGAGGGTGCTGCCTAGAGTCTAGTATCTCCAACTGCTACCACACAGGCTTTCCCCCTTGTGTGTGCCCTCAACTCAAATGACTATTATGCACCAATGGTTACTTGTTTCATTCCCCTTCTCTGGTTCCTTCTTACTCTGTGGTCACATGTGTCACTGGAAATCTGACCTATTTCCCTGCACTTTCCTCTCCCAGATCCAGTGCATACTCTGTTGACCTTGATTCCCTCCAGATCAGATCTGTCTACACTGTGTCTCTATTATAGTGTTGAGTCTGTGAAGTTGGTTTCTCCTCCCCTACGTGTGATGTCTTCTGCGCTTCAAAATGGCCATGCTTCATTGTGTCCTGGCTATTATCTCTCCCCAGTTACTGTCCTCCCTCTCTCCCTTTCCAATCAGTGCTCAGTCTCATTCTTTATCCTCTCATTTAACTCTCAGAGTTCCAAGATCATTATTTGTTTCTGTTTCACTTAGTTTTTCCAGGCCTCTGTTGTAGAAGGATTGAACAGAGTGTGTTAACAGGATGTCATCTTGTCTCTGCCTCAATAAACCTTTATATTAGAATAGTTCTCAATTTACAGGAAAGTTGCAAAGGTATTGCAGAGACTTCCTGTACACTCTGCACCTATTTTCCCTTTTTTAATGTATTATAATAATAATTTGTCACAAATAATGAACTAATATTGATACATGATTATTAACTGAATCTGTACTTCATTTGAATTTCATTTGTTTTTCCTTATTGTTCTTTTTCCAGGCACAGATTCCAACCAGGAAATTACATTAAATTTAGTTGTTGTTTAGATTCTTCTTGGCTGTGACATTTTCTCTGGCTTTTCTTGTTTCATATGACCTTGAGAGTTTATGTGTAAATTTCATTATTCTGAATTTTTAGAAGGATGTTTAATTCAGATATCTTTTCTAATTTCCCAGAACTCATTTTTTTGTTTTTGTTTTTGTTTTTGTTTTTGTTTTTGTGTAGCATTAAAAAATATGGCAGCTTTCTTTCTGAAATGTACTGGCTCTGTTCCTTTCTTTCACTTTTATTTGGGTGTTCTCTTTCCTACATCTCTTTTGTCCCTCTCTTGTCCAGTCCAAGTGGTCCTCTCACTGTGGGGGCCTACTCTAGAAGGGAGCTCAGGTCTCTTATATTTCCACAGAGACTAGAAATCTTTAGTCTTTTTAGACCTTCCAGCAGTCCTGTTGTACTCACTCACTATAGGTTTGGATAAAATGCCTCCTAGCTTAAGATGTACCAAAATTTGTCTGCTTCCTTCCAGGAAAATATTTTTTGGCTAATTTTGAGTTCTTTTGTTCTCATATCGATCAGATACCCTTTACATCCCTCTGCTTTCTCTCCACGGATGTTGATAGCAAGTGGCTCTTAAGACTATTGGTGGTTTGTCCCATTCACATGTGTTTTGAGATTTGTCAAGATACCTCTTCCCTATATTTATTTTTGGTATTGTTCATGAGGTTTTGGCTGTTCTTTCCAGATGTTTTATCTGTTTTTGTTTTTTATGGATATATAGGAGATTTCACAAAAATTTGAATGTAAGATGAGGGATAACACTACTGACATCAGATGTATCTCAGCTGAAAGTAGAAAATACCAGAAAAATGTTTACCAATGGTCTATTTACTATGCAAAGGTATTTGACTATGTGGATCCTAACAAATTATGGAAAATATTGCAAAAATGGGTGTGGTAGTTATGTTTGTGTGTCAACTTGGCTGGACCTGGTTGAGTGGCTGGGCAGCTGGTGGTAGTTATTCCCCATGATGGGACTGGCAATCAACTCCATGGTGGGATCTACCACAAGCAGCTGAGGACCTGCTTTAGGGATATGGTCTGCTTCCTGTATATAAGTAGCAGGTTTGGGAATGGTCTCTAGCTTATGGCACACTGAACCATGCATGTAGCTGTGTCAGTGTTCAGCAGCTGCTGTGCTCTGCTGACCTTGGGACTTTTAATGGGCTTGAATTAATGGCCTGCCCTGTGGTTTGGTAATATTGGGACTGTGCCTTGCTACTTGTTGACCTTGGCTTTGTCAGCCTCAGTAGCCAGCAGCTGAGTGAAGAAAATCCTCTAGCTTCAGTGGGCTGGGAGCAGAAGGCAGAGCTGAAGACCAAGGTTGAGGGGCTTTTATCCAGCCCATAGTACCTAGCACTTTGAACTTGGACTTAATGCCTCCAAATTATAAGAATAAACTCTTGCTTCTTAAAGCCATCCCATTCATGGTATATTCCTGTCAGAGCAGCACTAGGTAACCAAAACAATGGGAATCCCAGAACACTTCATTGTGCCTATGCAGAAATTGGCTCAATAGCAATGAATTTGGTTTTCATGGGTACAAAGGCCAAGAAAATGAACAGAACAAGCAAATACTGCATGGTTTAAAATCAGGAAAGTTTTGTGTTAGTATTGTATCCTTTTGCCCTACTTGTTCAATTTGTACACTGAGCAAATAATCCAAGGAGCTGGACTATATGAAGAAGAATTTAACATTAGGATTGGAGGAAAACTCATTAACAACTGTGACATGAAGATGACACAACTTTGCTTGCTGAAAGAAAAGAGGACTTGAAGCATTTACTGATGTATATCAAAGATTACCACCTTTAGTATGGATTATACCTCAACACAAAGAAAGCAAAAATCCTGACAACTAGATCAATAAGAAACATTATGGTAAATGGAGAAAAGTTTGAAGTTGTCAAAGATTTCATTTTAATTGGATCCACAGTCAACACCCATGGAAGCAAGCAGGTAAGAAATCAAAGGTCATATTGCAAATCTGCTGCAAAGGACCTCTTCAAAGTGTTAAAAAGCAAAGATATCACTTGGAGGGCTAAAGTGTGCCTGACCCAGACCATGGTATTTTCAATCACTTGATATGCATGTGAAAGGTGGACAATTAACAAAGACGTCTAAAGAAGAATTGATGCCTTTGAACTATGGTGTTGGTGAAGAATATTGAATATATCATAGATTGCCAGAAGAAAGAACAAATGTGTCTTGGAAGAAGTAGAGGTAGACACTCCTTAGAAGCAAGGATGGCAAAACTATCTCACATACTTTGGACATGCTATCAAGAAGGATATCCTTCTTGGTAAAGTAACGGTCAATGATTTTGATAATTGAGCCATTGTAATTGCACCATAAAGGAAAATGTTCTTACTCATTCCTAGGAAATAAACAGCGAAGTATTTAAGAGAAAATGATATCTGCAACTTATGATCAAATGGTTCATAAAAGATAATATGTACACATAACACAAACACAGCATAAAAATGAAAAGGCAAATGTGTTGAAATATTAACAACTGGGGAATGTAGAGGACAGGTAATGAGGAATTCTTTATACTTGCAATTTTTCTGTTAAGCGTCAAATTATTTAAATGAATAAAGTGAAACAATTTTAAATATGTAGCCCATGTGACCAAATCAATTAAGACAGAATTTCTGAGAAGTACCTGAAGATCAGTATGTATTAAAAGCTGCCCAGGTGATTCTAAGGTATAGCTAGAATTGAGAATCTTTGCTAACATCTCAAAGTCTTTTCTAATATTTATTTATATATGCCCTAGTGCTTGTCAGATAATAAAATCCCTTCCAACTGCGTCTTCTTATTCTCCTCATGTGGTCTAATATGTTTTAGGGTCAAAGTTTAGTGGTTTTCTTGAGTGACCTACCACATAAGTTTAGAGACAAAAATGCACACAGTACCTAATAGCATCTTTGTATGGGTACAAGAAAAACTCATACTGGCCTAGAAACAAATGTAGATTCATATTTTAGATAAAGTATTAAATCCTTGACAGATTAAGTAGTGAAAATTAACATCACTAGCAATGGAATGGGAGCTCTGGTAGCATGTGCCTAAGGCACTTGACTGCTAACCAGAAGGCTGGCAGTTCAAACCCACCAGCCACTCCTCAGAAGGAAGTCTGGGCAATCTACTTCTGTAGTGATATTGCCTAAGAAACCCAAGGAGGGATCACTATGAGTCGGGTCCCACTCGACGGCACATAACAATAAAAACAGCAGCAATGGGATATATGTATCTCCGCTCTTCACTTATTGATATGTTTAGGTGCCAAATTCCAAGTCTTATCAGAATATTCGGGTTATGCAAAGTCAGAGCTGAGCCTCATTTTCAACACGAGTGTCACCCTAACCACTCACCACCTGTCTCTGGATACACATAGTGCAGCAGGCCCCCTACCCTACCACACCTTCCTCACCCATGGAATCTACAGGCATTGGGGTGAGAGGCTTGGGGATTGCCTGCAGCCTCTCGAGCAGCAGGGGCCCCACTAACACCTGGCTGTGCTCCAGGCCTCTACATGGACTACCACACCTCTCCACCGTCCCTTTCCATCAGCCCTGGAGATAGCCCTCAGCTGTAGGTAAGGCCTGGCTACATGAGCCCCATAGAAGCTGCTGAGGAGACAGAGAGGACTCTTTGGAAGAAGAGACTTCTGAGCCCCTGTCTCAATACTGTCACCCTGGATCCTGCTGCCTCCTTACATCCAAGCAGCCCTCACCTTCTGTGCACTGCCCACCTGCCCCATGCTTACCATGACCTGACTCAGCTCTTCCACCCAACCTGGGTAATACAAACTCCTGGTAGCCTGTGTGGCTACAGTCCCTCTCACAAAGCTCACCCTCTTTTCCCTGTAGCCTCAGTTCTTCATTAATGTGTAAATACTCAGATAGCAGACTTTTTTACTATTGTAAATGTGAAATGTCAGATAACAAGATAGTCATTAAGTGAGGAGTAGGGGCAGT
>NW_006921606.1:18167894-18185832 GCF_000298275.1 Orycteropus afer afer
CTCACTTAATGACATATACATATGTGCACACATATACACACACATACATGTGTGTGTATGTGTGTAATCTGGAGTCTGTGGACATAACAAATGGTTAATGCACTCACTGCTAACTGGGTTGGGGATTCAAGTCCATCTAGAGATGCCTCAGAAGAAAAGTCTGGTGATCCACTTCCAAAAAATCGACATTGAAAACCCAATAAAGCACGGTTCTACTCTGACAAACATGGGATTCCGTGAGCTGGGATCAATTCAACAGTAACTTCTTTATATGTAGAGGGGGAAAAAAAAAATGAATTGTCATTGAGTCAGATCCAACTCATAGTGACCCCTCCTTGGGTTTCTGAGGCAATATCACTATGGAAGTAGATTGCCCAACCTTCCTTCCAAGGAGTGGCTGGTGCATTTGAACAACCAGCCTTTTGGTTAGCAGTGAAATGCCTTAGGCACTACATATATAGAGAGAGGTTTAAATATCAATCTATATTATATAAACATATAAAACACACCTTCTGAATTCCTGAATGATTTAAGTAAAGTAAGCTTCTTTCTGATGAGAGACTGGGCCAAACAGCAGGACTATGCTTTTATTAAGTCATGACTTTCTTTTCTTGCTTTTCCTTTTTCCTTCAAAACACCAAACACTGAAATGACTTTTGTTTCCCTTTCCTGTGTGATAGCATCTTCCTTTAAGTCATAAATTCTGTCTCTCTACAGATCTGTAAAGCGCAACACACAAATCCTCAGGCTTGCCCTCAATAAGTAAAAAGAAGCTTCTGTAATTTAGAAATCCTATACTCACCTAATAAAACTTGAATTTCAAGCTTATTAATGGCATTATTGATTCTAAAACTTTCTCTAGAAATTCTGACCTTGTTCTATTAAGTAATGGACACTACCAAATCAATAGGTGGAGAACTCTGAGACAACTAATTAGAGATTTCTAGGGCCAAAAACTCATTCCCTTAATTGATCAAAAATATTATCTGAATATCACAAGTAAAAAGTAAATCATAAGTGACAGCTGCTACTAAGACATCTCTTATTCTGACTCTGCTTTTCTTTGTGCTAATTTCCTCTGGGTCCATGATCCCTTTTGTCTGTTCCTTTGTGCTCTTATTCTTTCACTTTGCCAACTCACATTGTGTCAGATTTTTTGGTTATCAATCTTCTCAAACACTGCTGGCTCCACACTCGGTAGCTGGAAATGAGAGGTGGTACAAGCAGGCACATCTGCTAACCACAGGCTTTGAGGTTCTAGTCCACCCAGAAGGTCTTCAGAAGAAAGCCCTAGCAATCAACTTCCAAAAAATCAACCACTGAAAATCCTTTAAGTACAGTTCTATAATGACTCACATGGGATTGTCATGAGTCAGAATGGACTCACTGACAATTATCTTTTTGTTTTAGTTTTTGTTTGTTTGTTAATATGCACCAAGAAATTAGGGAGCAGCTTCTTTTTGTTGAGTAAAGTGCATGAGCAAAGAAAATGCTCTCTTCAAAAAGGAATATGAGTTTTAAAATCATGATCCCATTTAGAAATGGTCCACCTTCCTCAAAACTGATTCCTGGTGATATTTTGCAAGAATATTTCTTTAGTCACATGTCAACAATAGTTGTTTATGGAAAACTAAATGATTAGATTTTGTACAAAAGCTGGATAGGCCTGTATTGAACACTAATTACAGAAGATGATAAATGCAGATATTAGCCTGGATTTTCTGAATGAATTGAAATTCTGATACCAGATCTTTTTGAAAGAAGAAGATATTATTTGTCCATTCCCTCCAACATCCCAGAAGACTTAATGAACATGCATAGTTCATCTGGAACCTGAAAAGCAATCACACTAAGCCAAGATGAAGGGACAGCATTTCAGAACTAGGCTACTTCATTTGTCACAAAGAGTCAGACATCTTAGAATATACTCAAAGGTACCATGAGGCCTATTTTTTGTAATATGTAGCCAAATTCACAAAAATGTTTCAACTCCTTACCAATCCTCTGGGAACAGGCTTGTGACCTGGGTTCCTTAGAAAATTGGTAAGAGTGTGGTAGATAGGTCAATAGTCACCATAACATTAACTCCAACTCATGATGATCCCATGGACAACAAGATGAAACATTGCCTGGTGTCATCATCAAGGATCTCAGGCATGTTTGAGTCCATCATTGCAGCTATTGTGCCAATCTAGCTCTCACTATCCCTCACTTTCACTGGCTCTCTACTTCAGCAAATGTGATGTCCTCCACCAGGGACTCATCTTCTCTGACCATGTGTCCAAAACAAAAGAGCCAGAAAATGTTCTGTTGTGATCTGTAACATTTTAATTGGCTAATTCTCCAAAGTAGATGGCAAGGCCTTTCTTCATAGTTTGTTTCAGTCTGGAAACTCCTCTGAAAACTGTCCACCATGGGTGACCCTGCTAATATTTGAAATATTGGTGACATAGCTTCCAGCATCACAGCAATAGGCAAGCCACCACAATATGAAAAATTGACAGATGGACAATGGAAGTGGTTGAAAAGGAGAAAAATACTTTGTGACGCTATTTGTGAGAGGACATATCTCTGAATTATATGCTGTCTGATTCTTTTCAAAGGCTTTGCCAAGACAATTGGTATCTATACTGCATAGTTTAAAAAATCAAATAATCTATTTGTCAATATATCCCATGTCTCATGTATAGACAAAAATCATACCATGAGAAATCTACAGTTACTTGTAGAAAATGACTCCTGGATCTCACAGTACTCCTTTAACTAAGTTGCACATGTGGACCACTTCCTCAGTGTTCATGGGAAGGTTATAGAATCAAGGTTATTGAAAGCAGTATCAGTCTTATCATAAAGCCATTTCCTTAAACTCCACATGCTGCCTGGTTCTTACTATACGGAAAGACAGATGAAAACTTTTAAAATAAGTACCAAGAATATATTTACTTTTCTAGAGAAATTAGAGGAGCTCTGATGACAAAGTGTTTAAGGTATTCAGCGAATAACCAAAAGTCAGTGATTCAAGCCTACCAGTCACTCCAAAGGAGAAATATGAGACTGTGTGCTTCCATAAAGATTTATAGCCTCAGAAACCTATGGGACAGTTCTGTTGTTATTGTTGTTGTTATGTACTGTCGAGTCGGAGCGACTCATAGTGATCCCTCCTTGGGTTTCCGAGGCAATATCACTACGGAAGTAGATTGCTCCATCTTCCTTCCAAAGAGTGGATGGTGGGTTTGAACCGCCAGCCTTCTGGTTAGCAGTCAAATGCCTTAGGCACTATGCTACCAGAGCTCCCTCTGTCCTAAAAGACCACTGTGAGTTGGAATCAACTCAAAAGCAATGGGTTTAGAGAAACTATTATATTTTTTCTCTGTGCTCAAGGGGATTCGTACAACTTATGATGACTCTCTCTTGCTTTGTCTACTAGAAATCTCAAAGCCAAAATTTCAGTCCAATTTTAATAACAGTATACAAGGTTTATGGTACCTGTATGTGCTTTTTTAAAATTTTTGCTTGATTTTTTAAAATTGAACTGAAATTAATGTAATGTAAAATCAACCAATTTTCCAAATCTAGCTATTCATTTGTTATTTTTTTTCTTTTTAAAAAACTATATAGATTGATAGCTAACAAAATATTCCTTATTTCAACAATTTTACAAATCAGTCACATTAATTACATTCATCCTGGTGTGCAATCATCACCACTATTTGTTTCCAAATTGTTGTACAATGTTTAAGAGAAACTCCGTGCCCCCTGAGCAGTTTTAAAGCATAAACTAAAGCAGCATTTGCCCATTCCCAGTGTTACACAACTACCATCTCTATCTAATTTCAAAAAATTTCATCATCCCAAAAGAATGCTTTGTACCTATTAAGCAGTCACTCCCCATTTACCCTTTTCCATTCCCTGACAACCACCAATCTGCTTTCTGTCTCTGTAGGTTTACCTATTCTGCATATTTTATATAAATGATGAAATATGACCATAATACATTATTTGTTTCTTTTTTCAATTTATTTCTTTCATTTAGTATGATATTTTCAAGGTTCATCCACACTGAAGTATGTATCTCTGCTTCATTCCTTTTTATGGCTGAATAATATTCCTGTGTATGTATGTGTCTTACAGTTTGTTTCTCCATTCCTTCATTGCCATGCATTTGAGTTGTTTCCACCTTTGGCTATTGTGACTAATGCTGCTATGAACGTATATGTACCTGTATTTATTTGATTATCTGTTTCCATTTATTTAGGGTATATATCCAAGAGTGGAATTGCTGAGTTAAGATATTTCTGTTTAACTTTATGAGATGCTGTCAAACTTTTCCACAGCAACTGCATCATTTTACATTCCCACCAGCAGTACAAAGGTTACAATTTCTCCACATCATCACCAATACTGGTTATTGTCTGAATAACAATAATATTATTATTATTATTATTATTGTTATTCTAGTGGATATGAAGTGGTATCTCATTGTGATTTTGATTTGCATTTCCATAATGTCTAATGACATTCATCACTTTTTCATGTGATTGTTGGCCATTTGAATATCTTGTTTCGAGAAATGTCCATTCCAGTAATTTGCCTATTTTTAAGTTGGAGTTGTTTGTCTTATTATGGCTGTGTTTTAACAGTTTTTATGTAGCCTGGATACTAGATCTGTGTCAGATATATTATTTCTAAATATTTTCTCACATTCTGTAGGGTGTTTTTTCACTTTCTTGATAATGTTCTTTACCTAAAAGTTATTAATTTTGATGCTGTCTAATTTGTCTGTATTTTCTTTTGTTGCTAATTCTCTGTACATGTTCTTACATATTGCTGTTGTGTTCTAATTTGTCTTTGTTGGCAATTTTTATTTACTCTTTATATGTGTCTAAGAAAATGAAGAGAGGGAGGGAGAAAGGGAAATAAGAAATCAACTTGTTGAAATGGGATTAGACTGCTCGAAGAAACAAAAATTATCAATCTGTCTTTTCCCCCTGTTTGACGTCACTGATAAAAAGAATTGATCATTTTTACGAGCATCAATTTTTTCCTAAGAAAATAGAAAGGATTTCTGACACAAGCAATTTGGCTTGTTTCAGCCAAATAACAAAAGCAGGCTTCAAAAGAGATCATTGAAAGCTAGATAACCAGGAAAGAGATCTGGGCCAAAGGAACTTCTGCTTAGTTCTAAGCTGAAGTAACATTAAAGCATTCCTTTTTCCAAGAGTATAGGAATAGTCAAGGTGCTCTGGTAGTGCAGTGTTTAAGGCATTTGGCTCTAACCAGAAGGTCAGCAGTTGGAACCCACCATCTGCTCCATGGGACAAAGATGAGGCAGTCTGCTTCCTTAAAGATTACAGGCTTGGAAACCCTTTGAGACAGTTCTACTTTGTCCTATAGGGTTGCTATGAGGTGGAATCTACTCAATGACAATGGGTGTGGTTTGTGTAGAAGAGTTACTGAACTGAAGAAACCTTCAACTCCTTCTTCCAGAACTCCTGACAGGCTTTCTCTCAGACTCGGGACAGTGAGACCTCAGTAAAGAATACCGCAGTGTGCCACCCATCTCCCTGGAGCTGCCACTTTAATGGGGTCTAGAATTCCCCAAGATCCTCAGCTTCTACCCTGCTCTGTGGTTGTACCCTCTTGGCAATCTTTCTCTGTGATGACTTCAGAGAATAATAAAACATAGATTTAAAAACATATAGGGTCAGTGAAACATTAGTAGCCTCCTGAGAGACCTGAACAGAAGAAATAGTATTTATTTTTTTTAGAGCCACATTTGAAATGGGCATGAAAAGCCCAACAGAATTTGAATAATATCACTTTGCGTGTAAAATTTCATGGGAACATTCCCACAGTTGTTAGAGCTCTATCCAGATTATGAACCAGTCTCATAAATTAAATTTTAAAAAAGAAAGAAGAGCTCCAGTCCCTGGGTACAGTTAATTGCTATCATTTTTTGCAAAGGCAGCCACAGCTGCAGGCTGCAAAAGCCAAGTGGAGAGTTAGACCAACAACAATGCTATTCCCATGGGTCTGTATTTGCTTGTTCCTTCAGCTGGTGTGTTATCTCCTTCAGACAGAAACATAAATAAATGTTGCCTCAGACAGGAACTGCAGCATCCAATATAAAAGCTGTGTATTTGAAATTAATTGTTTTCTGGCACAATTCCTTAAAAAATGACATGCTTTCAGTTGAAGCACTTCCATGTAAAGCCAATTAAGCAAGAGAAGCAACAACTGGGCTGAGGTCAAGAAAGGATGTTGGTTATTGTTCAGCTATGAGGCAGGCTGTTCTGGTCACCATCTGTGGAAGCAAGTTAGGACACCATTTTCAGTAAAGGTTGTCAGGACCTGCTGGAAGCAAGATAAAAAATGGAGGGAAAGTAGGCCTTGAGAAGAAAACTTTCCATTTCTTCCTGTTCTGTACTCTTTATTCAGCAATGTTGCCTCCAGTCCTAACCAAATCCTAATCATGAGGGGGAAATCAGTCCCATTGGGTGAGAGTGCCTCTGAGTTTACTCTTACTGAGGATAACTATCATTAAGCCATCTTTGATTTTAACAGTTCTTTTCAAGTATCTACCACACACCTGTCAGTTTGTCATACTGTGGTGGTTTGTGCATTGCTCTGTACTGGAAGCTATGCCACTGGTATTTCAAATACCAGTAGGGTCACCCATGGTGGACAAGTTTCAGTAGGGCTTCTAGACTAAGACGGTCTAGAAAGAAAGCTCTAGTCTGGTGATCTACTGTGAAAAATTAGCCAAGGAAAACCTTATGGCCCACAGAAGAACATTGTCCAACTCTCTTGCTATGGACACATTATGAGGGGCAATCAATCAGTGGAGGAAGACATTATGTTTGGTGAAGTAAAGGGCCAACGAGGGCAATAGAGACCCTCAGTGAGATGGATTGGCACAATAGTTGTAATAATGTAAACATGTGGGCAATTGTGAGGACCATCATGATGAACATAATTTCATTCTGTTGTACATGGAGGTCTCTGTGAGTCAGAGTAACAATAGCTAACACATAGCAGCTAACAACAACAACAACACATTTGAGGTCTAATTTACATATAATATAATTCATTCATTTTAAATGTACAATACAATAGTTGTACCATTACCATAATCCAATTTCAGAGCATTTCCATCATCCTCAAAAATATCACTTATGCCCATTTGCACTCAGTTGATCCCTGTTCCCATGTCCAGTCCCAGGCAAAGACTAATATACTTTCTGTGTCTATGTAGTTTTATAAAATTTTGATGCTTCAAATAAGTGGAATCATGTTGTGAATGAAGGCAACTAAGAAATATCCACTATACTTAGGTAAAGAACAGCCAAGCTTATGAAGGAATTATCCTCACTTTCCTCTTAGAAATTTTGGATTTTATTTTTCACATTTAAGTGTTTGATCCATTTGAAATTTATCCAGAGAAAAGTTCCAACCTTGCTTTTTTCCAGATGGTGATCCAATTGTTTCAATCCCACTTATTAAACAGTTCATACTTTCCCTACGTATTTGAGATGTTATCTTGCTTAATAGTAAATTCCTGTAAGTATTTGCTTCTATTTTTTATTTTGTTCTATTGTTATTATTGTATACTTTTCTATTTCATCAATATCTTCATGTGCCATTACCACACTTTTAAAATTGTTTTTAGTATTTGCCAGTTTTAATATCTTCACTGTTTGTTCCTTTTTTTAACTGCTTTGTTTTGGTTAAAAAAAAATAATAATAAGTATAACAAAACATTTACCAATGCAATATTTTAACATGTATAATTCACTGACATTGATTAAATTCATCATGTTATGAATCTGCCACAAAATAAGTTCAAATTTTTTAACACCATTAACGGAAGCTGAGGGTCCCCTAAGCAATGACTTTCTCCCTCCTTCCTACTCCTGGTAACCACTAATGAACTTTGGCCTCTATATATGTAAGTGGGATCATACCATATTTGTCCTTTTATGACCTGATATTTCCCTCAGCATGATGTTTTTGTGGTACATCTGGATCAGAACCTCAGTTCTCTTTATGGCTAATATTAATGTATAAAACCAAAAAAACAAATTCACTGCCATCGAGTCAATTCTGACTCATAGCTACCCCCTTTGGGTTTCTAAGGTGGTAAATCTTTACTGAAGTAGATTGCGCAGTCTTCTTTCCACTACTGGCTGGTGGGTTTGAACCACCAACCTT
This sequence comes from Orycteropus afer afer, assembly GCF_000298275.1. Classification (NCBI taxonomy): domain Eukaryota; kingdom Metazoa; phylum Chordata; class Mammalia; order Tubulidentata; family Orycteropodidae; genus Orycteropus; species Orycteropus afer. The sequence continues at coordinate 18,176,106 of NW_006921606.1, forward strand.
CTGGTTAGCAGTCAAATGTCTTAGGCTCTGTACCAACAGAGCTCCTTTTTGCTTATCCATTAATCTGTTGATGGACTTTTTAGTTGTTTGTACCTTTTGGCTATTATGAACAATGCTGTTCTTCTTTTAAAAATTTTTCTTGCCTTTCTCACTCACCTATTCAGTTCCAGATAATTTTAGGTTTGCCTTTGGTGGGAAAATCTTTATAACTCCAACTCAAAGTTAAAAAGAGAGAGAGAGAGATGCTTGTCTACATGAAAATAAATTCTTGTGAAAGAAAAAATAAATAAATAACTACTTCTTAAGCAGTGTCAAAGCATAAGTCACAAACTTGAATAATTAGTTGCAACTCCTATCATGGTTAGGGAGCTCTGGTAGCATAGTGGCTAAGACACTTGCCTGCTAACCAGACGGCTGGCAGTTCAAACCCACCAGCCACTCCTCGGAAGGAAGGTTGGGCAATCCTACTTCCGTAGTGACACTGCCTCGGAAACCCAAGGAGGGGTCGCTATGAGTCGGGTTTGACTCGACAGCACATAACAACAACAACAACAACCTATCATTGTTAAAGGGCTCATTTCACTAATGTATAAAGAGTTTCTAGAAACAAAAAGAACAACTCAAAAGAAAACAGGCAATATACATGAATATTTAATTCACAGAAAAAGAAATATAAAGTTATTATTAAAAAGAAAAAAAAAGTTAAACTCATTTAGAATAAAAAATATACATTAAAAAAAACTCACCAAAATACTGGACTTTTCATCTGATAGACTAGTGATAATACAAAAGTTTGATAGCCCTGTATGTTTACAAGACTATAGAGGAGCAGGTATTCCTATACATTAAAAGAGGAAATGAAAACTGGGGCAAGCGCAATGGAGGGTCTCACTCCAAATATCCATTTAAAACAATCTAGTGTCCCCACCATAGCCACAACACTGAACTCAGACATACGATGAATTTTAGTAAAGAAATTCTGGAAGGTTACAGAAAAAATTAAGAAGAGTAATTAATAATGGGGGAGCTCTGGTGGCATAGTATCTAAGGCATTTGACTGCTCATCAGAAGGCTGGTGGCTCAAACCCACCAGCCACTCGTCGGAAAGAAGACTGGGCAATTTGCTTCTACAGAGATAAAACGCACTGCCACGGAAGGAAGGTTGGGCAATCTACTTCCGTAGTGATACCACCTTGGAAATCCAAGGAGGGCTCTCTATGAGTTGGATTCGACTCCACGCAGTGCATTTCGATTTTTGGTTGGCCATGGAGTGGGATCCGACGCATAGAGACCTCTCCTCTATGCCGGTTTCCCGGCAGTATCACTGTGGAAGTAGATTGCCCAACCTTCTTTCCCGGGAGTGGCTGGTGGGTTTGAACCACCAGCCTTCTGGTTAGCAGTTAAATGCCGTGGGCACTACGCCACCAGAAACCCAAAGAGAGGTTACTATGAGTCGGATCTGATTCCACTGCAGTGAGAGTTAATAATGAGAGCAGGATAGGAATTAAGCCAATGGGGAAAAGAGATAGTTGGAAGAAACTCACAATCCCTATGCTTTCCCATTTGATAGATTTTGAACCAAATGACTTAATTATGTGTTCCAAAAATTAAATTAAAAAGTTGAGCGCTGTGGATTAGATGTGGGCTGTGTCCTTTCAGGGCTTCTAAGGAGCTCTGATACCACAATGACTAACCAGAAGGTTGGTGGTTCCAATCCACCAGCCACTCCACAGAAGCAAGACTGGGCAATCTACTTCTATAAAGATTTATTGCCTCAGAAACCTAATGGGGGTCTCTATGAGTTGGAATCAACTCGATGGCAGCAGTTTTCATAACTCAGTGTTAGTCTTACACCTCATTTACTTCTGGGTTCACCAGACCTGCCTGTTTTCTCCTCATTGGAAGGGTGGCCCTCATCTTAAAATTAGTGAATAAGCTCAAAACACTTTGGGAGAGCACTTGTCTTCCCCAGATAGTGATGGAGTTGGAATCCCTGCCTGGTACGAAAAGTTTGCATGTTCTTCTGTTAACCAGATGGTTGGAGATTCAAGTCTACCCAAAGGTACTTTGGAAGAAATATTTGACAATCTGCTTCTGGAAAACCAGTCACTAAAATCCTATGGAGCACAGCTCTACTCTACTATGACACACATGGGATCACTTTAAGTTGGAGTTGGGTGTAAGACAACTGGACTGAGTAGAGTTGGGGTAGGGAGGGTGATAATGCATGATGTTGGGGGTGGAGAGACAATTTAAGCATTCAACGGGCCCTTAGTAGTTGTTGAAATCCATATAGAAAGACCATTAGGAAAGCCCCTTGATCATATATGTATCAGTAGTGTCTCATAAAGGAGCCTGATAGCATAACAGTTAAGCCCTTAATTACTAACTAAAAGATTGGAGGTTTTAACTAACCCAGTGACTCCATGGGTGCTATGAGTCAAAATCGGCTCAATTGCATCTAACAACAACAATAATAGTGTCTCAAAATGATGAGTTACAAAGCTATAGACCGGTTTTATAACAAGTTATTAAGCAAAGGCTGGGAAGAACTTGTAAATTAGATGACTTGCCAGAACAGTCGGTGGCCTGGTTTTTAGAACACATGAGTCCCTGCAGAGTTACTTTAAATTGGTTTTTTTCTATGACCTTTCTTCAGAATATACAGGACTGAACCAGCTGGGATTTGAACAACTTGGGTTTTGATAGGTTTGTTTTGAGACATTTTATCTGTTTGCCAGTCATAGTACAGTATTACAAGTTGTAATTTCTGTTTCCATTTCTCATGGTTCATATAGCACTTGGATATCCCCCACAACTAATTCATTTTATATTACTATAATCTCCATTTTACAGATGAGGAAACTGGTGCACTAAGTTATAAGTATTTTGTACAAAATCCCACAGTTATTAAGTGGCAGAACAGGGCTTCAAAATCATGTCTGTCTATCTACAAAGCCTGGGCTTTAAGTACCTACTCCACATGCCCCTAGATCAGGGATTCTTTACCTGACGTATCTAAAATATCTCCAGGGGTATTCACAACCTTTACATATTGGATATAAAATTGTGGATATATGTGTGTTGTGAAGGAGAAGGGAGAGATTTCATATTCTCATCTGATTCTCAAATATGTGGGTGACTCCTCTTAAAAAAGGGTTACCATTTTTCACTCTAGAAGAATTGTGTCCCTGAGCTCAGGACAGCTCAGTCTCACTTCATGGTGGGGAGAGAACATCTATTTCTTTTAAAAGCAAAGTGAACTGAGCAACTTCATTTAAAGCCATTACATGGGTTGGGTTTCTCATTTGCAGCAACTCTGGAATTAAAGAAAAGAGCTAAAAGAAAGCAGACAACATGTCTTTGGATTGAGAACCAATGGAAAAGAGAACCCATGGATTAATTCTATCTTGTCCAGTAAATGGCCTTGGGAAAGCCATGCATCTGAAAGTCATTGAATATCTCAGGCTCTCTACATCAAGTCCAATTATCCCATACGGACCCAAGAGAAAAGTAATTTCAAATGGATGACTATATGCTCTATGTGGCTCATGCAAATTTGACATTCTAGTTTCTTCCAAAAGGTCCCATCTCAGAAGGTCGCCCTTCAAAATGAAAATAAATAAATTTATAGTGTGATAGGTGAGTTTGTTTTTCCAAGAACAAGAAAACTTGATTCAATCCATTTGTTCATATGACTGTGTTTTAAAGTATAAATAGCAATGGAATTTGAGAATTAACAAGAGGAGACTATAGTTTATTGAGGGGGAGAGAAAGAAAATTTCATGGGTTTCCTCCTTATGATTTATTACAAACTATGCTCTCTAAGACAAAATGTAGAAAAATTTTAGAGGAGAAATATTATAAGCAAACAGTAACAGAAAAAAAAAAAAAAAAAAAAACCTCTCTACAGATGCAAGGATTTAGGACATTTTGTGAAAGGACAAAAGACAAAACAACCATGCAGCTCAAAAGACACAGCCAATATGAACAATCTCCAGTTGGTGGAGCCCGACAATTCCTTTGGTTTCTGTAAGCTTCATAAAGAATTTTTACCTTATACTTACCACCCTCTCATCAATATCAACCTGCAGCTGTTGTGCACATTTCAGAATAAGCGTTTATTTATAATAATGTATTGTTTGTCAAAGAAGAGAAGGGTTAGACTGAACTCTTTCTGTCCATCTGGAAATGGCGAGCAGCTGGTTAAAATCAGGGATTTGACATACTTCAGAAGTCACTCACCACCTTGGCCTAGTCATACATTTTTTTTTTTTTTTTTTCGGAGAGCAGGATGGTCTCCATCATCTTCCCTTCCCCATAATTCTTCAGCTGTCTGGTTGGAAGCTTTGTCCTCGCCCCTTGGAAATTTCACCTCCAGTGAAACAAGTGTATGAGAATTCATGAGAAGAGACCCTGTGCCACCCTAGGGCAGAGCTTCTTCAATGGAGACAGAAATTAGCCATAGCCAGACTGCATGCATGCCTGAAGTCAAATTATTCATATTATGAGGAAAACACAATAGCAATGTTGTGGCTGGAAAAGATTGCCTAGATTACTCCTGTGGCAAAATCATTAACAAGCATAAAAAATGAAAAACAAAGCAAACACAAATGTGTTATATATCCTTCTCATTGTTTGGCCAGAAGTAGGTCACATTGAACTGTATGGCACTAAGAAGCACTAAAATTAATCTTCACTAGAAATGCTCATCTGAGAACGAAGAGATGAACTAGTAACTTCAGAAGCATGCATGTGTATATCAAATGTGGGCATTCTAAATCTTTCCTACAGAAAAGTATTTAAATAAGATATTTATGTTGCTTTAAAACATATAGTTAGTTCATTTATTTACTGTGCTGTAACACTGATAAATACAGTGGTTAAAGCATTGGGTTGCTAACTGAAAGGCTGCTCTGTAGGAGACAGATGTTGCAGTCTGCTTCAGTAAACCATAAAGATTTATACCCTTGGAAACTCTATGGGGCAGTTCTATTCTGTCCTACAATGTGGACAATTTGGAATGAACTCAATGGCAGTAGGTTTAGCCACTGGCCAATAAGGTATATGGTATAAGAGAATTAGTGAATCACGGATATAACCAATAGTCCCCTACTTGGATCCTCATCAATATTATAAAATTGTCAATCCATAAATTCCAAGTAATCAAGATTTTAAAAGTCATTTATTCATAGTTGTTATAGTCTTCCAGGTATGTTTGCTTGTTAATTTGTTTGTTTGCATTATGGGATAGTGCCAAGAAACTTATGGGGTCCCATAGTTCACAAATTACTTAAGAATTTTAGGCTCAGAGACCATAATCAATTCAAATACCATAAGACTTCATACCTCTGGGGGAAATTACTAAGCTGCCTTTCTTAAGCCAGATCCCACCAAGTCTGGAACAAAGTAGAAATGAAATCTCAGTCCATTACCTAAGGATCAGACTTGATGAGGCCTAAAATTCGTACTCAATTGGATCATGGGTAAACAGCCGATACACTAACTGTGCAATAGAAAAAAAGTAAATCTTCAGAGGAAGATAGCAGCATCAAGAATCTCTACGATGTTCCATAATCATGTGTCTGGCATTCAATTAAAAATTACCAAGTAGAATGGGAGCTCTGGTGTCATAGTGCCTATATCAGGAATAAAAACAAATAACCGAAATCAAACAACATAAATAAATTCTGAGGTGATCCAGATGTTATAAAAATTAGACAGGATGTAAAAAAACTCTAATTAATATGATTAAGAAACAGAGAAATAGATGAAGAATTTAGCAGAGAACTTGAATCTATTAAAAGAATCAAAGGAAATTATGCAACTGAGAAAATAATTTACTGAAATTAAGAGCTCAGAGGATGGGTTTCACAGCAGAATTGACAGCTAGTGAATTGGACAAAAAGTGAACTGACAAATCATAAAAAGAACAGAGAGAATAGAGGTGGAAATTTCAGAAAAGAGTATTTAAAATCATATTGGACTCCATGAAACATTCTAATGTACAGTACACACAATTTAAAAACCAGAAAGAGGAAGGATAAGGCAATATTTGAAAAGATAATGTGCTAGTGATTTCTGAAACATGTGTAACATAAATCCATAAGTTCAAGAAACCCTGGAAAAGCCAAAAAGGATTCATTAAAAGATAACCAAACCTAGGAACTTTATGGTAAAACTGCTCAGACAGAAACAAAGAGATAATCTCAAAAGTAGCCCTATTGTGTATATCCACCAAACTCCTACAGATATTATCAAACTAAAAACAAATGAACCTTTAGAATTATCCTTAATGAACTGAGGAATAAGACTAGGATGACTCCTCTTTCCAAGTATCAATAGGTCAAAATCATTTCCTCATGAGCATATGGACTTCTTGGATTGCTTTTCACCTTTGAGGTATGTGTGGTAGTTAAGTTTGTGTGTCAACTTGGCTGGGCCTGGTTGAGTGGCTGGACAGCTGGATGTAGTATTCCCCATGATGAGACTGGTAATCAACTCCATGGTGGAATCTACTGTGAGCAGCTGAATAGCTAGCTGCCTTAGGGATGTGGCCTGCTTCCTCTATATAAGGAGAATGCGTGGGGAATGGTCTCTAGCTTATGCCACACTTAAACCCTGTATGTAGCCATGTCATTGTTCAGCAACCTGCCATGCTCTGCTGACCTTGGGACTTTCAATGGACTTAATTAATGGTCTATCATGTGGTTTGGTAACATTGGGGCTGTGCTTTTTCACTTGTTCACCTTGGGTTTGTCAGCCTCAGTAGCTAGCAGCTGCCTGAGTGGAGAGATGCCTCTAGCTTCAGTGGGCTGGGAGCAAGAGGCAGAGCTGAAGCCCAAGACTGAGAGATTTTCACACAGCCCCTAGAGCCTGGCACTTGGAATTTGGACTCCTAACCTGAACTGTAAGAGAATAAACTCCTGTTTGCTAAGGCCATCCCATTTGTAGCATATATTCTTGCCAGAGTGGCACTAAGTAATCAGAACAGTATGATACAGGAAGTTAGAATTTTCAGAAATTTACCCTCAAAGACATAATCAATACAAAAACAACAAGATCTTGTTACTAATCGACAAAATAAAATAAGAAAAAGAATGATAACAATTAGAAATTTTCAAAGTTCCATATTTTTTAATTCTTCCATTTTCCAAAATCTACTGGCAAAATATTTGAACTAGTTAAAATTAGATTAATATACAAATCTCTGTAGGCTTTCTGAATACCAGTTATCAAACAGCCAAAAATTTCTCTGGTATTTAACAAATTGACTCTAAAGTTAATAAGAAATAGCAAAGGGCAAGGATAACTAAAATAATTTTACAAGTGAAATACAAAGTGCTAGACCTTGTTAATGCTAAAGGTAAAATACGTTGTTGTTGTTGTTATGTGCCATGGAGTTGGACCTAACTCATAGCGACCACTCCTTGGGTTTCTGGGGCGGTATCACTATGGAAGTAGATTGCCCAGTCTTCCTTCCGAGGTAAAACATAGTCATTAAAATAGCATGGTGTTCATACAGGGATGAATAAGTAGAATATTCAAAAATTGATACTGATACAAACTCATGTATATAGTTATATTTATAAATATGGCCAAAATGATATTAAAGTGAGAAAACATACTCTCTGTGTATGACACAGTTAAACCCAAACCCAAGGCCATCAAGTTGATTCTGACTTATAGTGACCTCTCATTGGGTGTCCAAGGCTACGAACCTCTATGGAAGTAGATTGTCTCATCTTCCTCCAACAGAGCAGCTGGTGGGTTTGAACCACCAGCCTTCTGGTTAGCAGCCAAATGTCTTATTCTCTACACCACCAGAGCTCCTAGATACACTAAAAAGCTCATTGTGGAAGAATAATTAAGAAGGGTGGATTTTACATGTACATGTGTGGACACACACACTCATAATTTAAGTATATACCTCTTCTGGCAAAAAAAGGAAAAAATTCCTCAGAGTCAAATATGTAATGAAAACAGGAATCCCAAAAGGCAAGCAATCTCTGAATTTAGATTTTATCCTGGAAACTTGGTCTTGGTAAACCAAAGCTTTCATTTCCATACTTTTGTGGGGTATGCAGAGCAGGAATAAGCCCAGATTTTCCAAAATTTGGGAGTCAATTAAGAAATACCTTCATAAAGCTGAGACCTTAAAAGCTTGTAACCTACTTCAGTGTTCTGGTGAATGAAGGGAAAAATCACAAATGCAGAAGGAGAGTGTTTTGGTTACCTACTGCCACTCTGACAAGAATATACCACAAGTGGGATGCTTGAACAAACAGGAGTTTATTCACTTAAAGTTCAGGAGGCTAGAAGTAGGAGTTCAAAGTGCCAGGCTCTAGGGGCTGTGTGAAACCCCCTCAATTTTGGGCTTCAGCTCTGTCTCTTGCTCTGCACCCACTGAAGCTAGAGGTATCTCTTCACTCAGGCAGCTACTGGCTGCTGAGGTTAACAAGCCCAAGGTCAACAAATAAAATGTCACAGTCCCAATGTTACCAGACCACACAGCAGGCTATTAATTCAAGTCCATTGAAAGTCCCAAGATCAGCAGAGCATGACAGGCTGCTGAACAATGATACAGGTACATGCTGGGTTCAAACGTACTATAAGCTAGAGACTATCCCCAAGGCTTCCTTATATACAGGAAGTAGACCACATCCCTAAGGCAGCTACTCAGCTGCTCACAGTGGATTCCACCATGGAGTTGATTACCAGTATCTTCATGGGAAATACTACATCCAGCTGCCCAGCCATTCAACTAGGCCCAGCCAAGTTGACACAAAATCTTAACTACCACAGAGAGTAAGAAACTTATTTAACTCTAAGAGAAGGAGAAACAATTCCTCCTAAGAATTTGCAAATCTAAGTCAAACATCAAGAGAATCTGAGGATAGAATTAGGCTATATGTGTCCAGAATAAGCCAAGAATATACATTAAAACTCTCCTACTTATTACTGGCTCAGGTAAGAAAAAGAAACTGAAACTCTTCCCTAGGGGAACACACCTACAACCTAGATGCCAAATAATTTGCATAGAAGAAGTTCAAAGGAATTTGAGCTAAAAGTCAATAATTGTAAAATACACCAAGAACTGCAGATTTCCTGAGAAAATGACAGCACAGATAGTGAAAAGAAGAAAAAATAAAGAGCAAAAGCAGCAGCATCAGAACAAGGATAACTTAAGATACTAAAATTATCAGACACAGAAAATGAAATTGTGTATTTATTATGTTCAAATGAATAAAAGAAGGGATTAAAATATGAAAACATACATGGAAATAAACATGAGACTAACAAATATGAACAAGATTATTTCAAAATAAATAGATCAAAAAAGTAATATTAAATTAATCTCAAAATAAAAGAAGCATAGGACTTCAGGTAAGATGGTGGAATAGACAGACAAGCTACACAGACCCTCTTCAACAAAGAAAAGAGATACCAATTGACATAGGTCCAGAAGATAATCCTAGAGTCCTGAACATTGAAAAAGGGATACAAAAGTGGATTAAACACTAACTAGTAGAAGAACTTGAATGAAAACAGTGAGTAAGGAGACAAATAGAGCTGCAGACTGTCAGCTATCCTGACAGCACAGACAGCCTGAATATTTCCAAGTCATATTGTTGTTGTTGTTGTTGTTATGTGCCGTCGAGTCATTTCCAACTCATAGCGACCCCATGCACAGCAGAACGAAACACTGCCCGATCCCGCGCCAGCC
>NW_006921606.1:18186922-18192076 GCF_000298275.1 Orycteropus afer afer
TCTTCCTTCATTACCATTGGTTCTAGATCATATGCCACTTCCTGAAATGGATGAAGATCGATCAGTTCTTTTTGGTACAGTGACTCTGTGTATTCCTGTCATCTTCTCTTGATGTCTCCTGCATCATTCAATATTTTGCCATAGGACCTGAGAATTAACTTAAAAATTGGCTCTGCTCACTAAGGGCTGCATGGATGACTGTGCTAGTGGCTGATGATTAAAAAGGGAAACAATAAAGAAGACAAACTGAGCTGTGCAATTTCCGCTGTCCAGAGGGTGCAGCCATTTTGAAGGTTTACAAGTGGCAGTCATTTTAGATATTTAAAGTGATTAAAATGACAGCATTCTCATTCAGATTCCAGTGACCTAAGAATAGGCTCTGCTTGCCAATGAAAGCATGGACATACAAGCAGCTGACAACTGGAAAGGAGACAGATGGTGAGTGCTTAAGTACTGCCAACTAGCAAATAGAGGAGCATTCTACCTTGCTTACTCAGATAGAATCCAAAGAAAACCAAAGTCTTGGGCAAATTACTCCAACACACAATCACCAATTAAACATAAACACAAAAAAATAAAAATGTCTTGGAGACAATAGACCATCACAGTCCACCCAAAGAAGCAAGATAAAGCAGTAAAAACAAGGACCAGGATACAGAGCCAAAATACATTCCTGAGGAACAAGCAGCATTGGAACTCCCTGATAAGAAATTCAAAAAAATTATACTTAGGTACCTTCAACAGATTGAGAGACAGATCAAGGAAAATACTGACGAATTGAGGAAAACACAGAGAAAATCCTAGAACAAATTCAGAAGACAATATATGAACAAAATGACAAAATAAATAAAATAAATAAATAAATAGAAATGATGCAAAATCTACACATAGAAATCCAGATTAATGTTAAATTTTCAGAAATAGATAATACATAGAATGAGCAAAGGAGTAGAATTGAATCCATGGAAAATAGAGTTAGTGAGATAGATGACAAATACCTCAATATTTCTTTGGAAAGGGACCAATCAGAAATATATCAAACAAAATGAAGAAAGTCTAAGGTTCATCACGTGGGATACTATCAAAAGGAATAAGTACATGTAATCTGAATTTCAGAACAGGAAGAGTCAAATAAAACCACAAAGAAAATTGTCAGAGATTTCTTGGAAAAGAATTTCCCTGATATGATGAAAGATGAAAATATATCCATTGAGGGAGTCCAACAAACCCCAAACAGGATAAACCCAAAAGAAAATCATCAAGACAGACCATCATCAAACTCACCAAAACTAAAGACAAAGAAAGAATCCTGAAAGCAACATGGGAAAAACGAAAAGTTACCTACAAAGGGCAACTAATAAGACTAAGCTCTGATTTCTCTTCCCAGCAGAAATCATGCAGACAAGAAGGCAATAGGACAGTATGTAAAAACCTGAAAGAAAAAACATTTCCAACCAGGAATAATATACCCAACAAAACTGTCTCTCAAACATGATGGTGAAATTAGAAGATTTCCAGATACACAGAAATTAAGGGAATTGTTAAAAACAGAACAACCTTACAAGAGATGCTATAGGGAGTCCTTTGGACAGGGAGCCTACAACAGCAAACAATAATCGACCATTAACACACATGATGACATATCCAGAAACCAACCCAGTTATGGAAGTGTCCAAAATAAATAAGTCTACAAGATTGTAAACAGGAAACCAGAGACATCATTTGGCAAATGAGGAAAACTACAAAGCAAAAAGAGGGAAAAAATTGTGTAGTTACAGAACTTCTAAAGGGTAAGGAAGTCAAGAGAGTTGCAAAATACAATGGACTGTTCCTATACTTGAGAACAAAATTATAAATCACAGTGTAACTGCAAAGAAAAATGATAAACCTTCACATCAAAATAAAAGAGAGGACAAGCACAAATATTAAGTAAATACTAAAACAATAGTATTTAAGGAAATGATAACATGATCCATAAACAAAACAAGCTAAGCACAGAAAATTATATAGAACAAAGAAACCAGGAACACATGACTATGTGCAGGATTTAAGCATGCCATAAGCTAGAGACCATTCCCAAAGCTGTTTCTTATGTATGGGAATCAGATCACGTACCCAAAGCAGCTACTCAGATGCTCCAAGAGATTCCACCATGGAGTTAATTACCAATCTCAACAGGGGGAATAACTATATTCAGCTCCCCAGCCACTCAACCAGGCCCAGCCAAGTTGACACACAACCTTAACTACAACAATGACCCAGTGGGGTTCACATCAGGTATTTGAGGATGGTTCAACATTAGAAAAATAATCAATGTCATCCACCATGTAAATAAAACAAAGGAAAAGAACCACATGATCATCTCATTTGATAAAATTCCTGATCAAAACTCTCAGCAAAATAGGAATAGAAGGGGCATTCCTCAACCTAGTAAAGGGCATATATGCAAAACCAGCAACCAACATTATTCTCAATGGAGAGAGACTGAAGCCATTCTCCTTTGCAAACGGGAACCAGACAAGGATGTCCTCTATCACCACTTCTATTCAACATTGTATTTGAAGTCCTAGCCAGGGTAATAGGCAAGGAGGAGAAATCAAAGACATCCAGATTGATAAGGAAGAAGTAAAATTAGCCTTATTTGCTGCTGATATGATCCTATACATAGAAAATCCAAGCAACTTAGTCAAAAACTACTGGAATTAATTGAGAGATTTAGCATCGGAGCAGTATACAAGATCAACATCCAAAAATCAGCTGGATTCCTCTATGCCAGCAAAGAGATTGTTGAAAAAGAAATAAGTATCATTTAGAACAGCTACCAAAAAATAAAATATTTGAGAATAAATCTTACTAGGGACACAAAAGACCTACACAAAGAAAACTACAAAAGACTACTTCAAGAAACATAGACACCTACCTAAATGGAAGAACATATCATGCTTATGGATAGGAAGATTGAACATTGTGAAAATGTCCATTCTACCCAAAACAATCTGTGCATTCAAAGCAATTCCAATCCAGATCCCATCAACATTCTTTAAGGATACAGAAAAAACAATCACTAATTTTATGTGGAAAAGAAAGAGACCTTGGAAAAGCAAAACACTATTGAAGAACAAAGTAGGAAGTCTCACACTGCTGGTTCTCAAAACATACTATACAGCCACAGTAGTCAAAACTGCCTGGTATGGGTACAATGACAGACACATTGACCAATGGAATAGAATTGAGAATTCAGAAATAGATTTATTGACTTATGGTCAACTGATCTTTGACAAAGGGCTGAATTTCATGAAATAGGAAAAAAGATTGTCTGTTTAACACTTTATTCTGGCAGAACTGGATATCAGTTTGCAGAAAAATGAAACAAGGTAAAACTAACTCCAGATGGATCAAAGACTTAAATGTGAAAGCTAAAACTATAAAGTTCCTCAAGGAAAAATTGGGGCAAAATTAGGGGCCTTTATATATGGCATAAATAGACTATCAAGCATAACCCAAATTGCACAAGCAGCAGAAAATAAACTAGATGAATGGGACTTTCTAAAAATCAGATCTTTATGTTCTTCCGAAGACTTCTCCAAAAGAGTCAAAAGAGAACCTGCAGATTGAGAAAAAATATTCAGGAATGACATATCTTACAAGGGACTTTTCTCTAAAATTTATAGAAAACTCCAATATCTCCACAACAAAAAGACAAATAATCCTATTCAAAAATGGGCAGAAGACTTGAATAGACACAGAGGATATTCAGGCAGTCAACAAACACATGAAGAAATGTTCACGATCATTAGCCATTATTGTTGTTATGTGCTGTCGAGTCAGACCTGACTCATAGTGACCCCTCCTTGGGTTTCTGAGGCAATATCACTAAGGAAGTAAATTGCCCCAACTTCCTTCTGAGGAGTGGCTGGTGGGTTGAACCGCCAGCCTTCTGGTTAGCAGTCAAGTGCCTTAGACACTATGCTACCAGAGCCATTAGAGAGATGGAAATCAAAACAAAAATGAGATACCATTTTGTCCCAACACTAGTAGCAAAATTCAACAAGGCAGAAAAAAGGAAATGCTGGTGAGGATGTGGAGAGATTGGGACTCTCACGCACTGCTGTTGGGACTGTAAAATGATGCAACCACTATGGAAAGCAGTATGGAAATTCCTTAAAAAGTTGTAATTAGAAATACCATTTGACCTAGAAATTCCATTACTAAGCATATATCCTAAAGAAGTGAGAGACAGGACAAGAACAGATACATGCACACCCATGTTTATCACAGCACTATTAACAATAGCAAAAAGACAGAAACAACCTAAATGCCCAAAAAGAGAAGAATGGAAAACCAAACTACAGTACATACACACAATGGAATACTATGCAACCCTGAAGAATAATGTAGAATATGCAAAATACTGCATAATATGGTTGAACTTGGAGAACACTATGCTGACTGAAAATAGTCAATCATAAAAGGACAAATATTGTATTAGTTCACTATTGTAAAAAGTCAAGGAAAGGTTTATATATGGAAGGAAACTCTTTGTTGGTTACCAGAATGGGGAGAAGGGGAGGGAACACTGCAAACATAAAAAAGAAAAAGAAAAAATAAATAAAATAAAAATAAGAGAAGCAAAAATCCATGTAACTACATACAGAACTGATAAATCCATCAGCATAATAGAAGAATATAACATACATATTTCAATAATTAAGGATTGATAGATTCCATAAAATCAATAAAGATGAAGATTCATGCAATATAATTAAACACTTGATCTAATAAACCTAAGAAATGAAAAAAAAATGCATTAACAAAAAGAGGATTTAAGAAAGAGATAAAAACAAAGCCAACAAATATTGGTATTGAAAGGGACAATAACCAAAAAGAGAAGCACAATAGTTAGGCTCTCAAAAAGTAAGGCATAAAGAGTGAATCCTGAAAGCAGTGAGACAGAAGAAAAGAGTTACATACAAATGATCTCCAATAAGTTTAATGACTAATATTTTCTCAGAAATATTGGAGGCCGGAAGGTTTAGGAGTTCCGGCAAGATGGTGGACTAGGCAGAAGGACTGCACAGACCCTCTTCCAAAAAGAAAAGGGAAAGCAATTAACACAGACACAGAAGATAATCTTGGACCCCTGAGCCTTGAAGG
>NW_006921606.1:18195736-18243776 GCF_000298275.1 Orycteropus afer afer
CTTCACCCAAATAAAAATAAAATAAAATAAAACAAAATAAAAAATAATAAATAAATAAATAAAAAGAAATATTGGAGGCCAGGCAGCAATGGAATGATATATTGTAAGTCTGAAAGAAACTGTCAAGCAAGAATATTAAACTCAGCAAGACTGCAATTCAAGATGAGGGTAAAATGAAAACATTTCCAGACAAACAGAAACTGAGAGTCAATATCCACAAGACATGCATCAAAAAATAACTACTGTGAATTCTATTACTGGGATTTCTGCAGATGGAAGGAAAAAGACACTAGAAAGTAATTTAAAACCACATATGAAAAGAAAGTTCCCTAATAAATGAAATTGCATAGACAAGTATAAGGGCTAGTAATAAAGTATTTATGCCTGATAATTCTAATTGTTTGTCCTTCATCCTTTTTAATAACAAAAGTAGAAAGAGTAGATTATGTTATAGGCACACATAATATAAAGATATAATTAGTGATAACAACAACAAAATGAAAGTGGGGAGGAATGGAATAGTAATATAATTTTTTGTATGTTACAGAAGTTGGGGTTAACTTACTCTGTGATTGTTGTCAGGTGCCGTCGAGTTGCATCTGACTCATAGCGATCCTAGATACAACAGAAAGAAACACTGCCTAATCCTGCTCCAACCTCACAATACTTGCTATACATGAGCCCATTGTTGCAGCCACTGTGTTTAATCCATCTCATTTAAGATCTTCACCTTCTTTGCCTACCCTCCACTTTTCTAAGCATGATATCCTTCTCCAGGGAATGGTCCTTTCTCATAACTTGATCAAAGTAGAGGAGACAAAATCTAGTCATTCTCACTTCCAAGGAGCATTCTGGCTGCACTTCTTCCACTACAGATTTGTTTGTTCTTCTGGCAGTCCGTGGTAATTTTCAGCAGTCTTCACCAACACCACAACTCAAAATCATCAAATTTTCTTTGGTCTTCCTTATTCATTGTCCAGCTTTCTCATGCATGTGAGGTGATTGAAAACACCACAGCTTGGGTTGGATACACCTTAGTCTTCAAAGAGACATCTTTGCTCTTCAGTACTTTAAAGAGGTCTTTTGCAGCAGATATACCCAATGCAATAATACGTTGTCTGATTTCTTGACTGCTGCTTCCAGTGGTGTTGATAGTGGAACCAAGAAATATGAACTCTTTCACAACTTCAGTCTTTCCTCCATTTATTATGTTACTGCATATTGGCCCAGTTGTGAAGATTTTCATTTTCTTTATGTTGAGGTTTAATCCATACTGCAGACTGTAGACTTTAATCTTCATCAATAAATGCACCAAGTCATCTTCACTTCCAGCAAGCAAGGTTGTGTCATTTGCATATCACAGGTTGTTAATGGGTCTTCCTCCAATCCTGATGCCATGATCTTCTTTACATAGTCCCAGTTTCTCAGATTATTTGCTCAGCATACAGATTGAATAAATATGGTGAAAGAATACATACCTGACACACTCCCTTCCTGATTTTAAACCATGCAGTATCCCCTTGTTCTGTTGGAATGACAGTCTCCTGGTCTATGTATAGGGTCCTCACAAGCACAATTACAATTAAGTGTTCTGGAAATCCTATGCTTCTCAATGTTATCCATAATTTATTATGATCCACACAATCAAATAATTTTGCATAGTCAATAAAACACAAGTAAACATCTTTCTGGTATTCTTTGCTTTCAGCTAAGATCCATTTGACATCAGCTATGATATCCCTCATTCAATGTCCTCTTCTGAATCCAGCTTGCATTTCTGGAAGCTGTCAGCATACTGCCATAACCATTTTTTAATTATCTTGAGCAAGATTTTATTTGCATGTGATATTAATGATATTGTCTGATAATTTCCACATTCTGTGGGGTCACCTTTCTTTGGAATGGTTACAAATTTGGATCTCTTCCAGTCAGTTGTCCAGGTAGCTGTCTTCCAAATTTCTTGGCATAGATGATTTAGTGCCTCTAGCATAGCATCCATTTGTTGAAACATTTCAATGGGTGGTCCATCAATTCCTGCAGACTTATTTTTCACCAATTCCTTCACTGCAGCTTTCACTTCTTCCTTCAATACCATCGGTTCTTGATCATATGCCCTCCTGAAATGGATGAAATCAACCAGTTCTTTTTGGTACAGAGACTTTGTGTATTCCTTCCATTTTCTTTTGCAGAGTCCTGCATCATTCAATATTGTGCCCATAGAATCTTTCAGTATTGCAACTTCAGGCTTGAATTTTTTCTTCAGTTCTCTCAGTTTGAGAAATGTCATGCATGTTCTTCCATTATGGTTTTCTAACTCCAGCTTTTTCACATTTCATTGTAATAATTGCCTTCTCAAGCTGCTCTTTGAAATCTTCTGTTCAGCCCTTTTATCTTGTCATTTCTTCTGCTTGCTTTTGCTACTCCCTATTCAAGAGCAAGTTTTAGAGTCTCTTCTGACATCCATTTTGGTCTTTTCTCCCCTTCCTGTCTTTTTAATGACCTTTTGGTTTCTTCATGGATGATGTTCTTGATGTCATCCCACGATTCCTCTGGTTTTCTGTCATTGGTGTTTAATGCATCAAATCCATTCTTTAGTTGGTCTCTAAACTCAAGTGGAATGTGATCAAGGGCATATTTTGGCTCTTGCAAACATGTTTTAATTGTATTCAGCTTTAGCTTGAACTTGCATATGAGCAGTTGATAGTCTGTTCCAGTTAGCTCCTGGCCTATTTTGGCTGAAGATATTGAGCTTCTCCAACACCTATTTCCACGTATATAGTCGATCATATTCCTATGTGTTCCATCTGGCAAATTCCACCTGTACAAATGGTGTTTATGTTGTTGGAAAAAATGTGTTTGCAATGAATAAGTCGTTGGTCTTGCAGAATTCTATCATGTGATCCCCAGCATCATTTCTATTACCAAGGCCATATTCTCCAACTACTGGTGATTTTTCTCTGCTTCCAAATTTTGCATTCTAACCACTAATGATAATCCACACTTCTTTATTGCATGTTTAGTCAGTTTCAGACTTCAGAAGTTGGTAAAAATCTTCACTTTCATCATCTTTGGCTTTGGAAAATGGTGTGTAAATTTGAATAATAGTAGTACTAACTGGTCTTGCTTGTAGGTGTATGGCTATTATCCTATCACTGACAGCATTGTACTTCAGGATAGATCTTGAAACATTCTTTGTGACAATAAATGTCACATCATTCCTCTTCAATTTGTCATTTCTGGCATAGTAGGTCATATGCTTGTCTGATTCAAAATGGCCAAAGACAGTCCATTTCAGTTCACTAATGCCTAGGATATCAATCTTTATGCCTTCCATTTCATATCTTACAACTTCAAATTTTCCTAGATTCAAACTTTGTACATTCCATGTTCTAATTATTAAAGGATATTTGGAGCTGTTTCTTCTCATTCTGAGTCTTACCCCATCAGCAAATACTAGCCCACCCCCCCCCAAAAAAAAAAAAAAAAACCTCAAGGCCATCAAGTCAGATCTGACTCATAGCAACCCCTCCTTGGGCTTCCAAAGTAGTATCACTATAGAAGTAACTTGCCCAGTCTGCCTTCTGAGGAGTGGCTGGTGGGTTTGAACCACTAGCCTTCTGGTTTGCAATCAAATCCCTTAGCACTACGCCACCAGAGCTCGCATCAGCAAATGGAGGTCCTGAAAGCTTTATTCCATGCATGTTATTAAGATCAACTCTACTTGAGGAGGCAGCCCTTCCCCCCATTGTATTTTGAGTGCCTTTTTACCTGAGGGGCTCATCTTCTGACACTATATTGGACAGTATTTCAGGGCTATTCATATAGTTTTCCAGACAATGTTTCATTGCTCTTTATAAGGTTTTCACTGTCCAATTCTTTGAGAAGTGAATGGCCCCTTCCTTCATCCAAGTCTATCTTAGTTACTCTGGAATCTCCACTGAAACCTATCCACCGTGGGTGACCCTGCAGATATTTAAAATGTTGGTACAATAAACTCAAGCTTCACAGCAACATGCAAGCCACCAATGAACAACAAATTGAGAGATGAGTGCAACTTACCCTTTTGTTGTTGTTGTAATGTGTTGTGGAATTGGACCCGACTCATAGCGACCCCTCTTTGGGTTTCCAAGGAAATATCAGTACAGAAATAGATTGCCCAACCTTCCTTCTGAGGAGTGGCTGGTGGGTGTTATAAATACAAGCTCCCAAATGTAATATTGGAAGCTCTGGTGGCTTAGTGCCTAAGGCATTTGACTGCTAACCAGAAGGCTGGTGGTTCAAACCCACCAGCCATTCCTTGGAAGGAAGGTTTGGCAATCTACTTCCATAGAGATAGTGCCTCAGAAAGCCAAGGAGGGGCTGCTATGAGTAGGATCCAACTCCACCACAGTGAGTTTGATTTTTGGTTTTTGGGTGGTGAAAATAGTTTGTACTTATCAAGTAATCTAAAGGTTGGCAGTTTGAACCCACCCAGTGGCTCCACAGAAGAAAGATCTGGCAGTCTGTTCCCATAAAGATGACAGCCTTGGAAACCCTCTGGGGCAATTCCACTCTATCCTCTAGGGATGCTCTAAGCAGGAATCAACTCCAAGGTAGTGGGTTTGGTTTGGGCTTTGCTTCTGTAAACATTGACAGCCATGGAAACCTTCCGGGGCAGTTCTACTCTGTTACATGGGGTTTCTATGAGTTGGAATCAACTGAACCACACAAAGCAATGCAGAGACCCCTCAAGCTATATGTCCTCATATCTCCCTCCCACCTGACCCTTCAATTGTAGTTTTTAATATACTATTAAGAGGAGAAGTAACCCTTGGACCAACAGAACAAAGTCAGGAAAGGAGGTGACCTATCCTTAAATCAGTCATCCAAATTCACAGGGTGGAGCCTGTCCCATTGTTACATGCAAACATGATGAACTTCCATCTGCATGTTAGCATCATTAAGGTACAATCTTCAGGTTTCAGATTGCTCCCAGTTTGAGAGCAAAATCAACACTAGATACTTGTACCAATATTTCAGACATGACAAAAGATGATGATTGTTCTTGCTGACAGAAGAATTCAGATAGCAAAGTCTGCCTCAAAAAACAACAACAAAAAAAAAGCCATTCCAGTTTTCTTTAGTTATTAATTGCACACAATATTTTTTTCACTTTCTACTTTCGACCTATTTGTGTACTTGGGTTTAAGATGTCTCTTGTAAACAGCATATAGTTGGATCATTATATATATATCTATTGCAGTCACAGTGTCAATCCATCTTGTTGAGGGTCTTCCCCTTTGTCACTGATGCTCCACTTTACCAACCATGATATTCTCCAGGGACTGGTCCCTTCTGACAACATGACCAAAAGTAAGTGAGACAAAGTCTATCCATTCTCACTTTTAAGGAGCATTCTGGTGACACTTCTTCCAGGACAGATTTGTTCTTTCTTCTATCAATCCATTGTATTTTCAATATTCTTCACCAGCACCATAATTCAAAGGCATCAACTTGGTCTTCCTTGTCCATTGTCCAGCTTTCACATGCATATGAAGCTATTGAAAATACCAAGGCTTGGGTTAGGCACACCGTAGTTTTCAAAGTGACGTAATTGTTAGTGCACCCAACCTTGGAGTACTAATTATTATAATGCTATCTATTTCTCCCTCCAATTCTATCAGTGTTTTTTTTTTGTTTTGTTTTGTTTTTTTTAATATATTTAATACATATGGAAATTAAACAACACTATTATAGTACCAATGGGTCAAGGAAGAAATCAAAAGAGAAACACAAATTTCTTAAAGACAAATGAAATTGAAAGCATGATATGCCAAAATTTATGGGATGCATCTAAGGCAGTACGCAGGGGAAAATTTAGAGGAATAAATGCCTATATAAAAAAAAAAAAAAAAAAAAGAAACATCTCAAATTAACAGCCTAACTCTACAACATGAAAGAAGAGAAAACTAAGCCTAAACTTACCAGAAAAAAGGGAATAACACAGATCAAAGCAGATAAATAAAATACATTGTCAACTTTAAGCACTGTGTTCTTTTAAGCTCTTTCTGCATAGGATCAAATTAACAACAGTAACTTAAAAGATTAGATAAGAAACTTGGGGGGCAGTGAATTTATATTAATGAGGTAGGAACAACTCAGAAAAGGAGGGTGATAACAGTTGCACAATTCAAAGAATGTAATCAACATCACTGAATTTTACATGTAGAAACTATTGAATTGATATATGTTCTGGCTGTGTATATTCTCAACAACAACAAAAATAAATGAAATAAATTATTTTAAAAAAGAACAGAAGAAAGATTGAAACTAATGAACTAAGCAACTAACTTAATAAGTCTTGTCTTTTTAATTTTTTTCCAACTATAAAATTGATATCAAAAGTATAGCACTTATGGTAAATTCTGCAAGATTTCTAGTGAATTATAAAATCTGAAGGAGGGGTGGGAGCCAGCAGGTCAAAAGTGAGCAAGATAAGGACGCTCAAGCTTACAAGTGGTAAGTTAAGGGGATCAAAGGAACCCCAAAATGTGTAGCCAACAGATCAGGACTGAGGGTGTTATGGGGTCTCCCAAGCTTTCAGCTGGTATTTGAAGTTTGGGCAGACTTGGCAGTCTGGAGGATGGTGTTCTTTACCTTATGAGATCTCTGGGTGGTTAGTGTCAAAGGAGGAACTGCTGTGGGTGTACTTGAAAAAAGGAACAGACTTGAATCGAATTGGATTGAATTAATCCTTACAGTTTGGTGTGATAAGCAGGATTTTTATTTTCCCACTTACGTGAATAACATATTATTTTTCCACTTAGATTACTAATGCAAGATGTTAATGAGAAACTGATTTTGCTTACATGGAAACTTTATATATGATCTCCAAAATTTTTCTATAAATCCAAAACTATTCCAAAATAGAATAGTTAAATAAATTGAATAAAAATACCTAGTTGATGTTAGTTGTTTTTCTCCATCACTAGGACCCCAAGACATTTTCTTCACCACAAATACACTATTTTTATACAAATAACATGCACATTGCAGTATTGTGCAAACCACACAACTCTCCATGCATTATTTTCATATTGTGCTATGCCAATATATTTTTACATGTTGCTGACTTCAATTTCAATTTATTTTTCTGTCCAATGGATTTAATGTTGTCAGGATAAAACTGATCTCATGAAAACTTCATTTAAGGTAGGTATTTCCCTAAATTAAATGCAAACAATAGTGAACTGAATGGGCTCATGATGGGACACCATGTTGAAACTAAAGAGTAAGAATGCACAAAGAGCTAGAAATCAGTAAGTAAGAAATGATCCAAAGCTTAAATTACAAAAACAAGATGTTGTTAATATTTTACTGCTTTCATAAATCTTAAAATGGAACATAATTTTGAATAATAAATATCTTTGAAATCAACAAACAAAAGTCACCAGAAGAAACTATGTTTTCATCTTAAAATAAGACATTTTTGTTTATTCATTCATCATCATCAAACTTCCAGAACTTTTCATCACTTTCATCATTGAAATATCTCAAAATTGCCTTCAGATGCTCTTCTGTGACTTCTTAACTGATGTCATCTTCACCACCACCTTCAGCATCTTCATATTTATTTGTCATCAATATTCTGCAATCTTACAACCCCAGCCTTTCTGAAACTGTTGTGAATGGTTTCTGGGATTATTTTTCCCTAAGGAAGAGCCACCCACTTGCAGACTTTTGTAAACATCATGTACTTCAGTTATCTTGATGACGGGAACTCATGAATCCCAGACTGCATCCATTCATCCCATTCTCTTCTCACAAAAGTCTTGAGCAGGTCATTGACCACTATATTCAGCCTGGAGGTAAGTCTGCCAAGTAGAACTGCTATATGGAGCACCAGTTGAGTTAATAAAATTTTGAATTTTTTTTTTCCTTTAGGAGCAGCCATGGCATTGAAAATTAGGAATGACATCTTTGAAAAGAATCTCTTTGCCTGGTCCTATAACATTTATTTACTTATACTTTGATAATGTCATACTCCATCCATCCCTTCTTATTACAATGAAAAACCACACTGGTGGGCAGTTTTTCACAGGACATGGTAACTCTCTTGAAAATCACAATTGGCTTTAATCTCACCCCACTCACAATGCAACCAAACAAGAAGCAAGCTGTCTTGTGCCTGGTGTTTGTAATGGCTACAGTTTTCTTACTAGAAGCAGCTAAAATCTTGGTGGCTGGAATGTTAAAAGATATTAATTATTAAGTTCAGAGATGTCTTTAGTGACAAATTCACAGAGGTTGGCCATCTTTTTCTCCCAGTCATTTGGAAGTTGCTAGCCTACAGTGCATCTCATTCTCATAGAAAGGATATTTCTTTTCATGAATTTAGAAAGCCAAG
Source organism: Orycteropus afer afer (assembly GCF_000298275.1). Lineage (NCBI taxonomy): Eukaryota > Metazoa > Chordata > Mammalia > Tubulidentata > Orycteropodidae > Orycteropus > Orycteropus afer. Next base: position 18,204,123 of record NW_006921606.1, read on the forward strand.
TGAAACTTGACTTGAAATCTTGGATTCCTCTTTCATTTGCCAGAAGCTTTGCTTTGATCTGAATTGCAGCAGTAGAAGGAGATTGATTTTGTTCCCTTCAAGAAATAATCTGCTCTTTCAAGTTGTACTCCAACTCAGGTCATTATTCTTTGGGCCCACAAGGTGTGTGTTTTCACAGATTCAATTTCTCCAGCTTCTTTTTCTCCTTCTCTAGCCTCAAACTTTCTCACTACCTCTCTATTACTTGTTGCTTCTGTCCTCTAAACGGCTTTCAATTTCAAGTCCACAGTGCAGGACTTGCATTTAATTACTGACATGGTCTTTAAGGATTATAAGATTTAGACTTATAAACAAAAAATGTACAAAATAAAATTGATAACTGGCTTTTTCTAGTGAAACTCACTGCTTTCAAATCAATTCTGACTCATAATGATCCCCATTAGGTTTCCAAGGCTGTAAATCTTTACAAAAGTAGATTGCCCCATCTTCCTTCCAAGGAGTTGCTAGTCTGTTTGAACCACCAAGTTTCTGGTTAGTGGTCAAACATCTTAGGCACTGGGCCACCAGAGATTGAAAAATTCAAATTGAGGTATAGAAGAAGCAAGGATCCTTTTATGTGCTCACAAACATATGACTAAGATGACTCATTATCATTGTTCAAAGACATTGGTGCTAATAAAACATACTTCTTGTTGTTGTTGTTGTTGGGTGCCATCGAGTCAGCTCTGATTTAGCAACCGTATGTACTACAGAACGAAACATTGCCTGGTCCTGTGCCAGCCTCACAATCCTTGCTATGTCGGAACCCATTGTTGCAGCCAATGTGTCAATCCATCTCGTTAAGGGCTTTCCCCTTTTTTTGCTGACTCTCCACTTTACCAAGCATGATATCCTTCTCCAGGGAATGGTCAATTCTGAAAACATGATGAAATTAGGTGAGGCGAAGTCTGGCCATTCTCACTTCCAAGGAGCATTCCAGCTGCACTTCTTCCATGACAGATTTGTTCCTTCTTCTGGCGGTCCATGTTATGTTCAATATTCTTCACCAACACCACAAATCAAAAGCATCAACTCTTCTTTGGTCTTCCTTACTTATTGTCCAGCTTTCACATGCATATGAAGCTACTGAAAATACCATCATATAGGTTAGGCACACCTTAGTCTTCTAAGAGATTTCTTTGCTCTTTAGTATTTGAAAGAGGTCTTTTGCAACCAATTTGATCAATGCAACACGATGTCTGATTTCTTGACTACTGCTTCCACTGGTATTGATAGTGGAACCAAGTAATATGAAATCTTTGACAACTTCAATCTTTTATTCATTTATTGTTATACTGCTTATTGGTCCAGTTGTGAGGATTTTTGTTTCCTTTATATTGAGGTGTAATCCATACTGCTTTTAATCTTCTTCAGTAAGTGCTCCAAGTCATCTTCACTTTCAGCAAGAAAAGTTGCATCATCTGCATATTTCAGGTTGTTAATAGCTTTCCTCCAATCCCTATGCCATGCTTTTCTTCATATAGTCCAGCTTCTCGGATTATTGGCTCAGCATACAGATTGAATAAATATGGTGAAGGGACACAACCCTGATGCACTCCCTTTCTGATTTTAAACCATGCAGCTTCCCCTTGTTTTGTTTGAACTACAGCCTCCTGGTCTATGCTATATACAGGGTCCACATAAGTACAATTAAGTGTTCTGGAATTCCCATTTCTCTCAATGTTATCCATAATTTGTTATGATCCACACAATTGAATGCTTTCACATAGTCAATATGGCACAAGTAAAAATTTTTCTTATATTCTGTATTTTTAGCTAAGATTTATCTGACATCAGTTTGATAGCCCTCATTCCATGTCTGCTTCTGAATTCAGCTTGCATTTCTGGAAGTTCCCTGTCAATATACTCCTGCAACTGTTTTAGAATGATCTTCAGTAAGATTTTACCTGCATGTGATATTAGTGACATTGTTCAATAATTTCCATAATTTGTGGAATTACCTTTCTTTGGAATGGGTACACATATGGATCTTTTCCAGTCAGTTGGTGAGGTAACTTTCTTCCAAATTTCTTGACATAGATGAGTAAGTGCTTCTAGTGTGACATTTGTTGAAACATCTCAATGCGTATCCCATCAATTCCTGGAGCCTTGTTTTTTGCCAATTCCTTCAGTGCAGCTTTGACTTCTTCCTTTAATACCATTGGTTCTCAATCATATACCACCTCCTGAAATAGATGAACATTGACCAATTCTTTTTGGTACACTGACTCTGTGTATTCCTTCTATCTTCCTTTGATGTTTCCTGCATCAGTCAATATTTTGCCCATAGAATTTTTCAATATTGCAACTTGAGCTTAAATTTTTTCCTCAGTTCTTTCAGCTTGAGAAATGCTGAGTGTGTTCTCCCCTTTTGGCTTTCTAATTCCAGGTCTTAGCACATTTTATTATAACTATTGACTTTGTCTTCTCAAGCTTCTCTTTGAAATCTTCTGTTCAGCTCTTTTATCTTGTCATTTCTTCTATTTGCTTTAGCTACTCTTCACTCAAGGGCAAATTTCAGAGTCTCTTCTGACATCCATTTTGGTCTTTTCTTCCTTTCCTATCTTTTTAATGAACTTTTGCTTTCTTCATGGGTGATGTTCTTGATGGCATCCCACAATTCCTCTGGTTTTTGGTCATTGGTGTTCAATGCATTTAATCTATTCTTTAGATGGTGTCTAAATTCAGGAGGCATAAAATCAAGGTCATATTTTGGCTCTTGTGGACTTGCTTTACTTGTATGCAACTTCAACTTGAGCTTGCATATGAGCAGTTAATGGTCTGTTCTGCAGTCAGCTCCTGGCTTATTTTGGCTGAAGATATTGAGCTTCTCCAACACCTCTATCCACAGATGTAGCCAATCTTATTCCTGTGTACTCCATCTGGTGAAGTCCATATGTATAGCCGTTGCTTGTGTTGTTGAAAAGGGCTGTTTGCAATGAATCATTGGTTTTACAAAATCTATCATGAGATCTCCAGCCTCATTTCTATCATCTAAGCCATATTTTCCAACTACCAGTGATTCTGTGTTTCCAACTTTTACATTCCAATCAACTTTTACATTCCAACACATCTTGATTGCACATTTGGTCAATTTCAGATTGCAGAAGTTAGTAAAAATCTTCAATTTCCTCATCTTTGCTTTTGGTGGTTAGTGTGTAAATTTGAATAATAATAGTATTAACTGGCTTTCCTTGTAGGGCTATGGATATTATCCTATCACTTACAGCATTGCACTTCAGGATAGATCTTGAAACATTCTCTTTGTGACAATGAATGCCATGCCATTCCTCTTTAATGTCATTCCCAGCATAATAGATCATATGGCTGCCTGATTCAAAATGGCCAAAACGAGTCCATTTTAGTTCTCTAATGCCCAGGATATCAATCTTTATGTATTCCATTTAATTTTTGCCAACTTCCAATTTTCCTAGTTTCATACTTTGTACATTCCTTACTCCAATTATTAATGGATAATGAATTTGCAGCTATTTTCCTCATTTTTAGTCATGCCACAAAAACAAATGGAGGTCCTGAACGCGTTACTCCATCAATATCATTAAGGTCGACCTTAAGGTCGACTCTGAAGAGACAGCATTTCCTCAGTTGTACTTTGAGTGTCTTCCGACCTGATGAGATCATCTTCCAGCATTATATCGACAATTTTTCAGAGCTATTCATAAAGTTTTCCAGTAATATTATCAGACAGTGTTCCACTGTTATTCCTAAGGTTTTCACTGGCCTGTTCTTTGAGAATTGGATGGCCCCTTCCTCCTTCGAAGTCTGTCTTAGTCTGGATGTTCTGCTGAAACTTGTCCACCATGTTTGACCTTGTTGGTATTTGAAATACTGGTGGCATAGCCCCCAGCTTCACGGCAACATGTAAGGCATGGCACCACAGTACGACAAACTGACAGATGAGTGATGGAAGACATAATTAGATTATGAATTAAACAGACCCAATATAGCTTAATGGTTTCACTTAAGATTATCTGATAAAGTCTTCAAATTCAATTGTTGACTAAAGAGTGATGGTATATCAGTTTTGTTTTGTTTACTCCTTCCAGTAAAAGCTAGAGTTGGAAGGCAGTTGTGATAATTGTGTCAATGCAGGCAGAATAGAAATTCCAATTGATAGTTACTCTATGGCATTTATACCACAGCAGGCAGGTTTTGCTTTGTTTAAGCTTCCAATTAATAGCATGTGATTTATGAATAGGCTTCAGTAGGTTCAAGATTCTGATTAATGATTCAAAAGAGACTGAGTTGTAATCATCAACTTAAGTTAATAGAAACAAATGTACAGTTTCAATTTTTTATTTTCCAGAGTACTACCAATCTTGACTCATGACTTCTTAACCAGGTTATGCCTTTATTATAGAAATATGATAAAAAATAACATTTGTAGACTACTGAATGAGGATGAATGAGATTGAAATTCACTTCTAGAAATATAACAAGATGTATGCAGTATGTTCATGGGAGCTTATACTAGAAATTTTTAACATAATTTTGTAATTTCTGTGCATTATATGTGTGTGCACATTATTTACATGAACACATTATTTGCCAAAAAAAATATAGTAATACTTTTGCACAATCCTCACTTGGACTGCTTGTGCTGATGTTGGTGCCAGAGCCAACTCTACTGCTTTCAAATATTCATTTTCATTTATCTACTTACATCGTTGTCCTATAGGCTGTCAGCAACAGTATTTTCCCCCCTTTGTTTATTGGTATAACTTTGGTTTGTGGAGAGGCATTGACATGTAGAGAGGCATAGAAGTAGGTGGTAGTCATTATGCAATGGAAACCCAGAAGCTTCTTTATAATTTTGAAATCTTTCATAATTACATAAAAGTAACAAAAATCACGTTGCCTGTTGTGTTGAGAACGGATCTGAAGTGGGAATAATGAGATGGGAGACCAATAAGGACACTAGTACAAAATTAAGCCAAGAGAAAGTGGCAACTTGGCCTGCAGCAAGCATTTTCTATAGAGGTTTTCTGAGACATATAGTCTCTGTATCCCAATAAAATTTTGTTTGTAGACATTGAAATTTGAATTTCATACAACTTTATGTACATTTGAATTTCATACAATTTCATGAAATATTCTTCTCTTGATTTTTGCTTCTAACCTTTTATAAATGTAATAACCATGCATATTTCATGGGTTGTACAAAAATAGATGGCAGGCCAAATCTGGCCCTTACGACAATGGTTTGCCTACTGCTGGACTAGAATTTGGTATTGAGGATGGAGGGTAGTTAACATATTAGATGTATATACTTTGGAGTTGGAAATGGCAGTAATTCCCATGTGTGTCATTATATGTGGGTACTGAAGCAACAAGGGCAATTGAGAAAGAACTCCTAAGGTTTTGGTTTAAACCACTTGGTGGTAGTTTTGAATTGAGTTCCATAAAAGGAAGCACGGGGATTAAGGGAAGAAATCTGAAGAATATTAATAATAATCCAGTAGGAAACTTTGACTTTTTCTTTTAGATTCATATTGAGTCTGAGTGAATATTCTTCTCATATTTTGGAATTAAACTAATTTTATAAAAAAATTGATTACTGATAACTTGGTATTAGTGAAAAGACCCCAAATAGTACCCAATTATTATTATTATTATTATTGCTTTGAATGAATATCATATTTAAATATGATATTGTTTAATGTTGCTGTGCTAGATATTAATTAAATAAAATGTTTCTTTAAAAAAAAGGAATAGTTATATTTGAGTGGGGAAGTATAAATATCTGAACATGAAGTTTGACATATGAAAATATTATATCATCAAAAACCTCAATGATATGTTAGCAGCAGACCCTAATTGCAAGCAAAATACTCAAAAGGAAACTTGCAATATTTAAAGTGAGAAAGTTACACAACAGATTTTAAAATAATGGCAATCCTTATATGACATTCCCAAATTCATTTATTTAATCTCAGGCACATAGGTCAGTAAAGTCTTGATTGTTTGAAATGATGTCAAATCTCTAAAATATTTTTGTTTCCATGTCAAAAATATATAAATATTGCATTATATAGTATTAGGAGATTTCCAGACTTGGTGTGGTTTTCTATGTTTCCCCTTTCAAATTCAAGACAATGAGTATAACAAAGACATTGGCATGGAAGATTATGTATTAAATTAGCTAGTTATGCTTTCTTACTCCTCATAACAAGAAGAAAATATAATTTGATTGAATGAGTTGGCATATATATTTTGAGGGGAATAAAACTGAAAGGAAGGAAGAACAGAAAGATACACAGACTGGAGGAAGGAAGAGAAGGAGGAAGTGAGGAAAGTAAGTAGAAAGGAAAGAAAGAAGGGAAAAAGAAAGGGAGGATGAAAGGAAGAAAGAGAAGAATGGAAGGTGAAAAAGAAGGAAGGAGAGTAAAAGAGATAGGAAGGAAAGAGGGAGAGAGAGAAGGAGGTAGGGATGAAGGAAAGAAGGAAGAGAAGGAGGGAGGGAAGGAAGGAGAAAGGAAGGAAGGAAGGAAAGAAAGAAAGAAGAAAAGTAGGAAAGGAAGTCCTTTAGGTATTTCTGAAAAAAAAAAATAAAAAAACTCACAACCATCATTACCAAGATGAGAAATATTGGGTAGGGGTAGAAACATGGGTAGCTTTACTCCATCCATATCATTAAGATCAACTCTCCTCTGAGGAGGCAATTCTTCCCCAGTCATATTTTGAGTATCTTCCAAACTGAGAGGCTGATCTTCTGGCACTATATCACACAATGTTTCTGGTCTATTCATAATGTTTTCCAGTAAGATATTATATATATACATATATAGTATATATATAATATATATACATATATATATATATACATACACATATATATACATACACATATATATACATATAGTGTGTGTGTGTGTGTGTGTGTGTATGTGTATCCTATTTATAAAGGTTTCACTGGCCAATTCTTTGAGAAGTGGATGACCCCTTCCTTCTTCTGAGTCTGTCTTACTCTGGAAGCTCTGTTGTAACCTGCCCACTACTGGTATTTGAAATACCAGTGGCCTAGTCTCCAGCCTCACAGCAACACACAAGTCACCACAGTACAATAAACTGACAGATGAGTGGTGGCACTGGGTTGGAAGGAAGTTAAAATTACAAGTGAAAGCAGAGAGCATCAGGTGGGGGGCAAATCCAGACAAGAAGAATATGACAATTACTAGACAAAAACTACCCAAAGCCAGAGGACAAGCAAGTGGTAGTGAAGAACAAGGAGAGGTCTGGAGATGAGCAGCAGATCCAGTTGATTAGAGATCATCTGGAAATGTAGATAATGCCTGCTTCAGACAAGAAGCTCCTCATTCTTCTTTCTCAGAAAAACCAGTGACTCTGGCCTCCCAGAGCACAGTAAGACTTTACAGTTAGTTAACTTATACAAAACACACACACTGCCATCAAGTCAGACCCAATTCATAGCAACCCCTCCTTGGGTTTCTGAGGTGGTATCACTATGGAAGTAGATTTGCCAACCTTCCTTCTGAGGAGTGGCTGGTGGGTATGAACTGCCAGCCTTCTGGTTAGCTGTCAAATAAGGGTCCAAAACTGTTGGGAGCTAGTTGTCAATGTCCCCACTGTGAGGCACCCAGACAAAATGATGATGTCAGAGGCTGGTGTGCAGGTATTTTCAAGTCCATTGTCATGGCTATTGTGTTAATCCTCATTGTCTCTCTACTTCACCAAACATTGTCCTTCTCAAGCAATTGATCTCTCCTGATGATGTGTCCAAAGCAAGTAAGTCAGAAAATGTTCTCTTGTGATCCATAAGGTTTTCAGTGACTAATTTCTAGAAGTAGATTGCCAGACCTTTCCTCCAACTTTGTCTCAGTCTGAAAACTGTGCTGAAATCTGTCCACCATTCATGACCTTGCTGGTATTTGAGATACTGGTGGCATGTCTTTCAAGATCATATTTGAAACACTGGTGGCATATCTTTCAAGATCATGGAAACACATAAGTCACCACAGTATGACAAACTGACATGCAGTAATAGTCTATAGAGATTACCACATTATATTCTTTATAGGCTTCCATGTAGTTGTTAAAATATAAAATACGAAGCCTGAAAAAAATTCAACTAAGGTGGGAAGATTCAACAGATGTTCCATGAGGTTCTCCTGTATGTAGGCACAGCACTCAGTACTGAGAGCACAGAGGTGGCAGTGCAGTCAGGGACAAAAACCCATAGCCACTGAGTGGATTCTGACTCATGGCGACCTTGACCCACAAAGTAGAACTGCCCATAGGGTTTCCAAGGCAGTAATCTTTACAGAAGAAGATTGTCACATCATTCTCTTACAGAGTGGCTGGTGGACCTGAACTACCAAACTTTTGGTTAGCAGCCAAGTGCTTAACCACTGAGCCAGCAGGGCTCCTTGCACTGAGGAAGAGAGACCCCAAAATAGAAAAACAATACCACTCAGTAAGTGCTCTTAAAGAGAGGGATAAGAATCAGTCAATAATCAATTTTAGGAAGTGACTGCCAAACCTATCCACTTAAGCAATGATAACTATTTGTAAGAGGAGCTAAATATAAAAGTACAATTTTTAAAAATAACTGTATAGAAATATGATCTTTGAAAAAATATTATTCAGTAACACTTACAAAGAAAAATCATCTATCAGAATTCATAAAAGGACAAAGAGGCAGAGAGTGATGTGCTTGTCTCAAATATCACAGCTTATCAGGAGTGAAGGGCAAACAAAACTTGGAACTAGAAATCAAAAACTATTGTGGAAAACCCACATGGTTTGAAACTGGAAAAATGTGTTTTGGACTCAGTTCTGCCAATAACTATCAACCAGGACAGTCCAGGCAATCTATTAATCCCTTGAAGTATTTGTTCCATCAATTCTAACATCAAATGGCTCAACTGGTTGACCTCCATGATCCCTCTGGATCTTGTAGTGCATGAAACTATAAACCACAACAAATCACCCTTAAGTTTCCAATTTTGCGTGAGTCCATCATTTTCACAGAACAACTTACAACATTCCAGCAGAAGAAGCATATTTCTTTCTAACACTGGTGCTGACATAACAGTTGGCATTATCCTAGAAAAAATGCAGGCAAAAAATATGTGCAAAATTGTGTCATTTTAAAATCGGAGTTGAAATTATAGCAGTATTCCAAGTAGAGAAAAAAGAAAAGCAGTGTTTTTGAGCGATGAGTACCTATACAACCAAAACCAACCTTACCATTGAGTCAATTACACTTCATTGTAACCCATGTGTTAGAGAATAAAACTGGTTCCTAAGACATTTGTTTATTTACTTAGCTTGTAATTTTTATGGAAGCAGATTGCCAGGCCTTTCTTCTGTGACCACCTTCACAGGCCCTTCACTTAGTAGTTGAGCACAAACTATTTATACCACCCAAGGACTTTGGATGGTAGGTACAAAAAAAAAAAAAAAAAAACATTCTCACTGCCGTCCAGTCAATTTGACTCATAATGACCCCTCCTTGGGTTTCTGAGGCACTATCTCTACAGATGTAGATTGCCCAATCTTCCTTCCAAGAAATGGCTGATGGGTTTGAATCAACAGCCTTCTGATTAGCAGTCAAATGGCTTAGGCACTACGCCACCAGAACTCCTGGATAGTGGGTAAGAAGTCTTAAATGAGTTTGCCAATTTCCTATTATTAGACAAAAAATAATTTTTCTTTTATTTAAACTTTCACTTGTCAAATAGATAATCAATAAATTCAGTTGAACTAACAGTCAAAATTCAATTCTCACTGCAGAAGTAGATTATCCAATCTTCCTTCCAAGTCAAGTTTTTTTTATTATTATAAGTAAAAACCTCAGGAAGAAGACCTATTTTATTTTTTAAAATACTAATATCGTATATGTCTCCATTCTTGACTTCTCTTACCATTTTGACATTTCAAACTATGACTGTCAAAAGAAACGTGCTGTATCATGGTTTGTATTGGTCTTCTTAATAACTGGGATCACAGCAGTGATTATAGCTGGTGGACCCTGACATGATTCTCATCAGAGCAGTGAAGGTGATCGTTGATTTAATTCTAGAAATATTAGATGAGGCATCCTTGCACATAAATTAGAAATTCCTTTATAGTTTGTGTTCTAAATTATTTTTGAGTGTGGTGAGGTAAGATCAATTTTTTTTCCCAGTAGGTACCAATTGGCCAGAAACTATTCATATTAACCCATTCTTTTCCCTTTTAAGGCAAAATACTACTCTTCTGGTAAATCAAAAGGAGCTCTGGTGGTGTGGTGCTTAAGGCATTTGACTGCTAACCAGAAGGCTGGTGGTTCAAACCCACCAGCCACTCCTCGGGAGCAAGGTTGGGCAATCTATTTTCCTAGTGATATCTCCTCAGAAACACAAGGAGAGGTCGCTACCAGTCAGATCTGACTCAATAGCAGTGCGTTGCGTTTGCATTGGTAAATCAAACTCCCGCTTACATGTGGGTTTATTTTGAGGCCCTGTTGCAAGGAGCTGGAGCAATTAAAAAGAGTATGGAAGTCCAGTGGAATCAAACTGCATGCAGTAATTACTTTATTTCATAATATCATTAAAAACACAAATAGTATGCGTCATCTCTTGAAATTTTCCTTTTCCTCTGACTAAATAAATTCAACATCCTTTGAATAACTTAGACCACCAAAAGAAAAGGCAAATTTCCTGGAGACAATCCCTGCTGTAGTGTCACAACTACTTAAGCCACCCCTAGATTGAACCAATAGGAGTGAAATATGTAAAGAGATGTTTGAAAAGATAGTTCAAATGCTTTTGTTGGGTTTAACAAGGTCAAAAAGCTTTTGCCTCTGAGGTGGCCTGGAGATCCACATCTCATTTGCTGAGATGTATTTAAAAGTTCAGCTTTGACCTTCTGGATCTACATATGCTCGCTGAGTCTTGCACTCAAAACAGTACCCTGAGGCTACCCTGTTGACCCAACTTTTGAAAGTGGGAACTCTGAACCAGTGCTTTCAGACTAGGCTATCTGATATCCTGTAATGTGGCACTAAACTGATCATGTTGTAACATCCTAGGTCACTCCAGGCAAGTGATTCTTTGATAGATAAAAATACCCAGACCCTTGGAAAAGCAAAGCTCAGGATCCAGTATGGGCATGAACATAGTCAGCATGAGCTACAGAAATGAGGACAAATTTGTTTCTTTACTTACCACCTACTGAGTCAGGTTTAAAGCAAGTACTGGATTAACAAACCCAACAGAAAGTTTTTAAGCAACAAAGTAAACAAATGCTTTCTCAGGTTATGCTTTCTCAGGCATGTTCAGGATATCCTCCCAGATCAGAGAACTCACCCAGTGAGCATTTGCAACTTCCTGATAATTCAGGGGGCCACTCCAACCTACTAGGACTTAATCACAGCTTTATTTTTCCCCAAAGAAGACAGGACCTGCATAAGGATGAAATAGGGCTAGGAGTAGCATCTCATGTTCAATTGCAACAGTGTTTTACTCAGTGTGTGAAGACATCAGGGTCAATTCGAGAGGCTGCAAATTTCCACCTCCTGCATTCAGGGTAATCCATCCAATGGAGCAAGTAGCAGTGTGCATGTGTGTGCGTGTATGTATATGTCAAGTATGAAAAATGCATAAATATCACTTGTGATGATAAAGTTTAAGTGCAGTTTAAGCTGAAGAATCTTTATAAGAATTATTTCCTACTAGAAAGTGTGTATCAGTGTCATTATGCAAGGTGGTACAGGGCTGAAAACTAGTTGCTGACCAGTAGACTCCAATTTATGGGGAGCTCATGTGTGTCAGAGTGGAACTGTGCTCTCATTTATCCCACATCCAGTCACTCACTCCCTTGCAGACTTAGTTTACATAGAGTCTGTGCTAATACAAGACCACTAGTCACCTGTGGGAGAATACTCTGGTGGCATAGTACCTAAGGCATTTGACTGCTAACCAGAAGGCTGGTGGTTCAAAGCCACCAGCTATGCCTTGGAATGAAGATTGGGCAATCTACTTCCATAGAGATACCATTTTAGAAGCCCAAGGAGATGTTGCTATGAGTCTAATTGACTCAATTGTGGTGAGTTTGGTTTTGGTTTTTGGAATCACATGTAGCCACTGAAATTTAAATGTCAATGAATTAAAAAAAGAAAGAAAGACAAGAAAACAATCTGTTCCTCTGTTACACTGGCCATGTTTCAAACTTAACACCTATGAAAGCCCATGGCTACCATATTGACAGCACAGATACAAAACATTTCTATCATCACAAGTTTCTATTGGATGGCATTGACTTACTGAGTACTTATTTGATCTCTCTGGTGAGCCCATCTTCATGGAGCATACTCTCCAATAGGGAAACAGATGTTAAACAACTATTGTCACAAATAAACTTATGGTAACAGTTTTTGAGGGGACAATGGTGGTTAAGTGGTAAAATTCTTACCTTCCATGTGGGAAACTCTCAATGTATATCATCAGCAGCCACCACCTGCCTGTCAGGAAAGGCTTGTGTGTTGCTATGATGCTGAAGAAGTTTCAGCAGAGCTTCCAGACTAAGATGGACTAGGAAGATGGACTAGGACTAGAGAGCAACTTCAAAAATTACCCAAGAAAATCCTATGGATGACAAGGGTCTGAGTTTCAACTGATCATGGGGATGGTACAGGACTGCGGAGAATTTTGTTCTTTTGTGCCTGGGTTCACCATGAGTTGGGAGCTGATTCCATGGCATCTAATAGCAACAGTTTATGATAGTGATGCAAAGAAAGATGTTGAGTGCTCAGAGAGTGGACAACATGAGTGTCTGATTACCCTGGAGTAGTCCAGGACAGCTGCTCTGAAGTGTAAAGTTTACATGGGGTATAAGCCTGAAGAAGTTGTATAAGAAAGGTTTCCTACTAGAAGATGTGTAACAGTGGCATGGTGCAGGGTGGGATAGGGATATAAACCTGTTGATGTAAAGTCAACTCTGCAACATGGTAACCTACGTGTGTCAGAGTAGAACTGCTCCATAGGGCTTTCAGTAATTAGTGTGTTGGAAGTAGATCACCAGGGATTTCTTCCAAGATGCTAGTGAACTGAAACCACCAACCTTCCAATTATTAGCCTTATGCCACCCAAGGACTAATAGTGTGTATAAGGGTGTTGAAAAATAAAGAAGGGAAAGGGGCAGAAGCAGTAGAAGTCTCCGATTCCAAAATATTTGTCCGCTACCTTATCTGTGCTGGGGCTAGGAGTTGCTTTTTGCTTGAGGCAGCTCTTTATTAAGGTCATGTCCTGAGGTAGGCTGGCCCAGGACTTGGAGGCTGCTTTTCACTTGGGAGTGGCTCTATGTTAAGGCTGGGGCCCAAGGAAGGCAATTCCAGGGCTGGAGGCTACTTTTCGCTTGGGGGCAGTTGTTTACTAAGGACAGGGCCTAAGGTAGGTTGGTCTAGGGCTTGGTGGCTGCTTTTGGCTTGGATGTGGCTCTATATTAAGGCTGGGGCCTGAGGTAGATGGGCCTGGGTCTTGGTGGCTACTTTTACTTGGGGACAACTCTATTTTAAGGCTGGGGCATGAGGTAGGTGGCCCAGGGCTTGGGGACTGCTTTTTGCTTGGGGGTGGCTCTTTTTTAATGCTGGGGCCCAAGGTAAGCAGGTGCAGAGGGGTTAAGAACAACTTAGGAACCCGAATTTGTCTGTCAGTTTGTCATCCTGTGGTGGCTCACATGTTGCTATGAGGCTGGCAGCTTTGCCAGTGGTGTTGCAAAATGCCAGCAGGGTTACCAATGGTGGATAGGTTTCAGCAGAGCTTCTGGGCTAGGAAAGACTTGGAAGAAGGAAGAGGCCATCCACTTCTCAAATAATTGTCTGGTGAAAACCTTTTGAATAGCAGTGAAACACTGCCTGATATATTACTGGAAAACTTTATGAACAGCCCTGAAACATTGTTCTATATAGTGCTGGAAGGTGAGCCTGTCAGGTCAGAAGACACTCAAAATTAGATTGGGGAAGAGCTGACTCCCCAGAATGAATAATACCCTAATGATATGGATACAGTAATGCTTTTGGGATCTCCATTGGCTGATGTGGCATGACTCAAAATGAGTAGAAACAGATGCAAACATCCATTAATAATTAGAATATGGAATGTATGAAGTATGAATCTAGGAAAATTGGAAGTTGTCAAAAATGAAATGGAACATAAAGATCAATATCCTAGGAATTAATGAGCTGAAATGGACTCGTTTTGGCCATTTTGAATCAGACAACCAAATTATCTACTATGCCAGGAATGACAAATTGAAGAGGAATGGTGTGGCATTCATCATCACAAAGAGTGTTTCAAGATTTGTCCTGAAGTACAATGCTGTCAGTGATAGGATAATATCCATACACCTACAAAGAAGACCAGTTACTACTACTATTATTCAAATTTACATACTAAACACCAAAGCCAAAGATGAGAAAACTGAAGATTTCTATCAACTTTGGCAGTCTGAAATTGGCCAAACATGCAATCAAGATGTGTCAATTATCACTGGTGACTGGAATGCAAAAGTGGGAAACAAAGAAGAGTTACCAGTAGTTGGAAAATATGGCCTTGGTGACAGAAATAACACTGGAGATCGCATGATAGAATTTTGCAAGACCAATGACTTATTCTTTGCAAATACCATTTTTCAACAACATAAGCGAAGATTGTACATGTGGTCTTCACCAGATGGAATATACAGGAATCACATTGACTACATCTGTGGCAAGAGGCAATGGAAAAGCTAAATATATTCAGCCAAAACAAGGCCAGGAGCTGATTGTGGAACAAACCATCAACTGCTCATATGCATTATCAAGTTAAAGCTGAAGACAATTTAAAAAAAAAAAAAAAAGTCCATGAGAGCCAAAATATGACCCTGATAATATCCCTCCTGAATTTAGAGATCACTTAAAAAATAGATTTGATGCATTGAACACCAGTGATCGAAAACCAGAAGAATTGTGGAATGACATCAAAAACATCATCCATGAAGAAAGCAAGAGGTCATTAAAAAGACAGGAAAGGAAGAAAAGACCAAAATGGATGTCAGAAGAGACTCTGGAACTTTCCCTTGATCAGAGAGTAGCTAAAGCAAATGAAATAAATGTCAAAATAAAAGAGCTGAAAAGAAGATTTCAAAGAGCAGCTCAAGAAGACAAAGCCAAATAATGAAATGTGCAAAGACCTGGAGTTAGAAAACCAAAAGGGAAGAATATGCTCAGCATTTCTCAAGCTGAAAGAACTGTGGAAAAAATTTAAGCCTCGAGTTGCAATATTGAAAGATTCTATGGGCAAAATATTGAATGATGCAGGAAACATCAAAAGAAGATAGAAGGAATACACAGAGTTATTGTACTAAAAAGAACTGGTAGATGATCATCCATTTCAGGAGGTGGCACATGATCAAGAACCAATGGTATTGATGGAAGAAGTCAAAGCTGCACTGAAGTAATTGGCAAAGAACAAAGCTCCAGGAATTGATGTAATACTCATTGAGATGTTTCAACAAATGAATGCCACATTGGAGGCATTCACTCAGCAATGCCAAGTGATTAGGAAGATAGCTACCTGGGCAACTGACTGGAAGAGATCCATATTTGTACTTATTCCCAAGAAAGGTGATCCCACAGAATGTGGAAATTATCAAACAATATTATTAATATCACATGAAGTAAAATCTTGTTGAAGGTAATTCAAAAATGGTTCCAGCAGTATATTGGCAGAGAACTTCCAGAAATGCAAGCTGGATTCAGAAGAGGACATGAAATGAGGGATATCATTGCTGATGTCAGATGCATCTTGGCTGAAAGCGAAAAATACCAGAAAGATGTTCACTTATGTTTTACTGACTACACAAAAGCATTGAATTGCATGGATCATAACAAATTGTGGATAACATTAAGAAGAATGGAATTCCAGAACACTTGGTTGTACTCATGAGAAACCTGTACATAGATCAGGAGACTGTCATTTGAATAGAACAAGGGGATACTGCATGGTTCAAGATCAAGAAGGGAGTGTGTCAAGGTTGTATGCTTTCACCATACTAATTCAACTTGTATGCTGAGAAAATAATCTGAGAAACTGGATTATATAAAGAAGAATATGGCATCAGGATTGGAGAAAGACTCATTAACAACTTGTGATATGCAGATGACACAATTTTGCTTGCTGAAAGTGAGAATGACTTGAAACATTTAATGATGAAGATTAAAGACAACAGTCTGCAAGTATGGAATACACCTCGATATAAAGAAAACAAAAATCCTCACAACTAGTCCAATAAACAGCTTCACAGTGGATGGAGAAAAGATTGAAGTTGTCAAGGATTTCATATTACTTGGTTCTTCAACACCAATGGAAACAGCATTCACAACATCAGACAACATATTGCATTGGGGATATCTGCTGCAAAAGACCTCTTTCAAGTGCTGAAAAGCAAAGATGTCTCCTTGAAGACTAAGGTGCACTTAACTCAGGCCATGGTATTTTCAATTGCCTCTTATGCATGTGAGAGCTGGGCAATGAATGTGGAAGACAGAAGAAGAGTCGATGCTTTTAAGCTGTGGTGTTGGAGAATAATGCTAAGAGTACCATGGTCTTTTAAAAGGACCAAAACAAATATGTCCTGGAAGAAGTGCAGCCAGAATGTTCCTTGAAAGTAAGAATTGCCAGACTTCATCTCACCTACTTTGTTCATGTGATCAGAAGAAACAATTACCTGGAGAAGAATATCATGCTTGGTGAAGTGGAGGGTCAACAAAGAAAGGGAAGGCCCTCAATGAAGTGGATAGACACAGTGGCTGCGATGACGGGTTCAGGTATAGCAAAGATGGTGAAGCTGGCACAAGACTGGGCAGTGTTTTGTTCTGCTGTGCATAGGGTTACTATAACTTGGAGACAAGTCAACAGCACCTAACAACAACAACCATATCTGTGTTTTATGCTGTTAAACCAAAAAGATTCTACCCTCAGTTGATTCTAGCTCTCTGCTATGTCCCTATGCTTCCAATTAAAATTAGTTTCTGTTTTATTTTGTTTTTTACCAAGATTATTCAGACTGGGAAATATCAGAACTTTTAATTCCTAAAATTTGTATTAAATTCAAACTACCATCATTTGCATACCTTGAGGAAAATGTCAGGCTCATTGCCATCCTGTCTATAGAAAAAAGAAAAGGACAAATGACATTTTCACAGGCAGACCTTGGGAAATGCCTGTACAGAATACACCACGATCTATGTTTACATGCAGGGGGAAAGAGCATTAAAGAAATACTGATCCTCACTGGGATGGGAAAAATAAGGACAGGAGAAAGGAAGCCAAATGCAAGTGAAAGTAATTAAATAGAATGTTTTTTAAATGACTCTAAAATTAGGCTGAGCTGGCAAAATTTTCATCTGAACGTTATTTGTGGAATTATTTTATGACTTGCATATTCCCTCCCTAAGCAGATGTTTCAAGAAAAAAAAAATTGTAAGGGAAATCATCATTTACAACAAAATTTCCAAATAATATATGAGCTTTCTTAATTGAAAGAATAAATACAAGGGCAGTAACGAATGTTTAATTTTAATGGGCAAATAGCTCAAATTGGAAAATAGCTACTTTGCAGTGTTGCTTTCTAAAGTAAATGGAAATGGACTTTAAGCTAGGTCTTCTAAAGACAGAAACAAAGAAATTATTAAAAGGGGATTTTCAAATAATCCCAAACTTTGTTTTAATCATTGACTTAGAGAAATTTTTACAAGGAATTGAGCAAGAAAAGAAATGAAGCAGAGAACAATGTATGTTACTCCATTTCTGAAAGGCAAGCAATGAGAAAAACCCTTGCATAAATATGGAGAGAAATCACAACAGACAGATAGATACCCATTCAGAATAATATATAAAAATAAATCATCAGTTATTCATTTTTCTTTTTTGCACTCCCCACATTGTGTTTTCATTTTAGTTGGTCTTTTTCATGAGAAAGACTCTCTGATCTGACCTGTGTGGTACTAATACCTAACAATAACCTCTGACATCTATTAGGCATGAGATAAATTGTTGCTGAATAAATGACACTTGCTAGGCTTGTGAGGCAATGTTGGTTCAGCGGTAGAATTCTCCATGTGAGAGACTGGGGTTTGATTCCCATCAGTGCACTTCTTGCACAGCCACCACTCATCTATCAGTGGAGGGTTGCGTGTTGCTATGATGCTGAACAGGTTTCAACAGAGCTTCCAGACTAAGATAGAGTAGGAAGAAAGGACCAGCAATCTACTTCCAAAAATCAACCAATGATAACCCTATAGAAGACAAAGATTCAATCCATAACCAATCATAGGGATGGCTTGGGACTAGGCAGCATTTTTTTTCCATTGTGCTAGTGATCTCCAAAACTTGATATCTGATTTAATGGCAGCTAAGAATAACAATAATAGGACAATGGTGAAGATGTAAAAAGAATAACTTTCTAGCCACATGAGCATTGTGGGAGGAGGTAGGAAAGCACAAGTTTGCAGCAGTAAGAAAACTGGCTAAGGTGTGTGCTCTGGGGAATGAGGCCAAATAGGCAGCAGGTGGGCCAGGAGGCTCTTTTACAAGACTTGGATTCTATACCAAAGGCAGGACCAGCTACATGATTTGTGGATCCCATTTCAAAATCAAAATGAGGGGCCCCTTGTGAAAAAATAATGAAGAATTTCAAGATAGCAACTGCAGGGTATTAAGACAGGAGCCTTCTAAAAGCAGGGATCCTGTGTGACTGCACATGTCCGCAAAGCTGACACTGCTAAAAAACAATCAAAGTTCCATGAAAGATTTTATTCAGGGAGCAAGCTGTTCAGATTTAAGAAAAATCTTCAAGAAAGATCACTATAGATCATTTTAAGGAGGTGGCCTGGGGAAAAAAAATATATATCTTAGAAAAATTGTACTAGCCATGAAAGATTAAGAAGGCCTGGACAATCCAACCAATAGCACTGGATTTGGCGAGGTTCAGAAGGGTCCAAGAGAAAATTAAGATATTAAAACTACTAATTTGATTGCAGCGTCTCTGGGTGGTACAAATAGTTAACAAGCTTGGTAGATGATTCAAGTCCACTTAGAAGCATCTCAGAAAAAAAGGTCTAGCAATCTAATTCCAAAAACCAGGCATTTAAAAGCTGTGGGGCATAATTTGGACTTCTAGCCTCCTGAACTGTAAGAGAATGAATTTCTGTTTGTTAATGCAAAAAAAAAAAAAAAGAGAGAGAGAGAGAGAGAGATGTATATGTATATATATTTTCTTACCATATTAAGTCAGAGTCAACTTAATGGCAACTGGCTATGCAGATCGCAATGGGAGTGCAACTGGAGGAAGGAAGTTGAAGAAAATGGACAGGATACAAGAAAAACTTGCAAGTTTCTGACTCCAGTAACTGAGTAGCTCCAACTGCCACAGAGCAAACCCTCAAGAACATGCAACATGCTCTTGAGGATAATAATAAAACACTAAAAGCACAGACACAACATGTTAATGAGTTCAGAGGAGACAGTCCTTCAAATTACCAAGGTGAAGAACAAGAAGTATTCTATGACAAAGCTGGCATTTTGACAAATGCTCCATCTTGAAATCTTCTAATTTTTGTGCAAACGGCAATGGGGAGAAAGAGATGCCAGAGAGGACAGAAACAGAAACTTCATCAAAGAAGACATTCAGGCAGCCAACAAACACATGAAAAACACTCAGTAGAGAGCTGCAAATCAAAACAACAATGAAATTTCATCACACCCCAGCATTAATAGTAAAGTTCTAGAAAACCGACCCAACCAAAACCCACTCCCCTCGAGTCGATTTCACCTCATGGTGACTCTATAGCACAGCATAGAACTACCCCATAGGATTTCCAAGGCTGTAAATATTTATGGAAAAAGACTGCCTCATCTTTCTCTCCCACAGCAACTGATGGGCTTGAACTGTTGACCTTTTAGTTAGCAGCCAAATGCTAAGCATGTGTTACCAACTACGAAGCCACCAGACCACTGTATTAAAAAAAAAAAAAAAAAATTGCTGGTGAGGGTATGGAGAAGTCAGAACCCTCATACACTGCTGGTGGTACTGTAGAATGGTAGAACCATTTAGAAAAGAGTGTGGCACTTCCTTATAAAGCTGGAAACAGAAATACCATACAATCCAGCAATCCCACTACCAGATATATACCCTAGAAAAGTAAAAGCCACAACACAGATGTGCACACACCAATGTTCATCTCAGCATTATTCACAATAGCAAAGAGATAGAAACAACCTAAGTGCACATCAAGAGATGAACGGATAAACAAACTATGGTACACACATACAATGGAACTCTGTGCAATGTTAATGAATAACGATGAAGCTGCAAAACACCTCATACCATGGATGAACCTAGTGGACATTATGCTGAATGAATTAGTCAATCACAAAAGAACAAATATTGCATGAGATCACTACTGTAAAAAGTCAAGAAAAGTTTTAGACACAGAGAAAGAAATATTCTTTGAGGTTTATCAGAGGTGGGAGAAGAATGAAGGGTAAATCAGTAACTAGAAGGTTAGTGAAGGAAAAGGCAATATACAATAAGAAGTTCAGCACAAAATTATCAAGGCAAAGGAGGACATTTGGAAGAACACAAAACTTAAAAGCAATAAAAGTCAATACTGTTACATACACAATCCTGCAATAACAGTAATAACAATAATCTATGAGTGGATACTTAGAGTGACACTCAAGGTAAACAGAGGTGGGGAGGCAAATGGGACTATTCCTATGCATAACTATATAGGTTTGACAGAGGATATTCCTACATACATATTTGCATCTGCTGCAAATATATCCATGAATATAGGGCATATAGGAGTTAAATTATAAAAAACTTAGCCATAACCAAACACCTTGAGGGAATGAGTCACTGGGCCTTGGGTGTCAGGACCATAGTCTCAGGGGAACCAAGGTCAATTGGCATAACACAGTTCACAAAGACAATGTTCTACATCCTAATTTTATGAGTAGCAACTGGGGTCTTAAAAGCTTGTGGAAGAATAAAGAAAATCAAAGATGCAAGAAAACAATTAGGCCAAAGCTTCCATGACCCTGGACCACTATGGAGACTGCAATCAGTGTGACAAAACAAAATGTGTATGAATTGTTAAATGGAGAATCAATTTGCTCTGTAAACTTTCAGCCAAATCATAACTTAAAAAAATTTAAAATAAACCAAAGATAATTAATTAGTGGGTACCGGGAGTTCTGGTGGCGTAGTGCCTAAGGCACTTGACTGCTAACCAGAGACTGGTGATTCAAACCCACCAGGCACTCCTTGGAAGGAAGATTGGGTAATCTACTTCTGTAGAGATACTACCTCAGAAACCCAAGGAGGGGTCGCTATGAGTCGGAACCAACTTGATGGCAGTTAGTAAGTGTGAGTGTGAGGGGTGAAAGGGAGGGGGACAAGGAATGTTTTTCCTTCAGAGGCATTGAGGTTATGTTAATGGTCATAGAATTATTTGGAAAAGAATAACAGGAATGGTTACACAACTTAAAGAATGTAATCAATACCACTGAATGGTACATATAGAAACTGTTGAGTTGTATATGTTTTGTTATATACATTTTCACCACAATAAAAAACAAAAACAAAAGCAGAAAAAACCTTGAGATAAAAGAAAGAGATGCCAGAAGGGCAGTCAGGTGAAGTACAATTTATGTACAAGGTACTACTTGGTATTATGGTTC
The DNA here is from genome assembly GCF_000298275.1 of Orycteropus afer afer. Classification (NCBI taxonomy): domain Eukaryota; kingdom Metazoa; phylum Chordata; class Mammalia; order Tubulidentata; family Orycteropodidae; genus Orycteropus; species Orycteropus afer. The sequence continues at coordinate 18,225,911 of NW_006921606.1, forward strand.
ACAACTTCTATGAGCTAAGGGAGCCCCAATAAGTCAGCTCTTATTTACAGGTGACCAAAGTGTGGCTTAAGAAAGCAAAGTCATACAAAGAGAATTAGAAAATAATATCACCAGACTCCTTATCCAATGTTTTCTCCAATGGACCACACTTTCTCCCCAAAAAGTGTTCTGTTATTTACTTTGTGTTAAGAACTAATGGAATAATCAACACAGCAAATTCAACAGAGGACACCAGACATTAAGACCACCAAGAAGCTGAATGGTAAACAAATTATTGGTAAACAAAGTACGGGGTTTCATGATAACAACAGCATGCATCTGCCAGACGTCCCTTCTGGCTTTTTGATCAAGGTGAATCACAGAGCCAAAGTAATTACACAAGTGCTCACAAATCCATGGAAGTCTTTGAGTTATGCCTGAATGCCCAGTATTGTGATGAGAAAGTGTTTGTTGGAACATTTGCTTATTTCTTATTGATGAACAACTGTGGATGACAGAAACCTAAGACGCAGGCTCTTACACCCATCAGCCCCTCATGTCCATTATGGTTTTAAGATGATTAAACAGCTATTTTATACAACAAAAGAAAGTCCAGTGAGAGAGACAAATGGTTTTATTTCTCAAAACCAGCTTCATCAAGGATTAACCATGACACCATCTCATCCATCTTTGCACTATTTTACTTTTATTATGGGTTGGAAATGGGAAGTCATTTTTCACAAAGCTGATCTTTAAGTACTTAGAAATGGAACTGTTAATATTGGTGCATCTTGCAAAATTGGACATCCATTATCTAACCCTTCTGACCTTGGCTGCCTGTGTATTTCCATTCATCATAGGAACCCCTTGGCTATCTTAGCTTCTGATATTCCAGGGGACTTTACAATGGAATTGCAGGCCCTGAACTGGAAATGGTCAAGGAAACTACTTCCCAATCCTTTAGAAGGAGTCACAAAAACAATCTTCCTGAGAGAAGATGTCCATTAGAATGACTATAGATTTGTCATCCAAATACTTTTATCATCTCATGGAACACTTTTGAGAATTAAAAGAAAAAAAAAAAAATCACCATCACCTCAATTCCAACTCACAGCTACTCTATATGTGTCAGACTAGAACTGTGCTTCAAGGGCTTTTCAATGGCTGATTTTTCAGAAGTAGATTGCCACACTTTCCTTCCAAGGTGCCTCTGGGTAGACTCAAACTGCCAACCTTCCAGTTGATGACCAAGTAAGTGAACTATTCGCACCACCCAAGAACTCCTTTGAGAGTAAAAAAGGTTTTATTAATAATTTCATCAAGATAACAGACATAAATCAAACCTAAATGAGAACAACCGAGACATTCGGTAACTCTCCCTCTTATTAATGCAATCTCAAAGCTAACCCAGGAAATCTTTTCTACAGGGATAAGCATCTTGCATCATGCATAAATATATGTTCACCAAGGATGGAAATAAAATATATCAGTCTACTGACAACAGATATTAATCTTATGTCAGCTGTCTTTTCCTCCATAGGTTTAAATCAGTTGACTCTCAAAGAGAGGCCTAAATGTTCAGAAAACTCTAGAATTCTTTGGCTTAAAATCAAAGGCACATAAGTCCCAGAACTAAAGAAAATTACTGTTGTTGTTATTTGCCTTCGAATCAGACCTGACTCATAGCGACCCCTCCTTGGGTTTCCAAGGCAGTATCACTACAGAAGTAGATTGCCCCATCAAGTAAATGTTCTTTTTTATTTTGTCTCTTTCCATATTCTATGCCTGAAATTAAGAAATACGCATTGAATAAGCCAACGAACTAAAAAAATGAATTTTGTTTAAAACTCATCTGGTTGTCTCTGATGTTATCACAATATTGTGTAGAAGAAATTGGTAATGATAGTTATTACAGACATTCCAGTACTGGCAAGGGGGGAAAGAATCACCGTTTCAATGCTTATTAAATTTCAAGCAGTATTTGAACATTACGTTCCAAACCCTCTATTTTAATTCTCCAAATAATCCCATTAGATAGGTGTTGTTATCCTCAGCTTTCAAATCTGTTGTCATCAAGCAAATTCACAGTAAACTCATAGCAACTGTAAGATAGAATAGAACTGTCCCATTGAGTTTCCAAGGTTGTAATCTTTACAGAAGCAGATTGCTACATCTTTCTCCTGTGGAGCAGCTGGTGGGTTTGAACTGCTGAACTTTCAGTTAACAGGCAAGCACTTAACCACTGCTTTACCAGGCAGGGCTCCTTATACTCATCTCATAATTGAGAAAGCAAAAGTTCATCTTAGTTAAATAACTAAGTCAAAACCACAGAGCAATTAAATGGTCATCCCCGCAGCTGTCTAATTCCAAAACCCAAACCTTTTCCCTTTCTGTGACAGGTAATTATGTCTGTGCATTTGATCATCAAAGGAAATCTTTCTGTATTAATGTTGTTATTGTTGTTAGTTGCTGTTAAGTCAGCTCTAACTTATGGCCACCCACTTACAACAGAGCAAATTGTCACCGGGTCCTGAGCCATATTCAAGATCTTTGGTATGCCTGAGTCCATTGTTGCAATCACTAGGTATTTTGAGTGCCTTCCATCCTAGTGGTGATGGGGGGAGGGGTGCCGCTTTTCTTCCAGCACTATATCCAGCAATATTCTGTGATCCTTAGGGCTTTTGTTGGTTGATTTCAAAAGTAGATTGTCAGGCCTTTCTTCCTAATCTTTCTTAGCTTTAATAAAAAAGTTGAAAATATTACAAAATAGGTAAGGACATTAAAAGAATCCTAACCCAAACCTCAGGCTGGATTTTAGAAGAAGGATAAAATCAATTTAATTTTTTTTTTTTAAATTTATGCAAAAAAAAACAAAAATTATGTATGTCCCAACCTTAGTAGAGTTATCTTCATCAAAGCATTTCATGAGCATCAAGTACTTGGGCCCTTAGCTTTGTCACTCACTAACGGTGCTATGTAGTCCTTGTTCTGTCCTTTCTGAAAGTGGCACCACCTATGTATAGCATTAATAAGAAGAAATCATTTCCACAGCTGAAGAAGTCTATTAATCAGTGAATAATGAGATGAGAGGCCATTTGAGGAGAACCAAAATTAAAATAAAATGGTCTCAACCATGTCCCTGTAGATTTGTACAAAATCTTCTAATAAAAACAGCTGGAATTTCATCCAAGCTCAAAAGCTTTCATTATGTGTCCCAAGTACTTCAGCCCTTTTTTTTTTTTTTTTTTTTAAATTACTAGTGCCAAATATCACAGCCTTAAAAATACTGGAAAGATTATTTGCTTTTAATTTCTTTCCTTTCTCAGGTTCCTCTTGAAAATATTTCATGATCAATATTCCTTAAGCATATTTCTTTGCCATTAGTTACTGAAATGAGCATTTCCTTGTGACAGTATTTAGCCATGAATGTCGCTAGGCCATTAAGATTTAAGGCATGTTGCTGTCTTGGAAGATCCCCAGAGTATCATAACCCTTTTCTTCTGTACTGCAAACCCAGGGATGAGAGACAGGGAATGAGCAAAGTTGGAGGTAGCTGAAATTATGCACAGAGTTAAGGCTTGCTCTCATCATCTCTCCTATAGAGAGCAGTCATTCTTGCCACTCACTCAGTATACACCCAAAGTGTCCATCTGCAAAGTTGCACCAGGAACATTCTTTCTTCATGAAGGCAAATGACCAATGTCCAAGTGGATACACTGGCCAGAAGTTGGTCTCTTCTTAGACTTGACAGCAAATGGGAAAATAATGGGACTTTAGGTGTAGCAGCCTCAATTTTATTTCCAATTCTTTTACTAGTAATTAGTTCTTAATTAACTGAAAGAATTATTTTAATTGATAAAGCTTCTGATGTCTTGCTTTTTAAAATGGGTTTTTCTTATCTATCTACAGGATTCAAAAAAATCTATCTCTATGGGATCAAATTCACAGTAGCACCTAGATGGATTAGATAGGAACCTTAGGGTGGTGCAGTGATAAAGAGGGAGAAACAACTCAGAAAAGGAGGGTGAGAATGGTTACCCAACTTGAAGAATGTAATCAATGTCACTGAATAGTACATATAGAAAATGTTGAACTGGTCTATGTTCTGCTGTGTATATTCTCAACAATGACAAGAAAAATAAATTATATATATATATATATATATATATATGCATTGTTATTTAATCCAAAAACCTAGTGACAGATATTTCTACTTTGTGTGTGTGGTAGAACTGAGGTGCTTAGAAAAATGCCCCAATTTGGTTTGATGAGTCATTTGAGGTTGATGAAGATGATATCCTTGGGTGGAGTCTAGGTGGACTGAAACATTGAAGGAAATAAATTTCAATGGCTACTAGCGTGTGAGGAATGCTGGAGTTCTACAGGTATCCCTAGATTAAGGAGGAAGATTCCAAACACAGAGAGAAGAGCGGGGTGCAAGGGGCTCAGTGAGGGATACATAAAGGAGAGAAAACCTCCCCTCCCCTGCCCACTACCACCACCACAATAAGAAAACATACAAAATTCATGGAAATATTGAGGAGAACCCTGGAGTTCTTGTTTGGAAAAGACTCTGAGTCCACTTCTGGATATTAAATACTGGAGGACTTGAGAACATCTGAGTGACACCCTCACAGGGTGGTGGTGAGCATTAGGTAGTGTTTTTTTTTTTTCATTTTGCTCACTTGAAGGGCTTCCTTGCCTCCCCCCCTTTTCTAAACTCAAAGACCTGGGAGCATGAAGAATGTTCACTTAGTTGGACCTGCCTCCAGGCAGAAGACTCCTTTCAATGCCTTTAACATGCATCTCTGGTTGCCTTGGCAACAAATTAATTGCTGGTTATTTAATCAAATCATCTATGTAGCTGTTGGCCTCTTCTTGGAAATGTCTTGAAGGCAAATTTATTCCCTCTACCTACAAAGAAGCCTAAAATTAATTGTGGGTCCATAAAAAAGTCATCCAATTCAAAAATCTTCCAGTTACAGGATTCTGTATTTTAAGGAAAATTGTTAATAAATTAAGAATAACTAGCACTTACATAGCTCCTCAAGGAGCTCTTGTGGCATAGTGCCTAAGACACTTGACTGGTAACCAGAAAGTTGGTGCTTCAAATCTACCAGCCATCCTGTGGAAGGGAGACTGGGCAATCTACTTTCATAAAGATTTACCACCTGGGAACACCAAAGAGGGTTGCTATGAGTCGGAATCGACTTGATGACAGTGAATTAGTTTGGTTTTGGTTTTTGACATAGCTCCTCACGATTTGCAATAAGCTTTCCCATCCTTTATACCTATCAAATCTTATTTGATTCTTGTTACATCCTCAGTGATGACAGTAATATTATCAGTGGGCTCAATTCTAGATTCTTGCATATTGTTTTCATTCCATTAAAATTGAAGTGGCATCTGTGTCTAGATATGGCCCATTCTTAGACTATACTCATTTTTCACCCCTGCTTAGTGAAAAAACTGAAATTAAGGTACAAAAGTAGAAAATAAAAAGGGGAAGGATCAATAGGCTTGAACCCCCTTGAAGTTTCATTTTCCTTCCAGTCCCATTTGTAGCCTAGACACCCTTTCCCTCTCCCTCCATCTCTGATGTCCTTATGAGTTTGGCAATGTTAGGCCAGTCTACACATAGATCTAATGGTATTGTCATTGTGAAAGTGCCAGGCAGTGATTCTGTGGAATTGCAGTTCCTTGTTAGGACTTCTCGGGAAATAAATCAAAGGTTTTTTATTGTTATTATTATTTCTGTTTTCCCTATCAAGTGGTCTTATTTTCCACTTTTTTATGTCTTCTAAAAGTATGAATTCACATTCATGGAATGCAATCCACAATGGTTCTTTGGACATTCACTATAATGCAAAGCCTATTGTGAAAACCTCTAAAATCAGGAGGTCCTTCTGTACTATCAGAGAGCTGCAGAACTAGCTGGCACAGAAGGCAAGCAACTGAACATTGCAGGGCTGTAAAACTATCCTGTCTATAGGACAGAAAGGATGCCACAAGGTTTTTTAATGTAATCTTATCTTGTTGAGCTGCTAAAGAAAAATTGTAAAATGCATGTGCCTTATGCCACCACTTAAGGAGATATAGTCAAAGTCTTTGGACAAGTTGTTTTTCCAGCTGAAAGTGAAACAGCAAATAGCCTTGTCCAGCCCATTCATTCCAGCAGGCTCTGCCTTTCTACTGAGAGAGGAGTGAAGCCAGCACAATGCTGATGGACAAGTGACAAGACACTGCTTGGTACACCATTCCATCCTTCACCTGAACTTCCAAAGGAATTAATCCCCTCTCAGTGGATTTGTGAGTCACTTGGTGGTACAAGTGGTTAACAAGCTCAGATGCTAACCAAAAGATTGAAGATTCAAGTTTACTCAGAGGCACCTCAGAAGAAAGGCCTGGAGATCTCCTGTTGAAAAATCAGCCATTGCACACCATCTGGACACAGTTCCCTGAAACACATGGAATCATCAGAACCTATGGTAACTGGTTAGTTGATTGATTGTACATGGATGTGTCTGTTTCTGTGTGTGTATAATATGAGGGAGAGAATATGTGAGAGTGCTTAGCGTATGTGTGGGGCATGTGGGGTGAGTAAGGATATGCAAAGTGTGTATTTATAAAGAATGTGTGTGTGAGTACAAGAATAAGGGATATGAGACTGTGGGCATGGAAAGAGATTAGAAAAGAGAATTGTAAGAGAGTATATAGGTGACAGAGGAGCTCTGGTGGTATAGCGGATAAGGCATTTAGCTGCTAAAAAGAATATCAGTGGTTCAAACCCACCAGCTGCTCCATGGAAGGAAGATGAGGCAATCTACTTCCATAAAGTTATATAGCTTTGGAAATCCAGTGGGGGTTGCTAGGTTGCTATGAGTTGGAATCCACTTGATGGCAGTGGGTTTTTCCTTTGTATTTTTTTTCTTTTTTTTGTATATAAAGGATAAGGAGCCCTGGTGATACAATGGTTAAGTGCTCAGCTGCTAACCAAAAAATTGGTGACTTGAACCCACCAGCTGCTCCACAGGAGAAAAGACCTGGCAATCTGTTCATGTAAAGATTACAGCCTAGGAAACACTCTGAGGCTATTCTACTCTGTCTTATAGGTTGCTATTTATCAGAAGCAACTTGACTGTACCTAACAACAACAATAACATGTAATAGATGTGTGTAAACTAAAAAGGGGTTGTGTTTTTGAGGGTGGTAGATGTGGTGTGTTATATCAGGGTGAGAAGTGTATGCACAGAACTATGTATGTATGCATACGGGTTTTGTGTTTTTTGTATAAGGCAACGGTGTATATGGACTATACATGGATACCTCGTATAAGGACAGTGTAGTGTGTCTGTCCAATTAAAGTGATAGATGAGACTCTGAAGAGTAAATCACAGGCTTCCTTTGAACAGGCAGCCTAAAATGGGCCTGATGCAAAACTGTCAGATGTCCTCTCACAGAGGACAATGAAGCCCTTGAATGCTCTCAATTGTCAGCCCCCAGCAGCTGTGTCTGACTCAGAACTGCACTTGAAATTCTACACCTGTGTCTTGCTTCCTGGGAATTAGAGGATTGATACACTATGATTTACAAGACCAAAAACCCAAACCAAAATCTGTTGCCACTGAGTTGATTCTGACTCATAGTGGCCCTATGAGACAGAATAGAGCTGTCCCGTGGGATTTCTAAGGCTATAAATATTTATGAGAGCAGGCTGCTACATCTTTTTCCCATGGAGTGGCTGGTAGATTTGAACTGCCAACATTTTGGACAGCAGCTGAACATTTACCCATTACACCACCAAGCTTCTTATTTATAGCACAAGTCTTATTGTCACATGGACTGGTTTGGGAAAAATAATAGGCTAAAATTTCTGCTGATAAACTATCATCATCATTGTAACCATAGTTATATGTTGCACAACTCTTTGCAATTTTCAAAATACTTTCTCATATATCATCCATTGCATTACTGCTTAGTAAATACACTAACAACACCATGTCCTTTTTGAAATGTTTAGTTCTTATGACACAGCTGGATTTGTTCAAGGATTCATGTGCTCGAGAATTCATAAACCAGTACCAGTCACCATCAAGTTGAGTCCAACTCATGGCAAGTCATATGTGTCAGAGCAGAACTCTCTACCACACGTCTTTCAATAGCTAATTTTTCACAGGTATATCAACAGGCCTTTTTCCAAGGGGCCTCTGAGTGGACTCCAACATTTTGGCTAGAAGCTTAACACATTAACAACAACACACACAAAAAAAAAAAAAAACCTGTGGACATCGAGTTGATTTTGACTCGTGAAGACCACATCTTGAGTACAATCTCTGTGGAAGCAGATTGGCAGGCCTTTCTTCTGTGGTACCACTAGTAGGTTCAAACCATAAATCTTCAGGTAAGTAGCCAAGTACAAACCATTTACACCACCCAGGGATGGAAGAGAAGTAGAGAAATTCAAATCAACCTACTACCTCCATTTCTTATCTAAAATCTGAATCCATTAAAATATCTTTTCTATTTTTGCAAGATAGAATATCTTTCTATCTTTGCAAGAGCATTCTTTTAATATAGTTTCAATTCCTCTGCTCCTTCTACTACCTCCCTAAAATATAAAATCAATAATCCATAATGCTTTTCAGAATAGCTATACTACTTTTCTTTCTAGCTATATGTGAATAGACTCAGTTGTAATGTTGCTAATGATGATAATAACAACAATGCTATGCTTTAAATTTCCCTGGAAGGAACCTCAAGAAAGCAACCTGTTACCCCATTTGTCTCAGAGAGGCAGCAGGCTTTTCACAGACATCCACATTTCCATTTCACTAACCTCCTTTCCCAGGAAAGCAAAATGGGGATTTCTCAAGGTCATCAAAGCCAGCAGCAATGAGCTAATTTGCATGCAGAGCTACTGCACTTCTGCTGAACCTTTGATAAGATGGGCAGAGTTCTGTCTGTTTAGAAGAAGGGAGTCAGCAGCATCTCAAAGATTCACAGCATTGTCCTCAGGCCATGTGCAAGGAGAGCAGGATGCCACACCCTCACTAAAGCTGAGCTATTCCCCATTACGAAACCAAGGCTAAGAACATTATGATCCAGTTGAGAAGGTAAGATTTTTCAATTAGATTTCCAGGCAACCCGTGGAAGGCTAGAATACTGATTTTCCTCTATAGAAGTGTTTCAAAGACTGATTTAGATTTAATCAAGTAACAATAATAGCCCATTCATAAATGTGGATACAAATAAAATGAGGACACAAAATATATCAGAATAGACACACTTCTGTTACCCATTTATTCATCCATCCACTTGCCAAGCATTTATTGAGAGTCTGATGTTGCCATGCACAGTATTTAGAATTTGGGACCCAGACACAACTACATGAGGCCCTGAAGACTCACGAAGTCTTCACAGACAGCACAAGTAATTATCTGTGGGAACAGAAGTAGGTGCTCTGTAAGTGGAAAGTAAACATAGCTACAGGAATCAGTTGGCTAGGGACACTGGGCAGAACCCAGGGCTGGGACAGGAGGCCCAGAAAACCAAAGCTTTCTCAAAGCTTGAGCAGAGTCATGAAAGATAAATAGGAGCCCTCCAGGCAGATGGGGGCATCTGCAGAATAAGTGGTTCCAGAATATCCACTTAAATGATCACCAGAGAGGTTTGGGATATTTGGCCAAATGTTTCATGTGGGAATCAGTGACTCCCAATGTCTCCTTGTAGAACTTTTAGTAGATATCATACCACATCCCCACACATCAATTATGTGTTTGCTTCCTCTTCCTAGAAAGCATAGAGAATATTGTGGGAAAAATGGTGTGAGTGCGGTTTGGAATTTGGAAAACACTAGTCTTTTTTTTTTTTCAATTTACTGGTGCCAGTCTTGAGGATATACAGCTCATACAACTCATATTAAGTTTTCCTGAGAAACAAAATTACATAAAGTCTCTGTGAAATCTTCAATTGCATTAGTTTGCAAGGGATTAAGTACCATCCTGTTTGCAGGGACATGAATCCTTCCATTCACTTTTTGCATCTGTTGTTAAACCAGCTATTCTGTGCCAGCTACTGTCCTAAGGAGACATGGACATATTTCAGATTTAATATGGATAACAACATATGTAACAGCAAGCTGGGCATGGACTACAGAAATACAGAAATGCATGGAGATACTGTATCTGCCCTTCATGTGGCTAACTGGTTATGAAGACCTGTATTCATCTTTAAAGGACCCTATCACTTGTCTGTCAGTTTGTCATACTGTGGTAGCTTGCATGTTGCTAGGATGCCAGAAGCTATGCCAGTAGTATTTTAATACCAGTAGAGTCATCTTTGATGGACAGGTTTCAGCAGAGTTTCCAAACAAAAACAGACCAGGAAGAAAGGTCTGATAATATATTTCAAGAAATGAGCTGATGAAAACCCTATGGATCACAATAGAACACTGTTCTATTTAGTTTTGGAAGAAAAGCCCATAAATTGGAAGGCACTACAAAATAGCTGCAAAAATAGATCGAAACATACTAGTGATCATGAAGACAGTGCAAGTATGGGCAATATTTCATAATGTTACATAAGGTCACCATGAGCCTGAGTCAAGCTGACATCAACTAACAATATCATATGGATACCTCTTAATTCTAAAAGATAACATTAATGTTTCTGCTCTTGCACCCAAGTAATAAACACCATCCATTGAAGGCTAATTAAGTCCTCAGTGTCCTTACCAACCAAATCCACTGCCCTTGAGTTGATTCGACTCTTAGCAACACCTATAGTGTTTCCAAGACTGACAATCTTTACAAAAGTAGATTGTCTTGTCTTCCTCCCACAAAGAAGCTGGTGGGTTTGAACCACTGACCTTCTACTTAGCAGCTGAATGCCTTACCTTCTGACTCCTTTCAGTATCCTTAGTAAGTCTGTAATTTCCCTTTTCCCTAAACTCCTACAACACTGAAAATATGTTGTCCCCAATGTAGCACTAAATTGTATTCTCTGTACTTTTGTTGATTATTAAGTATTACCTTGGCCTCACAAATAGATTTTCAGCCCACTAATTTAAAAAAGAGAAGTGCACCTAAGGCACTTGACTGCTAACCAGAAGGCTGGCGGTTCAAATCCACCAGCCACTCCCTGGAAGGAAGGTTGGGCAATCTACTTCTGTAGTGATACTGCCTCAGAAACCCAAGGAGGGGTCGTGTCCACCTCCCTGGCAATGGTTGCATTTTGGTTGCAGTTAAAAAAAAAAAAAAAAAAAACCTCTACCTTATAAAGTATCTGGATTCTTCCTATTGTTATCAAGAGTGGTTCCTCCTTACAGAGATTTAATATCCTATATCCATCTGTCTATTGCATTTCCTCAGGTGAATGTTCTACAAGAACTAGAACCCCAAGACATCTAACGCTGAAGTCATCATCTTTCTACCAAATAAATTTTCTTTGTACTGCCCTTCTTTCTCATATCCTCTGACTTCTCCCATTTAATCTGACACTGCAGCCATAGGTCACATTATCAGTTGTTTCTCTCCTCACATCTTTCACATTTATTATTACTGTTCTGTAACTAATACCATTGCCTGGGTTCTTTACCCTTATCGTTTCCAATTGAACAACTGCAGAACATCTTAACTGATCTCCTCTTAGCCCTCCTCTTCCAAAATCAGTCAATCATTTTACTCAGTCTAGTGAAACTGCTGTTTAATCACATGAATAGTGTCATTTCTATGGTTTTTCATTGCCTAGTAAATACCTAAAGTACATACATTTCTTAACCTAATGTTTGAAGTCCTCTACAATCTCATCCCCATTTTTCTAGCATATATTTTACTATGTACTTTTTTATTCCAGAAAAGTTATTTCTGTTGCCTGCATTTCCCTGTGCCTCTCCAGACCCACACCTAAACTCAGGCCATAACCTATAGATTAAATCTGTTTTCCAATTGTCATAATTTAGCTCTGTACTCAAGATTTGGCTAACATGCTAGCCAATCCATTAATACTTCCCAAATTATTCCATCAAGAATTTGTTCTTCTTCTTGTTAGGTGCCATTGATTAAGCTTCAACTCAAATCTACTCTTTGTACAACAGAACAAAACACTGCCCAGGTGTGTGCCATCCTCATAATCCTTCATACACCTGAGCCCTTCATAGTAGCCACTGTGTCAATCCATCTCATTGAGGATCTTCCACTTTTTCATTGACCCTCCACTGATATTCTTCTCCAGAGAATGGTCCCTTCTGACAACATGACCAAAGTAGGTGAGATGAAGTCTGGCCATTCTCTCCTCCAAGGAGCATTCTGGCTGCTCTTCCAGGACAGATTTGCTCTTTCTTCTGGTAGTCCATGGTATTTTCAGTATTCTTTGCCAACACCACAATTCAAAGACATCAATTCTCCTTCAGTCTTTCTTATTCATTGTCCACATTTCACATGCATATGAGGCTATTGAAAATACCATGGTTTGGGTTCAGTGCACCTTAGTGTTCAAAGTAACAGCTTTGCTTCTTAACACTTTAAAGAAGTCTCTTGTAGCAGATATACCCAGTGCAACATAACCTCTGATTTGTCGACTGCTGCTTCCATGGGTGTTGATTGTGCAGCCAAGTAAAATGAAATCCTTGACAATGTCAATCTTTTCTTCATTTATTGGTCCATTTGTAAGGATTTTCTTTTTCCTTATGTTGAGGGGTAATCAATGCTGAAGACTATAGTCTTTGATCTTCATCAGTAAATGCTACAAGTCATTTTCATTTTCAGCGAGCAAGGTGTGTTATTTGCATATCGCAGACTGTTAATGAGTCTTCTTTCAATCCAGATACCACATTCTTCACATAGTCCTACTTCTTGGATTATTTGTTCAGCATACAGTTTGAATAAGTATGATGAAATGATGCAAACATGATGCACATTCTTCCTGATTTTACACTGTACAGTACCCCTTTGTTCTGTTTGAACAATAGCCTCTTGAATCTATGTATAGGTTATTCATGAGCATAATTAGCTGTTCTAGAATTCTCATTCTTCACAATGTTACCCATAATTTGCTATGATCCACACAGTTGAATGTCTTTGCACAGGTAAACATCTTGCTGGTATTCTTTGCTTTCAACCATGATCAATTTGAATCAGCAATGATATGCCTTGTTCCTCATCTTCTTCTTAATCCAGCTTGTATTTCTTAAGTTCTCATTCAATATACTGCTGCAACCATTTTTTTAATTATCTTTAGCAAAATTTTTCTTGCATGTGATAAGAATGACATTGTTCAATAATTTACACATTCTGTTGGTTATCTCTTCTTTAGAATGAACACTAATACTGATCTCCTCCAGTCAGTTGGCCTGGTAGCTATCTTCCAGATTTCTTGGCATAAACAAGCAAGCACATCCACCACTGCATCCATCTGTTGAAACATCTCAATGGGTATTCTGTCATTTCCTGGAGCTTTGTTTATCACCAGTTCTTCCACTGAATCAAGAATTAGTTTGTATTTTCTTTTCTGAAGGAATTTTTAATTTAAGAGCATTTATAATGCATTGAAGAGATTAAACTAGTGATGGTTTGGAACAGCTAAGGGAGACAAACTTATCAGTCAATTTGTTGTACAGTGGTGGCTTACATGTTGCTGTGAGGCTGGAGGCTATGCTACCAGTGTTTCAAATGTCATCAGGATTACCCATGGTGGACAGGTTTCAGTAGCACTTCCAGAATAAGACAGACTCAGAAGAAGGAAGAGACCATCCACTTCTCAAAGAATTGGCCAGCGAAAACCTTATGAACAACAGTTATATTTATTATGTTACTGATATATTAATATACATATGTAAGTGTGTGTGTGTGCGTGTGTGTGTGTGTGTGTATATATATATATATATGTGTGTGTGTGTGTGTGTGTGTGTGTGTGTATATATATATATATATATATATATATATATATAATATTACTGATATATTAGTGGAAAACTTTATGACTAGTTCTAAAACATTGTTAAATATGGTGCCAGAAGATGAGCCCCTCATGTCAGAGGGCACTTGAGATATGATTGGAGAAGAGACTCCTTCTCAAAGTAGTAGTTGTTGTCGTTGTTGTTATGTGCTGTCGAGTCGGCCCCTACTCATAGTGACCTCTCTTTGGGTTTCTGAGGAAGAATCACTACAGAAGTAAGATTGCCTAACCTTCCTTCCGAGGAGTGGCTGGTGGGTTTGAACCACAAGCCTTCTGGTTAGCAGTCAAGTGCCTTAGGCACTATGCTACCAGAGCTCCTCCTCAAAGTAGAGCTAACCTTAATGATGTGGATAGAATAAAGTTTTCAGGACCTCCATTTACTGATGTGGCATGGCTCAAAATGAGAAGAAAGAGCTGCAAACAACCATTAATAATCAGAACATGGAATGTATGAAGTATGAATCTAGGAAAATGGAAGTTACCAACAATGAGATGGAATGAATAAAGATCAATATCCTAGGCATTAGTGAGCTGAAATGGACTGGTTTTGGCCATATAATCTAGTACTATGCCAGGAATGACACACTGAAGAGGAACGGTGTGGCATTCATCATCACAAAGAATGTTTCAAGATCTATCCTGAAGTACAATGCTGTGAGTGATAGGATAATATACATATACTTACAAGGAAGACCAGTTAAAACTACTATTATTCAAATTTACACATCAACCACCAAAGCCAAAGGAGAGGAAGTCGAAGATTTTTACCGAATGAATTCTCAGGCTGAAATTGACTAAACATGCAATCAAGATGTGTTAATTATTACTGGTAATGGGAAAGCAAAAGTTAGAAACAAAGAAGAATCACCAGTAGTTAGAAAATATGGCCTTGGTGATTGAAATAATACTGGAGATAGCATAATAGAATTTTGTGAGACAATGACTTATTCATTGAAAATACCTTTTTTCAACAACACAAATGGTGGCCCTACATGTGGATTTCACCAGATAGAGTACACAGGAATCAGATTGACTACATCTGTCAAAAGAGGCAATGGAGAAGCTCAAAGCTGATTGTGGAACACACCATCAACTGTTCAAGTGGAAGTTGAAGACAATTAAAACAAGTACTCAAGAGCCAAAATAAGACCTTGATTATATCCCTCCTGAATTTAGAGACCATCTACAGAATAGATTTGATGCACTGAACACCAATGATCAAAAACCAGAGGAATTGTGGGATGCCATCAAGCACATCATCTATGAGGAAAGCAAAAGGTCATTAAAAAGAAAAAGAAGAAAAGATTAAAATGGATGCCAGAAGAGTCTCTGAAACTTGCCCTTGAACAGAAACTATCTGAAGCAAACACAAGAAATGACAAGATAAAAAAGAGCTGAACAAAAGATTTCAAAGAGCAGTTCAAGAAGACAAAGTCAATTGTTATAATGAAATGAGAGAAGACCTGGAGTTAGAAAACCAAAAGGCAAGAACACACTTGACATTTCTCAAGCTGAAAGATCTGGAAAAAAATGTAAGCCTCAAGTTACAATATTGAAAGATTCTATAGGCAATATATTGAATTAATGTTTGATGAAAAAGACATTAAGGTGAAAAACATCATAAGAGACAAAGAAGGACATTATATGATGCTGAAAGGGTCAATTGACAAAGAAGATGTTACAATAATAAATATTTATACACCCAATGAAAGTGCTCCAAAATACATGAAACAAATATTAACTGAATCAAAACGGATAATAGACAACTCTACGATAGTAGTAGGAGACTTTAACACACCCCTTTCAGAGAGGGACAGGTCAACGAGAAAAAACCTCAACAAAGATACAGAAGAACTCAACAATACAATCAACCAGCTTGACGTCATAGACATATACAGTATGACATAGACATAGACATTTCATCCAACAAAAGCACAATTCACATTCTTCTCCAGTGCACATGGATTCTTCAATAAATTCAAAAACATTGAAATACCACAAAGCATCTTCTCAGACCACAGTGCTATAAAATTGGAAATTAATAATAGGAAGAGCAAGGAAAAAAAAATCAAACATATGGAAAGCTGAACAATTCACTGCTCAAAACTACTGGGTAATAGAACAAATAAAAAATGAAATTAAAAAATTCCTAGAAACAAATGAGAATAAAGATACATTATACAAAACCTATGAGACACAACAAAAGCAGTACTCAGAGGATAGTTTAGAGCAATAAATGCATATATCAAAAAAGAGGAAAGAAACAAAATCAACACTTTAACTCATCCACTGCAACTAGAAATAGAACAACAAAAGAATTCTCCAGCATCTAGAAGCAAGGAAATAAAAAAGATCAGAACAGAAATAAATGAAACAGAAAACAACAACAAAAAAAAAAATGAGAAAATCAACAAAACAAAAAGCTGGTTCCTCAAAAAGATCAATAAAATTGATAAACCATTGGCAGATCTAACAAAATAAAAGAAAGAGAAGATTCAAATCATAAGAATTGTAAAAGAAAAGGGTGTCATCACAACAGAACCAACTGAAATAAAAAGATACTGATAGAATATTATGAAAAATTGTACTCAGATTTGAAAACCTAGAAGAGATGGACAAGTTTCTAGAATCATAAGACCTATCTAAACTAACTCACTCAGAGAGAGAATACCTGAACAGACCTATAACAAAAGAAGAAATTGAACAGATCATAAAAAATTTCCCACAAAGAAAAGTCCTGGCCCTGATGGCTTCACTAGAGAATTTTATTAAATATTCAGAGAAGAGTTGACACCTATGCTACTTAAACTATTCCAGCACATAGAAAAAGGTGGAATACTCCCAAACTCATTTTATGAAGCAAGCATAACAATAAAACCAAAACCAGGGAAAGACACCACTAGAAAAGAAAACTACAGACTAATACCCCTCATGAACGTAGATGCAAAAATCTTTAAAAAAATCATAGCCAACAGAATCCAACAACATATCAAAAATTAATACACCTAGAACAAGTGGGATTCATACCAGGTTTACAAAGGTGGTTCAACTTTAGAAAATCAATCAATGTAATCCAGCACATAAATAAAACTAAAGAAAAGAACCACGTGATTATATCAATCAATACAGAAAAAGCATTCGATAAAATCCAACATCAATTCCAGTTTAGAACTCTCAGCAAAATAAGGATAGAAGGAAAATTCCTCAACATAAATATATATGCAAAGTCAATGGCCAACATCATTATTAATGGAGAAAGACTCAAGGCATTCCCCTTATGAACAGGAACCAGACAGGGATGCCCTCTATCACCACATCTATTTAACACTGTACTGGAAGTCCTAGCCAGGGCAATAAGGAGAGAAAGAGAAATAAAAGGTATACAAATTGGCAAAGAGGAACTAAAACTATCTCTATTTGCAGATGATTCAATCCTATACATAGAAAATCCAAGGAACTCAATAAAAAAAAAAAAAAAAACTACGAGAACTAATAGAGAGGTTCAGCAAAGTGGCAGGATACAAGGTCAACATACAAAAATCAGTGGTGTCCTCTACACCAACAGAGTCCTCTGATAAAGAAATAAGGGAAATAATACACTTACAATAACTACTAAAAAGTTAAAATATCTAGGAATAAAACACACTAGAGACACAAAAGACCTATACAAAGAAAACTATAAACACTGCTACAAGAGACAACAAAGGCACTACATAAATGGAAGAACTTACTTTGTTTATAGATGTTGTTGTTGTTGTTAAGTGCCATCTAGTCATTTCCAACTCATAGCGACCCCATGCACAGCAGAACGAAACACTGCCCGATCCCGCGCCAGCCCCACAATCCATGCTATACTCGAGCCCATCATCGCAGCCACTGTATCAATCCATCTCGTTGAAGGCCACCCCCTCTTTCGTCGACCCTCCACCCTACC
>NW_006921606.1:18245393-18250671 GCF_000298275.1 Orycteropus afer afer
ACTTTGGTCTTCTCTTCTTTTCTTGTCTTTTTAGTGATCTCTTGCTTTCTTCATGGATAATGTTCTTGATAACTTCCCATAATTCATCTGTCTTTCGGTCACCTGTAACCCTGGGGCTGACTGCTCTTCTGTCTGGGTTCCTGGTTTTTATCCCCTTTCTCCTGCTCTTCCAGCCTGCTACTCCGGGTGAGCCTGAGTTTCCTCTCCTCACCTAATCCCTTCAGCTGATTGCTCTTCTCTCTGGCTTCCTGGCTTTAAATCCCCTTTCTCCTGGTCTTCCTGCCTGCTACTTTGGGTGTCCCTGAGTTGTCTCTCCTTACCTGAACCCTGGGGCTGACTGTTCTTCTGTCCGGGTTCCTGGCTTTTATCCCCTTTCTCCTGCTCTTCCGGCTTGCTACTCTGGGTCGGCCTGAGTTTCCTCTCTTGTTTATGGATAGGTACACTAATATTGTGAAAATGTCAATACTACCTAAAGCAATTTACACATTAAATGCAATCCCAATCCAGATTCCAACAAAATTTTTTAAGGATATGGAAAAACCAATTACTAATTTCATATGGAAAGGAAGAGACCTTGGATAAACAGAACACTTCTGAAGAAGAAAAACAAAGTAGGAGCTCTCACACTCCTGGATCTTAAAAACTACTATACAACCACAGTAGTCAAAACAGTGTGATATTGGTACAATGATAGACAGACAGACCAATGGAACAGAATTGAAAGTCCAGACATAGACCCATCCATCTATGGACAACTGATTTTTGACAAAGGTGCAACACCCATTACATGGAGCCGAGACAGCCTCTTTAACAAATGGTGCTGGCAGAACTGGATATCCACCTGCAGAAAAATGAAACAGGACCTATACTTCACCCCGTACACAAAAACAAACTCAACTGGATCAAAGACTTAAATGTAAAATGCAAAAGTATAAAACTCATCAAAAACAAAACAGGGGCAAATCTGGGAGCCCTAATTTATGGCATAAATAGACTATCAATCATAACCCAGATGCTGAGAAGGTAGAAGAGAAGCTAGATGATTGGGACCTTTTAAAAATTAAATTCTTACATGCATCAAAAGACTTTGTCAGAAGTGTAAAAACACAACCTATAGGTTGGGAGAAAATATTTGGCTGTGACATATCTGATAAAGGACTTATCTCCAAAATCTATAGAAAACTTCAACACCTCAACACCAAAAAGACAAATAACCCAG
Source organism: Orycteropus afer afer (assembly GCF_000298275.1). Taxonomy (NCBI): domain Eukaryota; kingdom Metazoa; phylum Chordata; class Mammalia; order Tubulidentata; family Orycteropodidae; genus Orycteropus; species Orycteropus afer. Next base: position 18,246,613 of record NW_006921606.1, read on the forward strand.
TTCACAAATGGGCAAAAGACTTGAACAGACACTTCACAAAAGAAGATATATAGGCCACCAACAAACACAATGAGATATCATCTCACCCCAGCAATAATAGGAAAGTTCATCAGGTCAGAAAATAACAAATGCTGGCGAGGTTGAGGAGAGATTGGAACTCTTGTGCACTGCTGGTGGGATTGTAAAATGGTACAACCATTGTGGCAAACACTATGGTGTTTCCTTAAAAAACTGAAAATAGAACTACCATTTGACCCAGCAATTCCATTACTAGGAATATATCCTAAAGAGGTGAGAGATAGTGCACAAACAGACATATGTACAACTATGTTCATTGCAGCACAATTTACTATAGCAAAGAGATGGAAACAACCTAAATGTCTATCAACAGATGAGCGGATAACCAAATTATGGTACAAGCACACAATGGAATACTATGCTACATTAAAGAACAATGAGGGATATGCGAATCATCTCACAACATAGATGAACCTGGAGGACATTATGGTGAGTGAAATAAGTCAATCACAGAAAGATAAGTACTGTATGAGCCCATTACTGTAAAAAGACAAAGAAGGCTTTGCTTAGGACATGGAACTCACTTTGTAGGTTACCAGGATGGAAAGGGAAGGTGAAGGATTAATTTCTGGCTAGTTGGGGCCCACATACTGACATGGATAAAGGGAAAGACGTATGGAAAGGAACTGTGACCACCAGGATAACATTAGGAAATGAGAGGACACTGAATTGTGCACATAAGAGATAGATGACAGGTGCTAATACCAACCAAGATGTCCACAATCCTGCATTACCATTAACACCAAACACCAGGCTACAGATAAACACATAAACACCTGAGAGGATTAGATGGGGGTCAGTGAACAGGAGTATACTCTAGACCAAGGATAGATTCAGCTGAGGCTAATCTTGCACAGACACCAGTGATACAAAATACTTGCAATCCTTACAGAAGCAATAGAAGACAGATACAGAGTAATCTGTCACAGACACCCAGACATTATAGGAGAGAGCTCCAATAGATCTACTGGCTCAGGACCATAGTACTGGGGGACACCAGACTCACTTGGCACAACAAAATGCATAAAAGCCTTGTTCTGCATCCTACATTGGTGAGTAGCGACTGGGTCTTAAAAGCTTTCAAGTGGCCATCTAAGATGCAGCTAATGGTCTTCTAGCATTGGAAGCAAAGGAGAATGTGGGAAAAACAAAGGTATTTGGAAGCAATCAGCCATAGGACATGATAGCCCTCGACACCAGAAGAACTAGATCGAGCCCGGCTACAAAAGCCAGCCACTCAGGAAAGGATCAAATCTCAAGATCCTTGATAGACTGGAAGGAAAAATGTGGAACAAAATCCAAAAACTTAATAATAACCAGAATTACTGGTCAGAGGATTTCTGATGAGACCCCCAATACTACGGCCCTGGAATACATTCTGCGCCTGGAATAAAACTCACCCCCAGGGACTGGCTCTCAGGCCAAAAGTTAACAAGATGTACATGAAGACCACTCAACCCAGAATGACACCACATACTCTATGGTAATACATCCCTTAGAGCAATGGACCCCGGTGCACCAGAGGACCAATATTCAAGTTGAGGAAATGCAGGACAAACAGGAGTGCCTAAATATGATGGGCACAGGGCAGGGTTACAGGGTAGGGAGGGGAGGAGAATGGGTTAGGGTTGGGTACGGTAAATGGAAAATGAAACTAAATTTACACATAATGTTGAATGTAAAACCAGCTTTTAAAATGAATAATAATAATAATAATAAACAATAGACGGTATACGTACTTTTCCAGTGCACTCAGAACACTCTCCAGAATAGACCATGTGTTAGGCGACAAAGTAAGTCACAGTAAATTTGAAAATATCAAAGTACTACAAAGCATCTTCTTAGAACACAATACTGTAAAATTAGAAATCAAAGATAGGAAGAGCCAGGGAAAAAAAAATCAAATACATGCAAACTGAATAACTTATAGCTTAAATACTACTAAGTAATAGAGGAAGTTTTGTTTTGTTTTGTTTTTAATGAAATAAAAATATTCCTTGAATCAAATGAAAATAATAACACAGCATACTAACATCTTTGGGGCATAGCAAAAACAGTGCTCAGAAGACAATTTGTAGCAATAAATCCATACATCCCAAAAGACAAAAGAACCAAAACAATATCTTAACCCAACATCTCCAACAATTGACAAAGAGTAACAAGAAAAGCCTACAGTCAATCAGAAGAGAGGAAATAGTAGAGTCAAGCAGAAATAAATGAAACAGAAAACAGATAAGCAATATAAAGAATCAACAAGACTAGAATTTGATTCTCTGAAAGCGTCATTGGAATTGACAAACCACTGGCCAATTTAACAAAAAAAGAAAGAGAAGATGCACAGAACATGAATAAGAAATGAAATGGGTGATGTCACAACAGAAACTACTGAAATTAAAAGGATAATAACAGATAATAATAGAATATTATGAAGAACTGCACTCCAACAAACTTGAAAATCAAAATTTCTAGAAATACCTATCTACACAAACTAACACAATTCAATCTGAGGTAGAAAATTTGAACAGATTCATCACAAAAGAAGAAATTGAACAGGTCAGCAAAAAGCTCCCAATAATAATAAAAAAAAAAAAAGTCCTGAGCCAGACGGTTTTACTGGTGAATTCTACCAAGCATTCAGAGAAGAGTTTCACTAATTCTACTCCAACTATTCCAGAACCTAGAAAAGGACAAAATTATGCTTAACTCATTCTGTGAAGTAAGCATAACGCTAATACCAAACCAGACAAGGACATCACTAAAAAACAAAATTATAGAACAATATCTTTCATGAACATTGAAACAAAAATTATCAAGAAAATACTAGAATTCAAAAACATATTTAAAAAAAATAAAAATATACCATGACTGAGTGGAATTCACAGCAGGTATGCAATGATACTTCAACATTAGAAAAAATAATCAATGTAATACACCATGTATATAAAAGCAAAGGAAAAGAATCAAATGGTAAATCAATTAATGCAGAAAAGAAATTTGACAAAATCCAACAGCCATTCTTAATAATAATAATAATGAAAACAGCAAAATAGGAATAGAAAGGGCATTCTTCAACATAATTAAGGGCATATACCCAAATATACACAAAACCAACAGACAACATTTTTCTCAACAGAGAGAAACTGAAAACATCCCCCTGATCAACTGGAAACAGACAAGGATCCCCTTTCCACCACTGCTATTCAACACTGTATTAGAAGCCCTAGGCAGAACAATAAGACAAGAAATGGAAATAAAACGCCTTCAAATTGGCAAAGAAAGAGTAAAACTATTTCTATTTACAGACGATATGATCCTATACATAGAAAAAACTAGAGATTCAACAAGAAAACTACTGGAGCTAACAGAAGCATTTAGCGAAGTAGCAGAGTACAAGGTCAACCTTCAAAAATCAGTCAAAGTCCTTTACATTAACAAAGAAATCTCTGAAAATAAATCAGTATCATTTACAGTAGCCACTGAAAAGAGGAAGTACTTGGAATAAATCTAACCAGAGATAGAAAATATATATATCTATATAAAGAAAACTACAAAACACTACTATAAGAATCCAAAAGAGAATGCATAAATAGGAGAATATGCCATACTCATGGATAGGAAGACTTAACACTGTGAAAATGTCAATATTATTCAAAGTGATCTACAGATATAAAGCAATCGTGATACAGGTTCTATCATAATTCTTTAAAAGGATGGAAAAAATAATCATCAATTTTATATGGGAAGGAAAGAGACTACAGATAAACAAATCATTACTAAAGAAGAACAAAATAAGAGGCCTCACACTCCCCAATCTCAAAATCTGCTATACAGCCACAGCAGTCAAAAGAGTCTTGTACTGGGAGAGTTCCGGCAAGATGGCAGACTAGGCAGAAGGATTGCACAGACCCTCTTCAACAAAGAAAAGGGAAACCAATTAACACAGACACAGAAGATAATCGTGGACCCCTGAGCCTTGAAGGG
>NW_006921606.1:18254371-18273860 GCF_000298275.1 Orycteropus afer afer
ATGGGGAGGAAGTGGGAGGGGAGCTGTTGCATTGTAAATTTTGGTCAATGACATGAGACAAAGTATATGTGAACTGCTGTATGAAAAGTGAATTATTCTGTAAATCTTCACCCAAATCAAAATAAAATTAAAAAAAAAAAAAAAAGAGTCTTGTACTGGTACAATGACAGATACATGACCAAAGAAACAAAATTGAGAAAACAGAAGTAAATCCATCCATGTATGGAAAACTGATCTTAGATGAAGGTCTAAAATCATTTTTGCTGGCAAAAATGGATATCCATCTGCAGAAAAATGATACAGTTTCCATATCTCTCACAGTATACAAAATCTAACTCAATATGGATCAAAGACCTAAATGTTTAAACTAAAACCATAAAGATCATCAAAGGAAAAGTAGGAGTAAATTCAGGACCCTCCCATATGCCATGAATACACTATCAAAATTAAAATGGACAAAAAACAGACAACAAACTAGGTGACTTGGACCTATAACAAATATTTCCAAACGGAAACCAAACTCACTGTGGTCAAGTCGGATCTGACTCATAGCCACTCCTCCTTGGGTTTCCGAAGCAGTATCACTACAGAAGTAGCTTGCCCAACCTTCCTTCTGAGGAGAGCTGGTGGGTTTGAACCATCAGCCTTCTGGTTAGCAGTCAAATGCCTTAGACACTATGCCACCAGAGCTCGCAGACCAAAAGACTTCACCAAAAAAAATGAAAAGAGACCCTATAGACTAGGAAAAAAAATGTGGCAATGACATATTGGACCAGGAACTAATATCTAAAATGTGTAGAAAATTTCAACAATTCAACAACAAAAAGACATACAATCCAGTTTAAAAATATGCATTCATGCTGCTAACAAGCATATGAAGAAATGCTCATGATTATTAGCCATTACCCATGGCCACTAAGTTGATTGTGATTCATAGCAACTCTATAGGACAGAGTAAAACTGCCCTATATGGTTTCCAAGACTGCAAATCTTTATCCCACCAAACTGTTACATCTTTCCCTTATGAAGAGGTTGGTAGTCACTGTGGTGGTGTTAGGGACCATCAAGTTGGCTTCCACTCAGCACGATTTATGTACAACAGAAAGAAACACTGCCCAGTCCTGCACCAGCTTCACAATATTGTTATACCTGAGCCCATCATCAGAGCCGCTGTGTCAATCCATCTTGTTGAGGGCCTTCCCTTTTTCGCTAATCCTCCCCTTACCAAGCATGATATCCTTCTCCAGGAAATGGTCCCTTCTGACAACATGACCAAACCATGTGAGATGAAGCCTGGTCATTCTCATTTCCAAGGAGCATTTTGGCTGCACTTCTTCCAGGACAGATTTGTTTGTTCCTCTGGCAGTCCATGATACTTTCAGTATTCTTTGCCAACACCACAACTCAAAAATATCAACTCTTCTTTGGTCTTCCCTATTCATTGACTAGCTCTCACATGCATGTGAGGCAATTGAAAATATGGCTTGGGTCAGATGCACCTTAGTTTTCAAAGAGACATCTTTGCTTTTCAGCACTTTAAAGAGGTCTTTTGTAGCAGATTTGCCCAGTGCAACAAGTCGTCTGATTTCTTTACTGCTGTTTCCATTGTTGATTAGGGAACCAAGAAATATTAAATCTTTGACAACTTCAATCTTTTCTCCATTTATCATGATGCTGCTTATTGGCTCAATGTTATGTGCCATTGAGTCAGACCCAACTCATAGTGACTCCTCCTGGGGTTTTGAGGCAGTATCACTACGGAAGTAGATTGCCCCATCTTCCTTCTGAGGAGCGGCTGGTGGTTTTGAACCTCCAGCCTTCTGGTTAGCAGTCAAGTGCCTTAAACACTATGCTACCAGAGCTCCCTATTGGCCCAATAATGAGGATTTTTGTTTTCTTTATGTTGAGGTGTAATCCATACTGCAGATTGTAGTCTTTAATCTCCATCAGTAAGTGCTTCAAGTCATCCTCACTTTCAGCAAGCAAGCTTATGTCTTCTGCATATCACAGGTTGTTAATAAGTCTTCCTCCAATCCTGATGCCACAGTCTTCTCCATACAGTCCAGCTTCTCAGATTATTTTCTCAGCATACAGATTTAATAATTATGGTGAAATGATACAACCTTGCCTCACTCCCTTCCTGATTTTAAACCATGCAGTATCCCCTTGTTATGTTCAAATGACAGCCTCCTGGTCCATGTATAGGTTGCTCATGAGCACATTTAAGTGTTCTGCAATTCCCATTCTTTTCAATGTTATCCATAATTTGTTATGTTCCACACAATTGAATGACTTTGCATAGCCAATAAAACACAAGTAAACATCTTTCTGGTATTCTTTGCTTTCAACCAAGATCCAACTGACATTAGCAATAATATCCTTCATTTCACATCCTCTTCTGAATCCATCTTGCATTTCTGGAAGTTCCCTGTCAATATACTGCTGTAAACATTTTTGCATTATCTTCAGTAAGATTTTACTTGCATGCGATATTAATGATATTGTTGGATAATGTCCGCATTCTGTGGGATCAACTTTCCTTGGAATGGGCAAAAATATGGCTCTCTTCCAGTCAGTAGGCCAGGTAGCTGTCTTCCAAATGTCTTGGAATAGACAAGTAAGTGCCTCCAGTGGGGCATCTGTTTGTTGAAACATCTCAATGAGTATTCCAACAATTCCTGGAGCTTTGTTTTTCACCAATTCTTTCAGTCGAGCTTCAGCTTCTTCCTTCAGTACCATTGGTTCTTGATCATATGCCACCTCCTAAAATAGATGAACATCAACCAATTTTTTTGATGTATTAACTCTGTATTCCTTCCATCTTCTTTTGATATTTCCTGCATCAGTCAATACTTTGCCATAGAAATTTTCAATTTTTCAAATCGAGGCTTGAATTTTTTCTTCAGTTCTTTCAGCTTGACAAATGCTAAGCATATTCTTCCCTGTTGATTTTCTAACTCCTGGTCTTTGCACATTTCATTATAGCAATTGACTTTGTCTTCTTGAGCTGCTCTTTGATATCTTCTGTTCAGTTCTTTTATCTTGTCATTTCTTCCATATGCTTTAGCTACTCTCCATTCAAGAGCAAGTTTCAGAGTCTGTTCTGACATCAATTTTTATCTTTTTTTCTTTCTTATCTTTTAATGACCTTTACTTTATTCATGGATGATGATCTTGATATCCCATAATTTGTCTGATTTTCGGTCAGTGGTGCTCAATGCACTAAATATATTCTTTAGATGGTCTCTAAACACAGGTGTGATATAACCAATATAATATTTTGGCTCTCATGGACTTGTTTTGTCTTTAGCTTGAATTTGCATAGGAGCATAGCAGCAGTTGATGGTCTGTTCCACAATCAATTCTTGGCCTTGTTTTGGCTGAAGATGTTTAGCTTCCCCATCGCTTCTTGCCACAGATGTGGTCAACCTGACTCCTGTATATTCTGTCTGTCAAAGTCCATGTGTATAGCTGCTATTTATGTTGTTTGAAAAAGGTATTTCCAATGAATAAGTCAGTGGTCTTGTAAAATTTTATCATGCTATCTCCAGCATTATTTCTATCACCCAGGCCATAGTTTCCAACCATTGGTGATTCTTGTTCATTTCCAACTTTTGCATTCCAGTCACCAGTAATAATCAACACATCTTGATTGCATGTTTGGTCAATTTCAGACTGGAGAAGTTGATAAAAATCTTCAATTTCCTCATTTTTGGCTTTTGTGTTTGGTGTGTAAATTTGAATAATAGTAATACTAGCTGGATTTCCTTGTAGATATATGGATACTATCTTACACCTGACAGCACTGTACATCAGGATAGATCTTGAAACATTTTTTTGACAATGAATGCCACACCATTCCTCTTTAATTTGTCATTCCCAGCATAGTAAATCATGATCGTCTGATTCAAAATGACCAAAACCAGTTCATCTCAGCTTAACTAGTGCCTAGGATATCCGTATTTCATTTTTGACAACTTCCAATTTTCTTATATTCATACTTTGTACATTTCACATTCCAATGGATGTTTGCCGCTATTTATTCCTATTTTGAGTCTAATATCAAGAAGGGGTGCATCAGGGTTGTATTCTTTAACCATACTTATTCAATCTGCATGCTGAAAAATAATCCAGGAAGCTGGACTATGTTAAGAAGAATTTCAGGATTAGAGGAAGACTTATTAACAACTTGTGATATGCAGATGACACAACTTGGCTTGATGAAAGTGGGGATGACTGGAAGCATTTACTGATGAATATTAGAGACTACAGTCTGCAATATGGATTATATCTAACATAAAGAAAATGAAAATTCTCACAATTAGACCAATAAGGAGTGTCACAATAAATGGAGAAAAGATTGAAGTTGTCAAAGATTTCATATTGCTTAGTTCCACAATCAACACCAATAAAAGTAGCAGTCAAGATATTAGATGATGTATTGCACTGTGCAATCTGCAGCAAAAGACTTCTTTAGAGTGCTGAAGAGTGGGGATATCCCTTGGAAGACTAAGGTGCACCTGACCCAAGCCATGGTATTTTCAATTGTCTTATACACATGTGAAAGATGGACAGTGAATAAGGAAGATTGAAGAAGAGTTGATACTTTTGAATTGTGGTGTTGGCAAAGAATACTGAAAGTATCATGGACTGCCAGAAGAACTAACAAATCTATCCTAGAAGAAGTGCAGCCAGAACTCTCCTTGGAAGTGAGAATGGCCAGATTTCCTATCATCTACTTTGATCATGTTGTCAGAAGGGACCATTCCCTGGAGAAGTATCAATGCTTGGTAAAATCAAAGACAAAAGGTCAACAAAAAAGGGGAAGGCTTTCAACAAGATGGATTGACACAGTGGCTGCAGTGACGGGCTCAGGTATAGAAAAAATTGTGAGGCTGGCACAGGACCAGGCAGTGTTTCATTTTGCTGTGCATAGGGTTGTGATGACAGAGCCAACTCAATGGCACCTAACAACAACAACACAACAGCAAATGGAGGTCCTGAAAGCTTTACTACAACCACGTCATTAAGGTCAACTCCACTTTGACGAGGCAGCTCTTCCCCAGTCATATTTTGAGTGCCTTCCAACCTGAGAGGCTCAGCTCATCTTCTGGTACTACGTTGGACAAAGTTTTAGGGCTACTAGGGCTACTCATAAAGTTTTCCAGTAATATATCAGACAGTATTCACTGGTATTCATAAGATTTTCACTAGCCAATTCTTTGACAAGTGGATGTCCCCTTCCTTCTTCCAAGCCTGTCTTATTCTGGTAGCCCCACTGAAACCTGTCCAGGGTGAATCTGCTGGTATTTGAAATACTGGTGGCATAGCTTCCAGCTTTATAGCAATATGTAATCCACCACAGAACAAAAACTGACAGATGAGTGGTGGCCTTTATAGAGATGCAAATCAAAAAACAATAAGATGTCATCTCACCTCTTTGTCAATAGCCAAGTTCAGATATACAAAAAACAACAAATACTGTGTGGAGGCACTGGAACTCACATACACTGCTAGTGGGATTATAAAAGCACTGTGGAAAATTATTTGGCACCTCCTTAAGAATCTGGAAATATGAATACCATATAATGCAGCAATCCAACTACTAGGTATGTATCCAAGAGAAGTAAGAGCTGTGACACTAACATATATCCACACTCATGTTCATTGCAGCATTATTCACAATAACAAAAAGATGGAGACAATTTAAGGGCCCATCAAGAGATGAATGGGTAAACAAACTATGTTGCATACACACAATGGAATACTATGCAACGTTAAAGAATAACATTGAATCTGCAAAACATCTCATAAAGTAGATGAACCTAGAAGACATTATCTTGAATGAAGTTAGTCAATGACAAAAGGATAGATATTGTATAAGACCTCTACTGTAAAAATTCAAGAAAATGTTTATACACTGAAAGAATCATTCATCAAATGTAATTGGGGTAGAAGGAGAAGGGGAAGCAAATCATTAACCAGAAGGTAGACATGTGTTAACCTGGGTGAACAGAAAGGCAGTATACAATAAGGAGGTCAGCACAAAATGATCAAGGCAGAGTTAGACACTGGGTGGAGCATAAGAGTTAAAGGAAACAAAGTTAAATGCTATTACATACACAATCCTGCAGTAACAGTAATAAAAATACTCTATGGTAGATACATAGATAGACATGCAAACTGAACCAAGGTAGGAAGGCTAATGAGACTAAACCCACAAATATATATAGGCTTGACAGAGGACATTTATACCTATGTATTTATATGTGCTGCAAATATACCCGTGAATATATTAGAGCATTGAGGGGGCAAAGTTAGGAAAACTTCTTAGTCATACCAATTTGCCTTGAGGGAATTATTTACTGGATATGGGGGTTAAGGACTATCGTCTCAGGATACACTAAGGTCAATTTGCATAATGTAGTCCTCAAAGACAGTGTTCCATATCCTATTTTGGTGAGTAGCAACTGGGATTCTAAAAGCTCGTGAGCTTTTAGACATTTAAGACACAACTATTAGGTTTCTCCTCATTCAGAGCAAAAAAGAGTGAAGAAAATCAAAGACAAAAGGAAACAATTAGTCCAAATTTCTAATGGACCATGTGAACACCAGCCTCCAAAATCCTGAGTCCAGAAGAATTAGATGATACAGCTAATCACTTTGAATGGGATCATAATAGAGGTCCTGGATAGAGAATTAGAAAAATGTGGGGGAAAACTCAAAGTCATAAAAAAATTATCAAGCTTATTGGGCTGATAAAGACAGGTGGGACCCCCACGATCATGGTTGTTAGACGCCTTTCATGCTGGGAACTGAACTCACCCCTACGGCCCAACTTTCAGTCAAATGGTAGACAGGTCTATAAGGTGAACAATAATTTCAGAAAGGTACAGACTCATTAGAACAATCAACCATATAATACCAAATGGGCAGCATTTGCCTAGGTATAAAGCTAAGAAGGCAGGAAGGGATAGGAAAAAAAAGATAAAGAGAAATGGCAAACACAGGGAGGAGAGTGTTGTTACATTGCTGAGATTGTAATGAATGTCACTAAACAAAATGTGTACAAATTGTTAAATGTCAAACATATTTGCTCTCTAAAGTTTCATCCAAATATCAATTTTTAAAAAAGAAAATAATTCTGTACCCACTTGTCTTAATTATCTAATGCTGCTAAACAGAAGCACCACAAGTGGATGGCTTTAACAAGCAGACATTTATTCTCTAAGAATTTGTTGTTGTTGTTATGTGCTGTAGAGTCAAACCTGACTCATGATGACCCCTCCTTGGGTTTCCAAGGTGGTATCACTACAGAAGTAGATTGCCCAACCTTCCTTCCGAAGAGTGGCTAGTAGGTTTGAACCACCAGCCTTCTGGTTAGCAGTCAAGTGCCTTAGGCACTATGCTACAAGATCTGAATTCAGAGGTCTGGCTCTAGGGGAAGGCTTGCCCTCTCTGATGGCTCTGGCAGAAAATCTTGTGATCTTCCAACACCTGTGGACCTGGCATTCTTGGAGTTCTACATGTGTCTTGCCATCAGTTTTTCCTTGAGTCTAGGGGGTTCTCAGCACAGGGACTCCAGGTCTAAATGATGTGCTCCACTCCTTGCTTTTCTTTCTCAGTGGTAATCAGATCTTTTGACTTCTGCTAGCTTGCTTAATCTCTTTTAAATATCTGAGATTGACTCAAGATACAACTTAATTCTGCAGATTGTATCTTGACTCAGTAAAATAATTGCCTATATCTCATCTCATTAACATCCTAAAGGTTAGAATTTACAACATATAGAATAATTACATCAGATGAAAAAATGGAGCATAATTACATAATAATGAGAATCATAGCTTAGTTGAGCTGACACATATTTTTGGAGGACACAATTCAATCCACAATACCACACAAACTCACTTACCAGTTCAAGAGAAAAAGAAAAGAGAGAGAGAGAAAAAAAAAAACATACAGAGTGAAAGGGAAAAAAAAAAAAAAAAATTGGCCATATAAGAGGGTAGATAAGGAGCCCTGGTGGCCCACTTGTTAAGTAGTTGGATGCTAACTGAAACCCATCAGCCACTCTGTGGGAGAAAGATGGGGCAGCCTGCTTTCTTTCATAAACATTACAGTTTGCAAACCCTATAGGGCAGTGCTACTCTGTCCTTTAGGGTTGCTATGAGTCAGATGGCAATGGGTTTTATGGCTTTTTTTTTTTTTAATTGCAGATGGTTTATCAAACACAAACCTGCTCTGAATCATTCAATAATGTGCAGCAACACACTGAAAAATGAGTCATAGACTGTGTCCTCTGATCTTTTTTAATAAAATTAAAATTAACTAACAAACTGAAAACTAAAATATATCTTATATGTTTAGTAACTAAATAGTACTAACAAAATAACTTGTGTGCTAAAAGGGACGTAAGAAATACTTAGAACAGAATTTTAACACAAATACTAAATGACAAATGATTGGGACAGTGCTAAAGCACAATTGCAGGGAAATTCATAGCTGTAAGTGTTATAAATGCACTGCTGTACCTAAAAGAGAATGGGGGAAAAAAATTCAGAACTATATCATGTTCCTGAAGATTCAATTTTAGAAAGATATCCATTTTCCATAAATTAATCTATAAATTTAAAACAATCTTAGTCATGATTCTCAAAGGATTTTTTATGTAACTTGAGAAAAATATTCTCATATTTTAATATGCAAGTATCTCTCCAATATTTTTAAATGATGAGAAGTGCCTTTTTCTACCAAGTGTCAGGGAATGAAAAGTCCTAGTAGTTGAAGCAATGTTGAACAGGTTTAAGAATGTTATTGTTTGGGTGCAGTCCAGTTGATTTAGACTCATAGTGACCCAATAAGACAGAGTAGAACTGCCCCACAGGGAAACCATTCCCAGATCTTTTCCCCTCTGGAGAGGCTGGTGGGTTCGGACCACCAATCTTTCTGTTAGCAGACTAGCTCTTAGCCATTGAGCCACCAGGGCTCCTTAGGTTAAAGAATGTTATTGTTGTTAGATGCCATCAAATCAGTTCCAAATCATAGCAACTCTATATACTGACCCTATGTACTACAGAACAAAACACTTCCTAGTCCTGCACCATTCTCACAGAATAAACACATCTATAAATGGAGAGAGAATTGCAGATTTTAAGTATGAGAGTCAATACAATAGTAATTAGTGCTATAAACCAAACGAAACCAAACTCACTGCCGTTGAGTGGATTGGACTCATAGCACCCCTCCTTGGGTTTCCGAGGCAGTATCTCTATGGAAGTAGATAAATATTTATTTCTTATTCCCAGCACATAATATCATTGCACTGTTCCACTCACCTTGAAGTTAAATATGGTCATATGACTTTCTTAAGACATTAAATATGAGAAAAAAGATATATGTCATTTCTAGGTTGAAACCTTAAGACCCTATGCATGATGTTACACATTCTTATCAACATGTGAGGTGCTGTCAGATCTAATACCCCAGTGTTTGAGTGAAAATGGAGTGGAGGTCACAGTCAACCCACAATGGATGTGTAGCAGAGTACAGAACAAATCTTTGATCTTACATGCCAGAAGAAAGGTATTTGTTGTTAATTACCGTTGACTCACTCAGACTCATGGCGATCCCATGTATAACAGAAAAGAAACATCACCTGATCCTGCTCCATCTTCAGGATTCTTGATATGTTTGAGTTCATTATTGAAGCTTTGTGTCAATCCCTCTCATTGAGGATTTCTCTTGCCTTCACTGATGCTCCACTTTACCAAATGTGGTGTCCTTTTTTTAGTGATTGGTTCCTCTTGATGACACATCCAAAGTAAACAATTTGAAGTCTTGCACAATATTCTGTGACCCATAGAGTATACATGGGCCAATTTTCAGAAGTAGGTCACCAGATTTTTCTTCCTAGTGTGTCTTAGTCTGAAAACTGATGAAAACTGTCCGATATGGATGACCTTGCTGGCATTTGAAATACTAGTAGCTTAGCTTCCAGCAGAAGCTCTGATAGCATAGTGCCTAAGGCATTTGACTGCTAGTCAGAAGGCTGGTGGTTCAAACCCACCAGTCACTCCTCAGAAGGATGACTGGGCAATCTACTTCCATAGAGATATTGCCTTGGAAACCCAGAGAGGGGTCGCTATGAGTCCAATCGACCCGGCAGTTAATTTTTTGTTTGTTTGTTTGTTTAGCTTCCAGCATCATAGCAACATATAAACCACCACAGTATGACAAACTGACAGACAGGTGCAGACAGGTGGTGGAGTTATTACTGTAGCATAAACTAGCCTAGACTTGGAGATAACGACAGTTTTCCCGTTAAGTTACCTTTTAAGTTTCATATTCTTTTATAATATCTTAATTTTTTAGAAAAAAAATATTCAATCTTTACTTCTTAAAAAAATAAAAACTCAATTCTTACTAAAAGTTAATTAAGGGCAACAAAAAATATGTCAGTAGGGGGTTATTTTCATGTTACTGTAATAACTCATTCTTCTAAATTGTTTCTCACATATAGTTCTTAACACAACAGTGCTTTACAGAGATAAGAGACTGACTATCTTAGAGATTGAGAGAATGGCATTCTTAGAATATCTTAGCTAAAATAAGCAATTATCCTGTTTCCTCACCCAAATTCTTATTTCTGGAGGTTTCAATAAATAGACATCAGTTTCTCAGAAGAAAGGATATAAAACACACAGAGCCTCTGCTTTGCCTGTAGTGTCTACAATAAACAGTTGGGACAATTATGAAAACTACCCTGTCTGCTAAGCTTTCATCTTCTGAACAAAAATCAAAGGCAATGGTTTGATAAAAATGGCCAATTATCCATGGAAAACTAAAGGAAAAAAATGAGCCACTGTGAGCCTGACCTCTGACCATTTGCTGAAACTTTGATTAGCAGAACGCTGAACATGGTTAATAGAAATCAGTTGTTTTCCTTTTTTTGGCACTAATCTCATTGTGAAACTATGAACAAAGCATGACCCCATGATTTGCACTGTGGGCCCAGATATCATAAAGCAAAATTTCACCTTTTAACATCTCTCATCAGATTATCCTTTAGCATGAATTCTTTAGCATTGTTCCCAAATCAATTTGTTCGAAATCCAGCTAGATGGTGATTGCAATATAAATGAATGAGCCATGGCCTATCAATAGGGAATTTTACGATGCTCAAATACTGCTACAACACATAGATCAACTAAAGGTAAATTCAATTCAATTGTTGAAATGGGCAAATAAATCCGATATACTTAATCATAGCCCATTTCTTTAGGCATAATGACAAAGCCACCAGCTAGCCCAGCTCTCAGCACATACCATAATGATTAGAAAGAATTTGAAGCTGTCTGATCAATATTCAAATCCTGAGTCAAGCACTTTCTGAGTTATAAATCAATCCACAAAATTAGTAGTTATTGCTGTTATTGTACAAAACTTATCTGGAATCTCAACTGTGAGAACTGGAAAATTAGAATTAACCAGCTTCTTTGTACAATGCTCCAGAGACTCTCTAAACAAGACAATGAGACCATCTGCAGGACCATTCCAGATAAATCTGTCCTATCTATTTATTTATCTGACTTGATTCAGACGCTAACATCATTTCTCTTTGGCTGGTACTCTGATTTCTTCTCAGATAATTAATATAAGATATCACAAAAGCCTAAAGAGCAGCAAAAGGGCCTGCTGTATGGGTACTAAACAAGATTAGAGAAATGAGAACTGGGAATGGCCACTTAATCTTGAAGTTACACTACAGAAAAAATGTCTTTGATTTCCAACTGATATTCCACATATGTGCATGTGGAATATAAATGGGATAAAGAGTGAAGCAATGACTGAAACTAATGAAATGATTATGTCAGGAAACCAGCTCTTTGACTTCAGATCTGATCCTTCCCTGTAACATATGAGAAAAGGGAAACTGTGGTAGAGTGGAAAGAATAGGGTGTTTGGAGTCAGAAGTCTGAGTGGTTGAGCCATGGGTGTTTGCACATCAGCTATACCTTCTTGGAATCTAAATCTCATCTATGAAGTACAAATATCAATACTGGGTTTTTGCATGGCTTAAATGACATAAAATACAAAACCTTTTATCAATTACAATCAAACCAATTGTCATCACGTAGATTATGACTATGGTGACTCCATGTATATCATGGGGTTTTCATAACTGGGACTTTTTCAAAAGCAGATTGTCAGGCTTTTCTTCTGAGGTGCCCGAGGGTGGGTTCAAACCATCAAACTTTTGGCTATTAGCCAGTGTTTAACTGTTTGCACTATACAAGGACTCTACTATACTATCAACTAAAAAGCACCACTCAAATGGTCATTTTCTTCTTTTATTTTTTTTTAATTTTTTATTTTAAGAATTTGTTTTACATTCAATGTTATGGGTACATTTAGTTTCATTCCCCGTTTTCCATGTCCAACCCTAACTCAGTCTCCTCCGCTCCCTGCCCAGTAACCCTCCCCGTGCGTTGCTCATAGTACTCCTATTTGTCCTGCATCCTCCAAGCAAATGTTGCACCTCTTGTGCTCCGTGGTCGATTGCTCCAAGGGATGCATTTCCATAGAGTATGTGGGTGCATCACCCTGGGTTGAATGGTCTGCATGTATATCTTGATTACTATTGGGCTGAGAGCCAGCCACTGGGAATGAGCTTTATTCCAGGCCCAGAATGTATCCCAGGACCATAGTATTAGGTGTCTCACCAGACTCCATCCAACCAGTAATTCTGGTCATTGTCGAGGTTTTGGATTTTTTTCCACATTTTTCCTCTCACTCTATCCTGGATCTCGAGATTTGATCCTTTCCTGAGTGGTTGGCATTGGTAGCTGAGCACCATATAGTTCTTCCGGTCTTGAAGGCTATAGTGTCCTAAGGCTGATTGCTTACAAATGCCATTGTTTTTTGCACTGTTCTTCACTTCCAATGATAGGAGACTATTAGCTGTATCTTAGATCGCTGCTTGAAAGCTTTTAAGGCCCCAGTTGCTACTCACCAATGTAGGATGAGGAACAAGGCTTTTATGTATTTTGCTGCCAATTGAGTCTCGTGTACCCCAGTACTATGATCCTGAGATAGTAGATCCACTGGATCTCTCTCCCACAGTATCTGGGTGTCTGAGGAATTACTCTGTGTCTGTCTTCTGTTGCTTCTGTAAGGATTGCAGGTATCAAATGGTCATTTTCAAAAGTTATAAACTTTGCAACAAGAATCTGGTTATATCTATGATGTGAATCATAATGCTAAGATTTACTTGCAAAGTAGACAGGATAAGTTAAATATTCATGGAGAAAGATCAGCAAATCCAGAGACTACTAAGAGCAAAATCAGGATTCACAGTAGCACTCAGTGTAGGAAGCAGCAATCTCCTCATCTCCTATTTTGCCTCCTGAAGTGAGAGATAAGATCTGCTCAGACCTGCCTTCCTTCTGGGCATGACAACTTGCCCCTGCCCTAGTGGACAGTGTTTGGTCCTACTGGTTCTTATTGATGCTTACCTAGTTCAAATTCATTTTGCTATGTTTTCCCATTAGGAGCTCTGGTAGCATAGTGCCTAAAGCATTTGACTGCTAACCAGAAGGCTGGCGGTTCAAACCCACCAGCCACTCTTCGAAAGAAAGGTTGGGCAATCTGCTTCCATTGTGATACCACCTCAAAAACCCAAGGAGGGGTAGCTATGAGTAAGGTCTGACTCGACGCCACATAACAACAACAACGTATCTGTTCTGGTTACCTAGTGTCACTGACAGGAATATACCACAAATGAGATGGCCTTAACAAACAGGAGTTTATTATCTTATGGTTCTGGAGGCTAGAATTCTAAGTTCAAAGTGCCAGGCTCTAGGCCCTCGGTGAAAGCCCCTCAGCCTTGAGCTTCAGCTTTGTCTCCTGTTCCTGGCTCACTGGAGCTAGAGGCTTTCTTCACTCAGACAGCTGCTGGCTGCTGAGACTGACAAACCCAAGGAGGACAAGTAAAAGACACAGCCCCGATGTTACCAAACCACACAGCAGGCCATTAATTCAAGTTCATTGAAAGTCCCAAGATTGGCAGCATGGCAGGCTGCTGAACAACAACACTGCTACATGTAGGGTTCAAGCGTGCCATAGGCTAGAGACTGTTTCCAAAGCTGTTTCTTATATACAGGAAGCAGACCACATACCCAACAGCAGCTACTCAGCTGCTCACAGTAGATGCCACTATGGAGTTGATTACCAGTCTCATCATGGGGAATACTACATCTAGCTGCCCAGCCACTCAACCAGGCCTAGCCAAGTTGACACACAAACTTAACCACCACAACATCTTACTGCTTGGGTGAATTACTTGCTTGGTAAATATTTAGTAAAGCAACATAAATTATTCCATTTCATCAATTTTACAGCAGCCAAAAAGAAACCGTCCAAAGCATTTCTCTGGATGTCTTCTTGAACTGTACCTGGAGCCCTTTGCCACAAAGTGTATCCTGTGTATTGTTGTGCATGCAAGAGAAACCTGAGACATATTCAGCTTCAAGCCATTATTGTGACTAAGAGCATCTGATCCCAAACCATGTTCTATAATATAGATAATAAACACATACCAGCTGTGTGACTTTGGCAAGTTATTTAATTTTTCTTTGCCTCAGACACTATAATATAGGAATAATAATTGCACCTACTTCTTAGAGATGCTATTAGTATTAAATGGGCAAATATTTGTAAAGTGCTTAGAACAGTGCCTGCCACATGGTAAGGGCTATATAAGTGTTTGTTAAAGAAAGAAATACATAATTGTGGGGACACTCGTGTATGAGTCAAGAATAATAAACATTTAGATGAATAAGTGTGTATATTAAATTTGTATTACAAAACAATATTCTAGGTATACCCCTTTCAGGTATATATTTTGTCAGAAGGCAAAATGTGTCTGCTTCAAGTAGGCTCAGTATTAATAGTGTCACAATCCACCCAGTCATCCAAGTTAGAATTCTAAGGCATCCTCAACATCTTTCTCTCTCACTTGCATCTCATTGGCTATCTAGCATTGCTACATTCAACTCAGAAATATCTCTCAAATTATTTCTACTCATTTGAGCATCTCTAGTAAAGACAACAAGTCCTATCCAAAAAAGGGTAAACTTTTTGTTGCAGAGCAAACAGCAAAGGGAAGTAACAGCAAATTGGAGGTATTCATTGTCAGCACTGGAAATTAGTGAGTTGAGGGAGATTCAATGTGTGGTTCAAAGGGCAGGGCTAGGGGATGAAGTGATAGGTAGAAAGTGATCAAACAGAGCAGTAGCCTCTGTGTCAAGATAACAGCAACAATAGCAACAGTTATAAAAATAAAGATGGAATAGAGCAACCAAACACTAGACACTTTCTAAGAGTTTTTTGTATATCATCTCATTTACCTCCTGTATGCATCCTGAGGGATTGATGTTACAATTCCCATTTTCCAAACTAAGAAACTGAAGCACAGAGAGATTTAGTACCTTGCCCCAAACTCTATGACCAAGAAATGGTAGATCTGGTTTTTGAATACAGTTTATCTGAGTGCAAAGGCATGACCCTTATCCATTAGGATCTGTCTCCCCAAAGATATAAACCAAAAGATATGGTCATGGGGAAGAGTCTTGAAAATAGGGTAGTTCTTCTAAACCAGGGCTCAGCAAACTTGTTTCTGTAAAGGGCCAGATAGTAAGTATGTTAAGCTTTTCAGATCATCTGGTCTCTTGCTTTTACTCAACTCTGCTGTTTTGCACAAAATCAGTCATAAACAGTGGAAACAGACATAGACATATATTATGAATAGACATGACTGTGTTTTAATAAAATTTTATTTATGAAAAGAAACATCACATTTGGCCGGATGATAGCAGTTTGCCAATCACTATTTTGGTTTCGTAACTAGCTTTATTTTGCTCAGACCACACATACTCTTATTAAAATCTATTCTTAGTAGATTCTAAAAAATGACACCCACTGGTAATTGGTAGTGCCAAGCAGTGTATGTTTGATTGACTTTTAATAGTGAGTTAGATGTAGGAAAATTTATGTTACCATTCTGTTGTCTCTGCCCACCCCCTGTCTCTTTTCCTTACACTAAATCAAGCAAAATTATCTACCTAAAGGATCATAGTCACTGTGGAAATTTCCCTAGGAAAATAAATTAGAAATTTTGAAGTACAGTATAAAACAAGGTGAAGGAAGAGTTCGGTACTTAAGAGTCCAGTAGCCAAGAAAATTGTCTTAGCTCTGCCAGTAACCAACTTTGTGACTCCACAAGTCACATGAACCACATCATATGACAAGAGGTGGAGTTTCTCCAAAGCAGTAGAGGAAAGTGAGTGGAACCAAGGAGAGGACAGGAGGCTATACAGATGTGATATGTTCCCTCACATTAATCTACAAATCTTCAGTAAAGCTGCTGAATCCAGAAAATGATGTGTGAATGAGTTCCTTCAAGAGATAAAGGGCTGAAATTGATGTATTGAGATGCTTGTGGACAAATGAAGATAACACAAAAAGATGTGGGAAGGCAACAAAAAAGGGAAACATAAGAAAAGATGACTAGAGATTTTTTGGAGAAAATGTGTGGAGGCTCTGGAATTGCCCAAGAAGAGGAAATTGGATAAAGTCACTAAAATTTCCAGAATGTAGGGTAGCCCCCAAAATATCTGAATTATATTTGGAGCTTTAGCTGTAATTTTAAACCAATAAACACAATCATCCTGCTATTTGGAATGAATCTTCAACCCAGTATGGTGCCCAGAATGCATCCTTATTGTATTCAACAGGACAGGAGAGGTCTTTTCAACTTAATAAAAATTGTATAAATAACTTTAAGATTGACATTATGGTCTTTTGAAGATGCACCGTGTGAAACTGGAAAATTCAGAAGGAGATCAGACATATGTATTATTATGGAGGAAAGAAGTTGTTTTAATTACCTAGTGTTGTTCTAACAAGAATATACTACAAATGGGATAACTTTAACAAACAAGAGTTTATTCTCTTGCAATTTGGGAGGCTTTAAGTCTGAGTTCAAAGTGCCAGGCTCTGGGAGCTGGGTGAAACCCCTCAACCTTGGGCTTCATCTCTACCTCCTGCATCCAGCCCACTGAAGCTAGAGGCTTTTCTTCACTCAAACACTTACCAAAGCTGACAAGCCCAAGGTTGACAAGTAAAAAGGCACCAGTCCCAATGTTACCAAACAACATGGCAGGCCATTGATTCAAGTCCATTGAAAGTCCCAGGATCAGCAGAGCTGACAACATGGCTACATGCAGGGTTCAAGCATGCCATAGGCTAGAGACCATTCCCAAAGCTGTTTCTCATATATGGAAAGCAGACCACATCCTTAAAGAAGTTACTCAGCTGTTTGTGATAGATCCCACCATGGAGTTGACTGCCAGTATCATCATGGGGAATAACTACCACCAGCTGCCCAGCCACTCAACCAGGCGCAGCAAAGTTGACACATAAGCTTAACCACCATAAGTCCCCAAATACATAAACAAGACTGGAAGTTGATTTTTTAAAAAGATTAATAAAATTGACAAACCACTGGCATATTTAACAAAGGAAAAGAGGAAGAAAATACAGATAATATGAATAAGAAATGAAACGGGCAACATCACAACAGAACCAACTGAAATTAAAAGGACAATATCAGGATAGTATGAAGAACTGTACTCCAATAAATTTGAAAATCTGAAAGAAACGGATAGATTTCTAGAAACACACTACTTACTTATACTAACACAGACTGAGGCGGAAAAGTTGAACAGACCCATAACAAAATAAGAAATTGAACAAGTCACAAAAAAAAATTGCCGACAAAAAAATCCTGGCTCAGATGGTTTTACCAGAGAATTCTACCAAACTGTCAGAGAAGAACAGACACCAATCTTATGAAAACTATTCCAAAACATAGTAAAGGACACAATCCTCCCAAATTCATTTTATGAAGCAAGCATAACCTTGACACTACAATCAGGCAAAGACATCACTCAAAACAAAAACTGCAGACCAATAACCCTGTGAAATATAGATACAGAAATCTTCAACAAAATCCTAGCCAACAGATTCTAACAACATATCCAAAAAATAATTCATTATGACCAAGTGGGGTTCAAATCAGGTATATAAGGATGATTCAACATTAGAAAAGCAATCAACATCATCCACCACATAAATAAAACAAAAGAAAAGCAACACATGATCATATCAATCAATGCAGAAAAGGCATTTGATAAAATCAACACCCATTCTTGATCAAAACTCTCAGCAAAATAGGAATAGAAGGGATATTTCTTAATATAATAAAGGGCATATATGAAAAACCAACAGCCAACATTATTCTCAATGGAGAGACACTGAAATATTTTCCCATGGGAACAGGAACCAGACAAGGAGGCCTCTATCACCACTTCTATTCAACATTGTACTGGAAGTCCTAGCCAGGGAAATAAGGCAAGAAAGGGAAATCAAAGCCATCCAGATTGGTAAGGAAGAAGTCAAATTATCCCTATTTGATGATGATATGATCCTATAGCTAGAAAACCCAGGAGATTCAGTAAAAAATCTTCTGGAACTAATTGAGAGATTTAGCATAGTGGCAGGATAGAAGATCAACATGCAAAAATCAGATGGCTTCCTCAACACCAGCAAAGAGATTGCTGAAAAAAAATAAAGTAAGAAAATAAATATAATTTACAATACCTACAAATAAATAAATACTTGGGAATAAATCTTACTAGGGACACAAAAGACATATACAACAAAAACTATAAAAGACTACTTCAAGGACAGGCAAGATGGCGGACTAGGCAGAAAGACTGCACAGACCCTCTTCAACTAAGAAAAGGGAAAACAATTAACACAGACACAGAAGATAATCCTGGACCCTAAGCCTTGAAGGGAAGGATACAAAAGTGGACTAAACCCCAACTAGCAGAAGAATTTGCATGAAAATACCAAAAAAGGAGATAGACGGAGCTGCGGTCTGGCAGCAATCCTGAGTGATTCTGACAGCACAGACAGCTTGGAGATTCCCGAGTGGAGGTAGGACCTAAGAATTAACCTAAAAATCACCCTGCTAGCCAAGGACTGCACGGAGGACTGTGCACGGTGGCTGGGGAACAAACAGAGGTGAAGAGAAAGGTGGGCTGAGCTGTGGACTTTTGCTGGTCCGGAGGGCACCACCATTTTGAAGGTTTAAAAAGCATCTTGACTATTTTGGATATTTAAAGAGACAGCACTCTCGCAGATTCCTTTCCAGCAACCCCAAGGATACTCGAGCCCTGCAAGACTGAAAAGGTATGACATTCCTCTTGTTACTCTTATACCCCACACCCACTTGGTGAACGGAGGTGTGGCCACCACCCACTCCCACCTACCTTCTGGGCCCACAGGAACTCCATCACAGTCTGTGTGCTCAGACGGAGCCTGGGTGCCCTGCCCTGTCCTCCACTGATTTTTTATTTCT